>NW_004524591.1:5212705-5220887 GCF_000260255.1 Octodon degus
GGGGGCAGGGCTGGCTGGCATGTAGTGCCGGGGGATTGAACCGCGGTCCCTGATGCTTTTGCTAAGCTTGTTCCAAGTAGGTGCTTTAGACCACTGAGCCATCTCTCCAGCCCCAAGGTCCCTGCATTCTTGCCTAATCTTGTCTAAGCAGGCACTTTAGACTGCTGAGCTATCTCACTGGCCCCAAGTTAAGTTTCTGACACAAATGAGCCAGAATTTCAGATCCCACTCCATTTATTCTCATGTGAATGTAAACAGGAATGAAAAATAGTTCACATATAATCTTCTATTTCTTAACTATCAAACTCTACCAGCTGTCAAACCTTATTAATTTTACCTCCCAATCATGTTAATTTTTGAAAATTTTCTTTAAAAATACCTGTATGACTAGGTTTGTAAAACCATTTCTTTGCTGTTTTGCCTCTAGTTTAGGCATTGTTAAATCCAATCTAAATAATACTGCCAAGAGAATAAAATGTAAATTTGGCTAAGCTATTTCCTACTTATGCATACAACTTATTTAAGGTGGCACCTGGACATGGAGTATTTCTTGTTTTGTTTCTATTTTTTGTTGATATTTAATTATATCTATTTATGGAACACAACATGTTCATTGTATTATGATCAATGATCAAATCAATGTAATTACCTTATTAATGACTTTAAACATTCTTTGTACTGGGAACATTGAGAATCCTTTCTCCTAACTATTTGAAATATGTTATGACTATTATTCTATAAAACTACTGTCCTAAGGGGACACCAGAATTTATTCTCTTATCTAATTTTAGCATTCTGCCCACTGAAAAATCTCTTGTTAGCCCTGTGGGTGAGTAAAGAAGATATAGCATATGTTACTGATGTCAGCAGCACAAAAGCAAGTCATGAAAAGGGTGAAACACTGTCCCTGGCAGCCATGCTGATGAGCCTGAAGAACATAATGTGAAGTGAAAGAAGCCAGGCACAGAACAGCAGATGCCATGTGATTTCACTCCTAGGTGGATCTGCAAGGCTAGTCTCACAGAAGCTGAGGGTTGAATATTGGTTGTCAGAGCCTAGATAGCACAGGAAAAGATACTTTGAAAAAATTTGACAGTGCTTTTCACGTGACCTTAGGGTTGAATGTTCTGTTCTACCACCGCATTTGTCCCATCACACTTTTGTCTTTCTCCTCCTCTGTGAGTTTTTAAGAGCAAGTCTAGATATTTGAACTGGATAACCTGGATACCTGGAAGTGTCCAACACAACGTCAGTGTATACAAAGAGATGAGTCTGAAAATCTATTTTTAGCTATCTTCTGTGTGGTGAACCTCATATCAGTTGTTTCTAAATGAATGTGCATAACGCACTGCTGAACTACAGGAAAATCTGAACACTCACAAATCAGCAGCAGGTGAGGACCACTGCAGCTTAAATTATTCTGCTAAAATCTCTCTCAACCTAAAACAGCAAATCATTCATTCCTTTAAAAATTCCATTATTTGGGCTGGGGAGATGGCTCAGTGGAATAAGCGCTTCCTTGGCAAGTGCAAGGGCCTGAATTCAATCCACGTTTCTGCAAAAAAAAAAAAAAAAAATCAATTATTTTAATTAATTACATAATTTTATTTATTTTTTAATTACATAAATTTTAAAAAGAGTATCTTCCAGCTCCCTAAAAATTTGTAAAATCTACCTAAAAATAGTAACTTTTTCTTTCTCATTAAAATATTTAATATCTTTTCTTTTTTTTCTGTGCTGCAAAGAAAAAAATATCCAAGTAATTGTAGACTGATTTAATAACAAAAAAAGGCAGGTGTTCACTAAATAGAATAAGAAAATTAAAAGCAGGCTAACTGCAAAAACTTTCTTTGAACCACAAGGTTAAAATTTTAATGGTTTTACAACCTTCTCAAGCTGTCAATGGAAAAACGTGGCTTGACATTGAACACGTACCAAGTCAGTAGCATAACTGTTTTACAATGTCTGATTGGTCATTGAAAAACATAGTTTAAAATTCAATCCATGTGATGGAAATGCCACTTAGAAAAAGACCATTCATACTGCAGTGCTGCAGGAGAACTGTGTCTATAATAGTTCCCCTTTCACCCAGCAGCAAGAGGATTTTTAAAGACTTACAAATGGAATGGTTCCTAGACTATTGCACATTGAGTATTATCAATATAAATTTTATTATCCTAAAATTCACCATAAGAAGAAAAATATAAATTATTTTTCACTTTTATGAGTTAAAAACTTCATGTCTTAAGGGAAGATTTACAAGTACATTTATGGGAAACCTTTGGGAATGTCCATCCATAATTCTGTTAGGTTGTTCATTCATTAACTCAACTGAAATATGCTGAACACTCGCTACATTGCTTCTCATAGTGGAAAGGGTTTGCCTAGTCATCTTTCCAATTGGCAGTCACACTAGTCATGGATTTTGAGACCTATTTGAGAAACCTATAGTTAGATAGGTATCAAGGGCAGTGGACTATAGAATTACGGATTGCCCACACCCGGAACAGTGTGCCAAAGGCCACGTGTATGTATAAGAAACCAAAACAAAACAAACTAAAATAATTGAAGCAAATCAAATGCATTTGAGTTTTCACACTCAAAATTTGAACTGGAAAATCATGAAAAACTAAATGGACTGCATGCATATTTAGAAATGAAATTCATCCCATATATATCAACACCACAAGCATTGAGAAATATAAATTTCAACTGTTACATATTAGCTAATGTCAACTACATTTTAAGTGACTAGGTTTCAGAAACTCAGATTCACTGATTTGCTTTTATGCCTTTTTTTCCTATCAATTCCCTAGACTTAGAAGGAACAAGGAGAAGAGAAGAAAGAAGTACATAGATTCAACAGAATCTGCCCTATCTTGATTTTCAGTTTTAAAAAGTAATTCATTGAAAAGAAGGTTGGAATTAGTGGCTAAAATGCAAGTTCCAAGTAACGTGTATTTCCGAGCAGCTTTTAAATTTTGCCCTCATCACTGCAGAAAATAATTAGTCCTACCCTATAATGGTTTGAAATTCACAAATCTTATCGTTCATAAAATGAGTTTCATCATTAGAATCCATTCTATTAATCTTTATGGTAATGAATAATAAAACTTGTGTGAAGGACTGACAAGAAGGTAGTATTTATGATTCAATCTCTAAAAAGTACTTGGTGACATGGCCAAGAAAAACGCCATGAATATTGTCAGAGCCTAGAGTGTGGAGGAAAAGATACTTCATAGCTACATTTTAGTATCTGTAATTCTATTGCCTTGGTTCCTTAAAAAAAACAATGGTTTTATTTTTGGTTTGGTTATTGTAACTTATTTTTTTAGGTAAGTTTCACGTTCAGGGTAAATTTGAACGCACAATATAGACATCAAGCGTCACTCCATACACATGCAGCCTTAGCCAGCATCAAGCATGCAGCACAAGAATGGTAATTTGTTACAACCCATAAACTTACACAGAGAGACTTTGTCTCTGCGTTCGTGCTTTCCATCTTCAGAGGACTGTGTATGATGTGGATTCATCACGACAGTATTAGAGGTTTACTGCCTTGAGATCCCTCCTTGGTCCACCTACCCTTCCCCTACTCATAACCCTAGGCAACCACTCATCTTCCTCTCTCTGTAACTTTGTCTCTTTGAGACCAATATATAATTAAGAGTCACACACTATGCAGGCTTTTATACTGGATTATTTTTCTTAGTAAAATGTTACTATGGTTCCTCCACATCTTTGCATGAACTAACAGCATAGTTCTTTATAGCACTAAAATAAATTCTATTGTCTGGATATGCCACCATTTATCCATTTACCTACTGAAAGACATTTTGATTATTTCAAAGTTTTAGGAATCATGAGTAAATTCTCTGTGAAAAGTTCATATCCAGGTTTCTGTGGACATGAAAGTTTAACTCTTTTGGGTAGATGTCAGGAGCATGATGGCTAGCTCATATTTACTTTTGTATAAATCTGTCAAACTATATTACAAAATATGCTTCATTTTCCCACAATCAGTGAATGAGTACACCCCTCGCTCCACAGCCCCGCTAGCCTTTGGAGTTGTCTCTACTCTGCACGTGTTATTAAATTTCCCTGGTGACAAATGATGTGACACATATTTCCATATGCATAATTGCCATCTATATGTCTCCTTTTGGTATCTTCTCAGGAATTCAGTCTATTTCTGAACCAGGTTGCTCCATCTCTTCTAGTTGAGTTTTCAGGATCCAGTTTGCATGCTTATAAGCAAAGTAAAAAGTTGTGGTGTGTGGATGTCGATACAAGTGTGCTCTTTTATTTGTATGAGGAGGAGTGGAATTGATAATTTTAAAGGGTCCTGAGAGCTGCATATGCTAACCTCCTTCTAAATTAAGCACAATAAGATGGTGTTCAAATTATTAAATAAGATAAGGAATGAGGGGAACAGAAATTAGTTTAAAAAATTAGGAGGTATAGATGGAGAAGTTAAGAACTTGTCCAGAGGAGTTAATTCCATTATGGTTTTCCTGAATATAACTCCATATACACATTATTTACATAAGCTACCCTTTTTAGGGGGAGAAAAGAGGATCCATTTTTTTGTTCTGCATGTATTTTAAAATAAGAGCATTTCCCTTTACTCTTACCTCTCAACCCTGTTCTGTTTTCTAATCCTCTCCCATTCCATGTCAGTGATGTATTTTAAAATTAATTTTATTGAGAAAGCAATAATAATGAGACAGTTTCAAAACAGGTCAGTAGGACAGTTATAATAATTAATACATTGCATGTCGTTTTCTTCATAGTAACTATTCATAGTACAAGACACAGACATGATATCTTGTCTAAACACTATTAGTACAAATCTTCTCATTGAACTAAAAGGAAGTAGCTGTATATGTAACCTAACTAATTTGTATATACATATATATATATGCATATTTTTTCCACTACAAAATGGTCCTTCATTTATATCCCCTTTTTGTTTAGTTTTGTCAGAAAGATGGGTATTCCATTATTATTCAAATATTATAGGTGCATGAATTCAGCAAAACAGTCGAACATAGTCCAGTAGATCATAATAGGAGTGGGTTTGACTAGACAAATAATACACAGATTTGTTCCTACAGAAACAATCTCCAGTGAAATCATAGCGTGCCTACTTAAATAATAACCAAAAGTTAACTTCATGCTTTCCACTAGCCAGAAATAATGCACAGAAAGTGAATCTACAAAGCAGTCAATGGAAGACCAAGACCCTCTCAGGAGAGCCAGTGTGCTACTGAGGCAAGAAAACAGTTTTAAATACACAAACACACGCAGAGAGGGGTAGAAGTGTGTAGCATTACATATGGTGGAAATCATGGTAAGAATAAGCTATTTACAGCTTCTCTTTCCATTTATTAATGGCTGTGAAAATTTTTTTAATTATTTATTTGGTATAGGGTCTCACTATGCAGCTTGGACTCCTAGTGATTCTCCTGCCTCAGCCTCCTCAGTGCTGGGACTACACATGTGCACTACCACGCCCAATATTGGTGTGGCACAGTGCACCAGGCATTACAGGGCTGGCGTGGCATGAGGCAGCAGGGACTGGACCCAGGTTCTTGCACTTGCCAGGCACGTGCTTAGGTTGCTGAGCCCAGGCTATGACCTCTTTAAAACACCATTGGACATCTGTATTTTCCTTCAAGGAAAGCAGGCAAGGAATGCAGCTATCAGTTACATTCTGCTCAGGGGAAGAAATGATGAGTGAGAACAGGCGGAGCCAGCAGAGTGCCATCATGCTGTCAAATCAGAGCTCAGAAGAACTCATAAAGAGTGATAGGAAAAGTTCTAGATGGGACTCCAGGGTAATAGGAAGTGGTTTCCTGACAGTGCCTCCTGTTCAGCCCCTATCTCTCCTTCCATGGCTCGCCCAGGCATCAGAATCAAAGATCTTAGCTCAATTTCCCTTGTATTTGACAATTATTTATTTATGTATGTGTGTATTTGGTACAGGATCGCACTATGCAGCTGGGACTCATAGTGATCCTCCTGTTTTCAGCCTCACCAGCACTGGGATTACAGGTGTGCTCCACCATGCCTGGTCTTGGTGGCCAGCTCAGCACGCCTGAGGGAGGGACCAGCGCAGCATGTGGTGCCTGGGATTGAGCCCCTGACCCTATACTCACCTAAGTAGGCACTTAGCTCACTGAGCTACCTTGCTGGCCCTCATATTTGACTATTTTTAACAGTGTCAGTATCGTTGTTATTTATGCACAATACATAAGCAAGACAGGAGTCAGGTTGGAAGTATAATCACTACTGACAACATCCATTTTATTAATTTGCCTAACAAAGAGTCAAGTGCTATGTGGTTGCTTTATAACTTTCAAAGAAAGAACAGTAAAAAGACAATAGATTTCTTAAATTGTAATTATCTAAATGTGGACCAAATTAAAACAGGCATGTGGAAGATACTATTTTTTCAGCTCAGATAAAGACTAAATGCTGTCTTCCAAAGGTGGTAAAGGATGATTATAATTATTTGAATGACAGCTTTTTATTTAATGTGACTTCTCCAATTAGATGTGCCAGACTAAAATTTCCTCATTTTCAAAACACCGATAACTTTTGTCCTAATTATTAAGACAAATGAGAAGTTCTCTCTCTGCATGTATGCACACATGTATTCACAACCTGCATCAAAGTACAACATGAACTCTAAAAATAATATTTATTTCTGCCACATTTACAATATACAAGACATGATCTAAGAAAGTATTTTATATTATTCAAAGTGTTTATTATTTTCATAAAATGGCATCTTAATTTGAGAAAAGCAAGACTCCACTTGAAATATTCTACCAGAAATTTATTTCTATATCCAGCCTCACATACAAGAAGTATAAAGATATTTTGTTATAAATCACTATGTATCCCTGGCTGGCTTCCAACTTACAGTGATTCTCCTGCCTCACCCTCAAAAGCATTGAGATTACAGGCATACACTACCACCCTCTCCAATTAGGCATCTTTCATAGCACCTTAAATATAACCTTCATATTTCTACATTATATAAAGAACCACAAAATTTTTCCTTGAACTAATTAGTGGAATATAAAAAAAAAACCTGTTAATCAGTAATATCCCAAATCCATATTCTTTGTTAAAGATGTATTGCAGTAACCAGGCCAAGTCTGAGAGTTTTTGAAATGCTTATTTTGAATGAGAAAATAGCCTTCAGACTTTTGATATAGAAAGTGATACAGATAAAGATATTCTTTTTTATTTATTATTATTTTTAATTTATTGAAAATAGAAATTCAGTCTTTACTTCCAGGACTGCCGTGGATCACTGTGGATCAGGGGACAGTGCCTGCCTCCCTTACTAAACGCTGTAAAGCCTTGTCCCATTGGTACTGTCCAAAAGCCATGTGGAAGTGTATGGACTGCATGCGTGGGACCTTTGCTCACAAGGAAGTCACAAGGTTTGTGCCCCTTGTCACAGTGACCCTAAATTCCTGTTGGGTGTGCTGTAAACAGGGAAGCCATTCTTCAGGCCGCCTGCTCTGAGCACACCCACCGATGTTCTCAATGTGCATGATTTATAATTGCTATTACTGTAATGATAAGTCCTCAAATAGTCTTGAAATAATTTAGACCTCTAGCACATTAAAACTCTAAGAATATACTCTGAATACACGTATAAGTATACATGTATATGTGTTTTTGTAGTCACATAATTAATATGAACATGCGTATAGCTCACTCCCCAAAATATACCCAACAATTGCAATAGAAAAAGAAAAAATCATAATGGATGATTGAAAGTCACTGAGTTGATTTAAACTGGGTCAGAAAGTTCCTGGTACTCGGCAACGGAGTGAGTCTGTGTGACTCTTGTTTCGTTCTTTCCCACAGTTGTGTCTGGTGTCAGGAGGCTGTACATGTGGGTTCCCAAATTATTGTCTCCCTGTGGGAATTGTAGCTGCCGTATGATTCTCAGCAGCAAATACGAACTGCCACTTCACGCTGTCTGACATTTCTTTCAGCATGATCAGCGCTCCAGATGGCAAATCCCACTGAGGCACAGCCACACGGGACGAGGAGAGATGAGTGTGGAGGCGGCGGCTGGAAATATGAGTAATTACACAGGTAAGGAAACAGTTCAGGGGCAGGCTGGAATTTTTTTTTTTTTTTTTTTTTTTTT
>NW_004524591.1:5221142-5239777 GCF_000260255.1 Octodon degus
TTTTTTTGCAGAACCGGGGATTGAACTCAGGCCCTTGTGCTTGCCAGGGAAGCACTTATTCTACTGAGCCATCTCCCCGCCCCCCCCTTACTTGCTTTTAACATTAAGTGCCAGTCTTAAAACTACACCTGTGGTGTTCTTTAAGGAATTTTTCAAGTAGAGCCACAAGAAATGAGCATTTTAGCTGTCAGATAATGTCTGCTAACTTCATAATCCATTGAACAAAGTCTTTTGCCAAATACCGCGTTTGTGCATCATTTACCAGTTTATACGTTAAATTTGAAATAAAAATCAGAACCTAACTCCTCAAGTTAAATTTCAGCTTTCAGTAGCGGAGCACACTGAAGGATGGTAATAAGTATTTTATTATTGTTGTTGGTTTTCCTCATCCAAGAATGGTCTTCATCATATGTAGATGTGGAAAACCCCTGTTTTTCCAGTGGGAAGAGGTGACAAATTTGTGTTGACTACACCACAACAGTGGCTGACTTTACCACTGCATTACCAAGGAAATTGAACCTGAAAGATGTATTTCCTTGTTTTGTTCTTGTTTGTTCCTCCCCTAGAATTATTTGCTCTTTCTACAAATTTCAGGATCCTTTTGCTCCTATGTTCAAATTGTGTACTAAACCGCTTATGTGAACAAGGCAGTCTTCAGTGCTTACGCTGAGAATAAAAGAAGGCTGCACCAGACATTTTTATCTTTGTTATCATCATTACCATGATAATTATTATTATTTAGCTCTGTGTATTTTAAAGTTTTATATATTCTGGAATGGATAATTGTACCGGAAAATAGTACAGCGACAGAGATAAGGGGCATCTTGTTCCACAGCTTCGAGTTGCCAAGTCTCTATAATTCATCACAAGAATCAAATCGTGGGGAAAATACAAAAACTAAAAAGAAATTTTAAAAAAATTAAAAATATGCGTAAGTGTTGGTGAAGTCAATGTCAGTCAGGAACACAAGAAATGCAACCATAGCTGCAACATTAATGAGCCCAAAAAAGCTTAAGAATTTAATTACATGTTTGAATATCACCAGAGAGGTTAATTTTCAGTGTGTTTACAACCTATGAGCGTTCTGCAAAGGACGGCAGACAGGGACCCGGCTTCTGAAATTCGGAGTGGGGAAGTGTATTTGCAACCGCGAATCACATCCTGACAGCGCCACCTACCAGTAGCACTGCAAACTGCAAAAGTGAGTGCAGCAACCGGCCTTCTGGCTGTGAACAACCAAAACAATTTCAGAAGCTGGGCAACGTATAACTGCGCCTAGAATGCAGCCCACTCCACTTTGAACTAATCGGTGTAGGGTTTTGTTGCGGCTTCATAACAATCTAAGTGCTTTCTAGTTTGCCAGTCTCAATGACTGACTAGTCAATGAACCACACAAGACTGGTGTGGAAAAAACAACACAAAAATACTAGCCTCTCTTAACCGGATGGCCTTTTGATAATTGAAAGTATTTCAGTCACTATCCACCTGATTCTAGGACGGCATGGTGTTCTTAGTTCGTCCCCGACTTGCGGTCATGGTGTCTCTTATGAGGAATCCCGGGTGACTTCCTGCGTTCCTGTTTTCTCAGTGTCTCCTAAAGGTCCAGAAAAGTCCTGTCTTGTATCCTAGTACTTATAGGAGCTTGGTATTTAAATACCTAGGAGAACCGGCGAGATAGCTCAGCGGACTAATGCACCTGCTTAAGCAAGCTTTAGGCAAGCTCAGGCAAGCGCAAGGACCATGGTTCAATCCCTGGCACCTCCTGCCTCGCCAGCCCCGCCCCCAGGGCGGGCAGAGCCTGCCACAGAGTCCGCGCGTGGTGGTGCACGCCGGTAATCCCAGCACTCGGGAGCCTGAAGCAAGAGGATCACCACGAATCCGAGCTGTCTAGTGAGACCCTGCAACAACCAAATACATTAATAAATAAATAAAAGTAAGAGATTATTCTTTAATTTTCTCTTGTGTCATTTGAAAATAATCAAAATGAATCATTACAAACCAGGAAAGCACTGTCACAATTTGTCTCTCTGTAGCTATTGGACTTAGAGACTGGGGAAGAGAAATCCTTCCTGTGGGCTTTGCCTGCCAGCTGGGCTTTAGTTAAAAGGTACTGCAGTCTCCAGTGGCACACGATATAAGCTTTTCTTTCCAAAACTAACAGGCAGTTGGCACCGCGCTCACTCATCACCTTCCGTCCTTTCCATCCTCTTCTTCCTCCTCCTCCTGCTTTCTGACAATAGAAGCTATTTCAGAATTTTGAAATGAATGTCCTTCTGGTACTCAAGATGTTTCTCTTTTCCATTGCTGATAAGAAAGACGGAAGGAGCCATGTACACTTGAGAAGCAGCACAAGCCGGGCTGAGGGCGAGCGCAGGTCCACAACGAAGCATAAATGCATGCAAGAGAACCTGCATCTGCTTGAGTATTGGAATGTGTTCTATGAATTCAAAGAGAATATTTGCTCATAAGCATAAACAATGAAGAGTTGCAAGCATTAAGTTATTTGTCTCAAGGTTTTTCTTTACTTTTTCAAAAAGAAAAACGTTACTTCCATTGTGGAACGTAAGTAAAATCAAAGAGCAGTATTTTTTGTGGAACCATAAGGCTGCTCTTGGTAGATTTCTTGGAAAAAAATTATGAAGAAGTTAAAAGAGTCACAAAATATGCTCCATTTTATTTTTCTTTTAGGAAGAAGGAATATTTTGTTTATACTGTCCAGACCTCAGAAATATAAAGAAAGAACTTTCAGTTTTTGGAGAGGAAGCTTTTTATATCTTTGGTTGACTTCACACACACACAAAAAAAAAACCCAATATATAAATGGAGGTGACTGAACTACTCATTTGGGTGAAAATCTCTCCATCTTCATCTCACTCAAAATATTACATAAATGTAATCTGAACCATTTGAGTAGCTCTACTTAAATCGTGTTATGTTTTCAGTAGTAAAGACTGATAACTTGATAGTTCCCAAGGGTTTGATGCTCACGGTTTAAGTACATAGTTGACATTACATGCTATTTTTCTGAAAATCCCCAGGGCTATATTAGAGTTGAGATAAGTAGTGTTGTAGAGGATGGTGTAGAAATCTGTGGGTATCTTCAAATCCAGTGTTGTTAGTCAACGATGTATAGATTTGGTCATTCTCATTTTAATAAAACATTGCTTCTGGTAGTTAATTGAAGATAATAAAAATGTGACCTCCAAGTTTAAAGTATGAAAATATTTCTTTGGTAGTAGAATTATGGGAAAGCCGAATCTGTCACATGTTAAAAAGTTTTTGTAGGCATATTTTCCAGAGATCATGAGTTCACTTTTTCACTCACACTGTCTAACAAAGAATTAGAATGCCTTTCACTTCAGACCCTCACAATTTTTCCTTTGGAGTGTAGCCTCACTCCCTCTCTCCAGCATCACCATTCCAGAGTTCATCCTGGTTCAGTTATCAGACCGACCTCCACACTCCCCCATCCCACCGGGAGTACACATAGGCACACACTGTCTCTCAACCATGGTCTCTCGTGGTAAGGCTTCCTCCTCCCACTTTAGCATCTCAAGCTTGAAATTCAGGATACTGAATCCACACCAGTTCTTTCAACCTATTTTCCACTTAGAAAAAGAATGTACCATGCTGCCAATGTTCATTTAATTTCCAGTAGTGAGAACTACTCTAGTTTGTAAATGGAAATGCCACTATCAAATGCAGAAATCTATACATGGGGTGATGTCTTTTGGATCCATAAGCTATCAATATACTCAAGAGATGTGAGAATAATAATAAAAGCAACATATTTTGTGGCAAACTTTTGGGTACTCTAAGATTTCTCAGGAAAAATTGCAGCTTTAAGTGCATCTATTTTTAGGGCAAATAGATGGCTTTGGCTCATGATCTTCTAGTTTTCTATCTTTTATTTTTTAATTAATTAGTTAATTTCTTTGTTTGTTTTGAGACCCAGT
Organism: Octodon degus; assembly: GCF_000260255.1. NCBI lineage: Eukaryota > Metazoa > Chordata > Mammalia > Rodentia > Octodontidae > Octodon > Octodon degus. The sequence continues at coordinate 5,225,099 of NW_004524591.1, forward strand.
CTCACACTGTAGTGCAAGTTGGCCTTGCACTCACCATATATCCCATGCAGGTTTTGAACTCAAGGCAGTCCTCCTGCCTCATCCTCCCTGAGTTCTGGGATTATATGTGTCCGCTACCACACCCAGCCTAGTTCCTAATTCTTATCCCCAGTTTGGGCTGTTTAGAACATATTCATATTTACCACTGACTAAAATGTCACTTCCCTGAGAAATCTTGCCTGGCATCTCCACAACTTTCACCAGCTCCCCACATTTTCTGCTCTTACTGTACAGAGTCACATGCAATTCACCAGACTATAAGAATCTTACAGGCGGAGATCAAGGGTGGTTCATGTAATAAGCCTAACACCAAAGAAAATACCTGACGAGAGATAATTCAGTGATATAAATTCATTGACTGAGAAAAGAAATGATGGAATGAGAAAATATCAACTCAGTAACTTTAGCAAGATTTTGAAAATTCACCATTTTGTAAGGAAAAAGTCTTGGTATTTCAGATTACAGTATTAGATCATTTAGTATTCCTTCTTTATCAGGATGTCTTGGCAATAATCTCTGATAAAGTCTCATGCCCATGGGATTAATGTAAGGCTATATCTTAGCTATGTTCAATATTCTAATAAGACTATATGCTGGGTGTTTTTCTTTGTGTATAAACAGACTGTGACCTAGAAGAACAGAGTTGTTCAAATTTGGTCTCTGCCACCCCACTCTGAGGTGGAGCACAGACGTCTTGGTACAGAGCAGGGAGGCAGCCTTGTGGATGAACCACCCAGGCTTCCTTCCTCCTTTTTTTTTCCACAGTTTCTTGAAAATTTGAAGTTCTGAATTCCTCTATTTTTTTTTCTTTTTCCTCTTTGTCTTCTTTAATTTTTGGAGAAGTACAGCCAGCTGGCGAAAGCCTGCTTCCCATGTGTTCTTAATAACTTTTATTTCCCCAGAGGCTGGCCTATGCTTCTTAAACCTGGCTACACATTACAACAGGCAAGACAGCTTTTTTTTTTTTTTCCAAAAATTAGATCTATAAAGGATTTGATTAAATTGATCAGGATGTTTTGGGTAACTCACCATCTGAATAGACTTTGCCGTTCTCAGGTGAAATTCGGGAATGGCTGGGCCCGTTGGCCGGATGCTGCCTGCAGCAGGCGTACTGACTCTTCCAACACAGAATGAATGCTACATCTGAAAAGATGGTTCTTCCCCTGAATTTTAATTCAAAAATGTGACTCAAAAAATTTCTGTAATCCCAGGATATGTGAAGATTATGCAGGACGATTATTGGTTTGGTCAAGGCAATGTAGCAAGCTATTGACCCCAAATAAAAAGAGCTACAGATGTAGTTCTGTACTCCCAATATCATAAAACAAAACAAAACAAAACTGCCTATATGGACCTATTAAAACAGGTTTCATTGGTCTCCTTGTCTTATTATCTGACTTTGTCTTGGATTGGGTGTACAATGGTCCTATTCAACTTGGTCATGGAAAATCCCACCTTACCATAAAGGCTGAGGTATTCAGTGAAAGAGATAGAGCAAAAAACAAGAAACTACTTTTTTCTTTAATTCTTGATATTTTTCTTGTTAAATTCCACAACCCTAACAGTAATCCTTCCTTACATTAAATCTTAAAAGGCCCGAGACTGATATTGCCAACTAAATTAAATTGTTAAATTGTTAATATTAGTACAGGAGAAGTTTAATGAAAGATAAACAAGGAGTTGTTCTTGGAATTACAATACAAGAACTCTTTGCACCTGGTGCTCAAAACAGTCTAAGAAGCACTGCTATTGATGGAGAGACTGACGATCCTCTTCAGACACTGATTTCCTGGAGGGAGGGGCTTGCGAAGATGTCCATAATGTACTAGTCACTCAACAGACTTTACTGCTGCATTTTCTGGTGCATAGAATATTCTAACTGAACGGCTGGGAGAAAGAACTCTATACACTAAGCATTACTGAGTGGATAGCAACAGGAATTTGATATTATTTTCCTTTTTAAAACAAATATAAGTACATTTTTAGAAAATTATAACACATTTATTAATTAATTTATTTTTTTTTTAATTTTATTTATTTATTTGTGTGTGTGTGTGTGTGTGTGTGTGTGTCCAGCTCAGTCCACCAGGGGGCGGGGCTGGCTGGCATGTGGTGCTGGGGGATTGAACCGTGGTCCCTGATGCTTTGCTAAGCTTGTTCTAAGTAGGTGCTTTAGACCACTGAGCCATCTCACCAGCCCCCACATTTATTAATTTAAAACATTCTTTACAATTCTTAAAAGTAAATACTGCAAAGCCACTCTGATAGAAAACATGGTATTTTGTAGAAATACATTAAAATGTGTATATATTATATTGTTTTTTATTTCCTTACAAGGTTATTTTTAAATTTTTGGCAAAATCTCAAGTGTGTTTTTTCTACAAGTTTCAAAAAACTATGTATACTACATTTTTAAAAGAAAATAGCAAAATTTGAAAACAAAACAATAGAAGAGTATCAATAATTAGTGTATTGTTATCTTCAAAGTAGTTACTCGGAGTATAAGAGGTTGGCATGAAAAATTGTCCAAATATTAACACAGAGGCCAGGGAGATAGCTGGGCTGTCGCAGTAGTGCCTGCCTGGGAAGCTCAAGGACAGAGGTTTGGTCCTCAGAAGTACATGCTGTGTGGACTCCAAAATGGCATGGTGGGGCATGCCTATAACCACAGCTCAGATTCATAGCTCTGGGCAGGCTGAGACAGGAGGGACACTGTGAATCTGAGCTGCTTTGCGAGACCCTGTACCAAATAAATAAATAATTTAAAATGTGTATTTTAGCACAGCCTTTCCTTATAAGGACCTGAAAGAAACTGTAGTGTGACTATCCTAACTACCTTGTTTTGTTGTTGTTGTTGTTGTTGTTTTATTGGATAAAAAAGTAGTTTTTTTTTATACAATGGAGTAGCACTCAGCCACAAAGAGAGATAAATTTGAAATGTTTATACATAAATGGGTGTAACGTGAGACCATACTCATTGGTGAAATCAATAAGACTCACATGTAAAAATATCACATTGTTTCCCTCATGTGAGAAGCTGAAAGAATAAATAAGACTCAAAATATAAAATAGATATTGTAAAATGGGGGGAAAACTGTTTAAAAGGAAAGAGGAATTGGGGTGAGGCAAAGGAGAGAGGCTGGAAGGAAAAAGGTAATAAAAAAAAGCATTTGATTTAAATTACTCAGTGTAGTGGTTATGCAGTGGCCAACCCTATGTTTTTCCAGTAATTCACACTGAGTGCCAGAGAAAGGCAGAGCATTTTGGAGAGGGATACCTTAAGGTTATCTATTCTGAGGGCTTTGTGGCCAGTTTCAGCTATGTGTAAATTGAAAATTAAACGTAAAAATCTGTTTGAAAAAAAAAAAACTGAAAACTTGGCTGAGCGAGCATGGCTTGGGATAAGTTGCAAAGAGAAAGTGGAAAGATACAGCAACTACAGGCAGCTTCTCCAGGTCCTGGGAATCCTAATTGTACTACCCAAGGAAGTCAGGTTCCCTTTTCTTACCATAGGTTGTGGAGTTCAGCGGTGGATGCTCAGGTTCTTGTGTGTTTTGAACAAAGAGTTAGATATGGCATATGGCAAGAGTCACCAACGAAGTTTATTATAGTGAAAGGATGCTGAGAGCGAGCGGGCTCACACTGGCTGGTGACAGGAGAACAGCAGCAGCGCTGAGGTTGGGGGGTGTAGGGGCTCAAGTGTCGCTTGCTTAAAGACACCTTTGCGGGACACTCTAGCACACGACTGGCAGAAAGCTGAGCTATTTCCACCACATCTCCTGTGCATATCCTGCCCCATAATCTACTCAGTTATAACTGTATGGATAAGATGCAGTCCACACGCATGAACTTCCAGCGACCCGCAGAAGAAAGGTTACTCTAGGGCATGAAGGAGGTCTAGTGTGTGTACACCTTGGTTTGGGATCGTGGGCACTTTCATAGTTCCACTTGGGGTCTTTGTTTCCCTCATATCCATTACAGTGTGGTAAACCCTGGGTGGGATGTTGGGGGTTGTTCCTGGTTCTGGTAAGCGGAGGGGAGTGGTCCTTGTAGCCTCCACTGTTCCTGATGATCTTACCTTGTATTTATATGCATTCGTTTTTCTTTAGCAAGGTGTGGTTCCTTCAAATAACACTACTTTAATCCAGGAAAAACAATAAAGGGATCCACAACACAGATATTTAGATTAATCTGCACATGGAATTTATCTTCCTTTAAAAAAGGCTTAGAAGAAGACAAAGAGAAGGGGGAGAGAGAGAGAGAGAGAGAGAGAGAGAGAGAGAGAGAGAGAGAGAGAGAGACAGAGAGACAGAGAGACAGAGAGACAGAGAAAAACAGACAAAGAGTCAAACAAACTATTTAACCTTGAGTTGACAAAGTTACAGGGAAGGATTTCCACCTAAAAAACACTAGAACAACAGCTATAGGCCTAAGTGGGGAAGGAGAAGAAAATACTACTCCATAGATGTCAGTGGTATTTTGAAAGTTAAATTGTGTCCTGCTTCATATCAAAAAGATATGTCTTCTTTTATAATTTACTCAGTAATATTTTTTATTTTATTTTTATTCATTTTAATGAGAAAAAAGATAATATAGCCATGAAATAGTTTCAAAACACATTAGTAGGATAGCTGTAAGAATTAATACATTGTATATTGTCTTCATAGTAGTAATTCAGAGGACAAGATGCTGCCTAAAGCAAACAAGTCACCTCAGTCCTGAGATAATCATATCTGGTTAAGGTCAGCTATTAGTCTCTAGGCAACCTAGTGTCATGTGTTACTAATTCTGCAAAAGTATAAATAAAGGACCATTTTGTTGTAAATATATACATATATATGTATACACAAGATAGGATAAATATACAGCTACTTTCTCTTAGTTCATTGAGAAGAAAAGTTTGTACTAATTTAGACTCAGCAGTATTCTTTAAATGAACAAAAATACAAAAGACAACACATATAAACTGGAAAGAAACAAAATATGAAAGAAAAATGTCATTATTGCTAGGAATGATTGTCACAATGATAATAACAGTGATTATGAGTAATTGTGTGCTAGGCTCTTACAAAATCAATAGCAACAGCAACACTTATAGATCTGGTAACACTGGATTCTACCAATAATTGTAACATTTTGGCTGTTTCATGGGTAAGCGAACTTAGAGAGTAATGTGATCACAATCCAAAATTACGCAGTAGGAATGTGGAGGATTCCAATTGCAATGTTAACTGAGTCTTGTTTTGGAGTCCATAAGCTTAATTATTCTGCTTTGCTAGATTTAGATGAAAATGTTCCTCAATTTGTAGAGATGAAAACTGGAAAATTGTCCAGATTCATGGCCATGCAAACCATCTGAGGAAGGAGTGCCTGAGAACATGGCTGCTTGAGTTCTCGGGAAGAGTTAGGGCTTCATGAAAAATCAGTGAAGCTTATTTTCACGTTCTGTCGAGGGCCAATCAGAAAATGAGGTCAGAGACTGCTGTAGTCATTAAAATGAAATAAAGGTGAGGTCCTGGGCTCTGACTATCAGGGTTGATGGATGGTGGAAAAAAGCCAAACAGATAACTATAAAATTTGGGTATGGTGGGCCAAAAGTAAAGTGGTGGGCAAAAGAGAAGGTGAAAAGCATCTAACTTTTTGCTACAGGAAAGGAAAACTATTTCACCAGAAGTATCACACCATTGTGAGCCAAGAGATGAGACTCACACTTTATTACTCAAGTGAATTGTCTTCCTTGGTTTTTTTTTTAATTTAAAAATTATGTATTTATTTATTTCAACTGATTGTTCTTATTAGGTCACCAGAGCAGGGATAATTCAATAACTCAGCCCTGAGTCACTATTTTAGGGCTTATTGAGATCACTGTCTTGTTCTCATTCTTATTTCAAGAGTAGATCATGAAACTCTATGTTTATGCATGAGGAACTATAGCTTAGTGGCTACAGAGTCTAACTAGTAGCAGCTCTTTTGCCAACTAGGTACATACTTGGAGTTTGGCTTACTGACTGATAAGCCCAGTTTTTCTCGCTGTCGTGTTCCACTAGCCCTCCAATATATCAATTTATTCTGCTGACCTTGCAGTACATCGGCTTGATCACTGTTGCTTGCTAAACTGGGTTCCAAAGGCAGCTTCATCACAGATACGTACATCTGTGTCATATCACAGTCGAACCATTTTCAGAGAGCTAAGAGGATTTGGGCTATGATCCCAATACTGACAGTCTTTGAGTTGCTCATATATTCTGAGTGCCTTCATTTTATTTAATAGCTCAGTTATACTTATATAAATCTAAAGATTGATAACTAGCATGCCCCATTATTTTCTTAAATTTTTTTGAGTTTATAATAAACAAAAAAATTCTGTTTTATAGTCAATCGATGTGTAAACATGCAAGTGAATACTTAATATGCAGTATACTTATATTCTAAAGAATATATTGTTGGAGAAAACCACAAAGTTTGTTTCATGAAAGTCAAATATATTCTAATAAAAATAGGCTTTGATTGGTTTTATAGCAATTCCTCAAATGCAGTGCCATAATAATGGACATTGGAATCAGAATATCTAGATTATTGTCCCAGCATTGCCACTTACTATGTGACCTTCAACAATTTATTTCAACCTCTTTAAGGAGTCTCAATTATATTGTCAGAGATGATTTCCCCCTTCACTTGGGAGTCATAGTGAAAAGAGTCCTTGGTTAGAAGTGGAATCAGGGCTTATGGATCTGATAATTTGTTAAGCTTTTTCCATGTTTTAGGGCACAAAGCCTTTTTTTAATGAGGAATTTTACATTCCCAGGGGAAAAGGAGCCTTCTGAGTGTTCCTCTTCCCCAGTCCTTTATTTTGAAACTTAGGTTGCAAGGTTGCAACTGTGAGTCTGGGAACAAAATATTTTGAAAATTTTCAAGTTGCAAAATCATTTATTTACCGGAGAAGACCTTTGCCATTGGATTTCAAACAATGGTAGGAGTGGCTTGAGGAAACACAGTCGATGCTACAACTTATTTCCCAGGGGCTCCAAAAGAAAGACCTCTCCTAAAAGTTGCATTTTTGAGAAAGGTGGAGCTGAGCTCTCCTCTGTAGAAAACATCTGTCAGAATCTATGATTCGTTGCCAGAATCCTTAGTTTGGACTCTCTTCTTAATAACAACAGTGCATTACAAAAAAATGCTTTGTATTTCAGTGATGCCTTTATTTAGACCACCTTTCTGATTCTTTTATAAACATGTCTAAGAAACGCAGGCCTTGTCTAGACTACAAAACAGAAAAGCATCAAAATCAAACCAGGAGAGGGACTGACCATTATTGAGTGATTGTGAGGTTAGTTGATTCCATAGGCAATTCCCTTTTATTTTATTGTTTTCCAGTATTGGAAATTGAACACAGGGCCTTCACATTGGAATATATCCATAGCCCTTTTATATATTTTTTAAGTTAATTTTATTGAGAAACAAATAGCGATGAGACAGTTTCAAAACCTATTAGTAGGACAGTTTCAATAATTAATACATTGCATATTTTCTTTGTAGTGGTTATTCACAGATAATTTTCATAAAGTTTACAAAAATATAGATTTTATGATACAATCTATGTTTTTTAAACAAAACATATTTTGTTTAAATGGTTGTGTATCAGTCTGGACATATCCAAATTATCTTTACTAACTATGACTAGTCCTAAGAACTTAAAGTAAAAGTTTATTTAGGACTTACACAAATAAAAAGATAAAAATCAAAGCTAGAATGTCTGATAAAGCATTATATTATTTTCTTTTTGTTGGGATAGACTCTTCATACATTCTAAATAAACTTCTTTCTCATGTCCTCAAAATATTTTTTTCTTAGTCCTCTGCTACCCTTTTTGTTTTTATAAAAATGTTTCCTCCCACCCATCCCCAGCAGTAGTGACTGAACCCAGGACTTTTGCGTGTAACTATATTCCCAGATTTTTTTTCTTTTATTTTTTGGGAGGTAACAAGGTCTCATGAAGTTGTTAAATTGCCCAGGTTGGGCCTGAATTTACAATCCTCCTAGAACATACACCTTTCCCAGTTCCCTGAAATTATAGGTATGTGAGGAGTATTTGTTGAAAAACAAATATTTTAAATTTCTGACCTAGTTCTGATAGATTTCTTTATAGATTTTGCAGCATTCCTATCTAAATGGCTGTATATTTTTCCTTGCTAAACTTGATTACACAGCCTAGCAACTTCAGTGTAATATAGAATAGAAAGAATGAAAGTGTAACAACCTACTTTGTTCCTGACCTTAGAGAAATACTGTCTTTCATCATTAACTACAATATTAGCTGCTGCCTTTAATGGCTACTTTATATAGATATTTCAGATGGTAGATGATATCTGCTGAATACTTATGGCTTTTTTGTGTTATTGTTAAAAAGATCATTAGCAACCCAAGGTCATTAAGATTTTTCACTTCAGCTTTCTTTCAAAAGTTACGTAGTTCTAACGTTCAGGTTTTGCTCTGTTTGAGTTACTTTTACAAGTGGTAGAAAAACCAGAATCATGTTTTAGTCTTTTGCAGATGGCTCTTGAGTTGTTCCAGCATCAAATACTAAAATGCTAATCCTTCCCTACTGAAATGACTAAAGAGCACTGGCAAAAATAGAATCACTTTGTGGGTTGACCTGTGGTTGTGCTACTCCACTGATCTATTTGTCTATAATTCTAATATATTTTCTTGATTATTAATCTTGGGTAATCATTCTTTAAATTTTATGTATTTGGTACAGGGTCTCACTATGTAGCTGGAACTCATAGTGATCCTCCTGTTTCAGCCTCCTCAGTGCTGGGTGTCTGCTACCATGCCCAGTCTTGGTGACCAGCTAAACATGCCCGGGGTGGGGACAGCACAGCATGTGATGTCGGGGATTGAACTTCAGTCCCTGAACTTGCCTAGGCAGGCACTTAATCTGCCGAGCTATCTCTGATGCCCAGATAATCGCTCTTAAAATCAAATCGTATAAAGCCCCACAGACTTTTCTTTTTGAAGGATTCTCTACTCTCCTTTGTATTTCTATATAAATTTTAGAAATGCAATTGTCAATTTCTATGCCAAAGCCCACTGGAACTGCAATAAGTATCACATTGTATAAACTATCAGAACATCCAGTGCGGAATGTATATTTCCCAATATCTTCAGGTCTTTAATTTATCAAAAATATATTCTGTAGTTTTCAGTGTATAAGATTTATACAGTTTCTGTCAATTTTATTTATCAATAGCTCATGATTTTTACATCAGTATAAATGATATGCCTCTAATCTCAATTTATAAATATTTGCTGCTAGGTCAATAAAAATATAATTAATAGTGTAAATTCATCTTGTACTTGGAAATTGCATTAGACTCATTTACAAGTTCTGATAGTTTTCTTTGTAGATTTTATAGTTTTCTGCATAGTAAGCTACCTCCAGTTTCTTATTCAAGTTGATTTCACAGCCTAGAAACTCTAATGTAGTGTACAATAGAAACATTGGTAGTATAGTACTGTGTTTTATTCCTGATTTTAATGGAAAAACTTGAGGTCCATCATCATTAACTACAATATTAGCTGTTGCTTTTCATAGATGGAGAATTGAAAGCAATCATGGGATTCCATCAAATGTACTCTTGTAAAACTATTGTTTCAAGACAATGGACAAAGTGTAGAAAGCAGAAACACTCAGGCTGCCATCGACTGTCTGAGTGACATTCCATAGGCAAGTCCCCCAGAGTTCCTACTTACAGTCATGTATTACATGTGTACTACACTGGAACTCAGCCAGCCTTGTCAAAGCAGATAAGCTAGTTACAAGTATCAGTAAAGCAATTGATTTTGAATTGCGAGAAGAGTTTTGGATGTTAACAACACATCAGAAGCCTTACTACCATTATCTTGATTAAGGATCACAAACCAAATATCCCCAGTCATAAAAGAAATTCCCAAGCCAGTGGTAAGCCAACTCCATCTCCAGAATTTAAATGTGTTCACCTCTATTCTTAGTCTTCTCAGTGTTTCTTTCAGAAGTAGATGAGGCCTTGAACCAAGCACCTTTGCTAGAGGTAGTCAAGTGACATTTTCCCTCTGTTTATGAGACTCAACAGGGTTGATTTTCAAATCTGTAACCAAATAGGAATCGCTGGAATAAAACTCCACTAGGAAAACAAATTTATATACTTATAATTCTATTGGACTTGCCAACCCTGTAACAGGAACTTCTTGCTTCTATGTGTGTAGTGAGTGTTCACCTCTAGTTTTCTTTGATCTGATTTTGGTATTAAGATCAGAATGACTTCATCGAGATGAGAAGTGTTTCTTTTCAGTTCTCGGGAATATTTTGTGTAGAATTGATATTATTCTTTCCTTAAAACTTTGATTGAGTTTTCCCATGAAGATATTTGGTCTTCAAGTTTTCTTTGTAGTAAATTTTTATCTAAGATAGTAATTTCTTTAATAGATTTATGACTATTTGAATTATATATTTCTTTTTGAAGAAATATGAGATTTTTTTAGTTTGTACTCTTTCCAGGATTTCTTGCATTTGATTAATGTTAAAAATTCATTGGCATAGTTTTTTATAATATTTTATTATTACTTCTAATATGTAAAATTTGCAGTGATACCAAATCTCATCTCTAATGTGGTGATTTGCTTTTTTTTTCCTTCTTTTCTTTGTCAGTCTGGCTACAGGTTTGTCAATTTTACTGTTCTCAAAAGTGCAACTTTTACTTTCTATGTTCTTTATGGAATGTTTATATTTTCATTCATTTGTGCTGCTCATATGTAATAGTTCATTTTCTCTACTCCAATGAACTTAATTTCTCAGATCTTGCTTCTTTGTTAACATTACTAATGCTGATTTTCCTCTTTCTTGGCATAGGTGTTTTAGTGATATTAATTTGCTTCTAAGGAGTATTAGCTACAGCTTAAATTTTTTGATATGTTAACACTTCATTTTTATTTGGATTAAAAACTCTCATTTCTCTATCATTTATTTGATTTGTAGGTTAATAAAATTTACCTTGTAGTCTTCACATATTTGGGAATTTTCCAAACATGTAACTGTAGTTGCTTTTTAAATGTGTTGTAGTGCAAGTAACATAGTCTGTGAGATTTAAAGGCTTTGAGATACATTACCTAGAATATAACAATTTAGGAAAATATTCCCTGTGTGCTTCAAATGTTCAGTATTTCATTGTTATAGTTTTCTGTAAATGCAGTATCAGTGAACTGTAATTGACTGGTAGTTTTGCTGTCTAACCCTTAAGGAAAGCAGTATCACACGATGTGTGTGACTCTGGTTTCTAGAAGCACCAGTTTGCTCTTCACATATTTTGTAAGCCTATTATGTGTCGTGCACATATCTTGGACTAGGCATTCTCTCCAACTGATACACTTTGTCATTAGGCAGCATCTTTCTTACTCCTTTTAATACCCTCAACTCAGGAATCTATTCTGCCTAAAAGTCAAACTGTCATTGGAGTCATGGTGGCACTAATAAAAGTGTTATCTTTTCCTAACTACTTGTAACTTGTTAGTATCTTTATTTTGAAGTGTCTTTCTTTATTCAGTGGTGGTTGAATCTTATGGAGTTTAGTATTATCTTTTAATTTAACTGTCAATATTTAATATGATTATTGACAGTAATAAAAACTATTTTTCTATTTATTTCCATTCCCTTTTCATTTTTGTCTGCTTTAGTATTTTTATGATTCTAACCCATGTCTTTTTGTTTATTAATCATAATTGTAATTATGGCAAATAAATATAAGAAAAGATGCTGATATCACAAATAATTAATGAAATTCAAAGCAACACTACAATGAGATACCAGTCTGCTCAATAAGAACTAAATGCAAGAAGGTGGAAAGCAGCTACAGAAGTCATTCAATTATAGAACATCTGCCCAACAAACCGCCCTGAGTTTAATCCATAGCACTGGAGAAAAAGGAGAGAGAGAAGTAGGAGAAGGAACAGGAGAAAAAGAAAGAGGAGGTAAAGAAGAAAGAAGGAGAATCTGAATAATAATCAGCGTTGGTTAAAGAATCCAACACTTGTGGTCTAAATGAAAAAAATATATCTAACAATTTCAGGAAACTTGTTTGGAAGTCTTTTTGAAATTTTAACAGATACCTCATGACTCAGTAATTAAACAACTAGACATTTCTCCAAGAGAAATAAAAGCAGATGTCCCTATTAAAAACATGAACACAAATATCCATAATAGCTCTACTTAAAGTTCAGAAATAATCTAAGTGCCCATTAAAAAATGAATGTATAAATAAATAATCATGTAATGGAATTCCTCTCTGAGACATGAATGAGTACAAAATGGAGTGAGATGCCAGACAATAGTTCACAGTGAATTATTTCATTTATGCAAAATTTTAGGAAATTTAAATTAATCTTCGTGGCAGAAAGTAGATTAACATTTACCTGGGAATGAGAAATGTCAGGTAAAGGTAAGAGAAAAGAATTACATATTCTGACAAAGAATAAAAACTGATGATTGTTGGCTAAGTTCATTACCATGGTTTGGGGGAAAAATCAGGTAAAGATCTAAATATCAAACACTTTAAAATACTGTACATCAAATATGACTCATTAAAATTATAAAAGTTATTAACAATCTTTTAAGGCAGAATCAAAATACAAGGTGGAGAAAATTTATGTTAGAGAAGTTTAAAGGATTTGATGATTACAGAGAACAGGGGCAATTACAGGAGGTATTTTAGAAGATAGGAATTTTAAATGCATGGCTATGTTCAAGAATGCTATTCATGCTTTAAAAATATGATGCGTCTTTGGATGATGTCTGTGCTGAACTCTGGAAGCTTATTTTATTGTTATGCTGAAAGAATATGTTTCTAAATGGTATAAGCTGGAAACATTTTTTTTTTTTTTTTTTTTTTTTTTTTTTGTCGTCTTGCCCATTCCAAACTTTTCCAGAAGCTAGATGTTTTCTGTCTTTTGGCGACACATGAGGCACACTTTAAGCTGTTGCCTGGCTTTGTATCAGGATTTAAAATGTCCATATCTGTATAATTTTCAAGGCTTCCAATTTACCTTACGGCCAATGATTTTTCACCAGCTTTCTCTGTCACATTTGTCTAGAGCCTGCAGTGTGAAGGGGAACATGTGTCCATCATGTCTATTTTGTCAATCATTGATTCTTTTACAAATCCACTTTATCAACCCAGATTCAATTTTCTCCTGAGGACAAGAGTTGGAAAAAATGGGCAGTGGAGGGAGACCAGCTTTCCTTTCCTATTACTCTTGTGATCCGGCCTTAGAATAAGGTAGCCTGAACTCTGTCATGAAATGCTCCACTGCCTACATGATATACGGTGGCCCCTCACTAACTGTATTTTAGTACTTAGATATATTTTAAGGTTTCATAAACCCTTCCCACACTCTTATAAACATTCCCCACACTTTTAAAAACACTTCTAATATACTTAACCATCTTCTAAACTCGTAAGTCTACATAATTTTAACAACATATATATACTGTACATGATTGTAAAATCCCATGGTATAGTGAAAAATCTGTGGTAAATAATTTAGAGTTGTATATTTTGAAAACCTGCAAAAGAGTGAACCCATGACATGTGAGTCTCAAAATAGCGAGGGACTACTGTACTTAATTGTCTCTAACTTCTCTGCCAACAATGTAGGATTTTTCTTTCAAGTCTTAGATTTCTGAAGATCTGCCTTTCATGTGAAGTAACAGCAAACATTCAGATGGTCTTCTTTGTTGAAAATTAAATACATTACTAACCAGCTCTGTCCCATTTGACACAATTGTACATTCCTGGAAGTACAACTGCCTGAGTACATGTGAAGCCTCTCCCCCACCAAAATTCTCAGGCTGCTATAGATCTTTCCCTTGGCTTCAGTGGCTATATTTCATACTCTCCAGATAATCAGATTAAACTCTTTTTAGCTGACTTTGTTAAGGATAGAATCCTCACTCTTCTTCCTTCTGAATGAATGGATAGGAAACATACCATTGAAGGCCAGAAACTATTTTTAAAAATTTTTCAGAGTCTTCAACTTCGAAACTTGATGATATGAAAATGATTTAGTCAGGGCTTGAAAAATAGTGTTTTCATTCTTGTTTCCTTACTATTTCCTTAGCTAGGCCTGTGTTACCTCAGTGTGGAATGTGGAAGCATTTGTTTGCTATTGTTTTCTTCTTGGAATCTGAGATCTCAGCCAAAACTGAAAAGAAAGGTTTCCATTTTATCATCCTGTTACAAGCATGTATATTTCCAAGGACAGGATGTAATTGAATTTGACTATCAAAATTTATAGTTCTCTGAACATAGGATAGCAAGATGCCCCACTTATAGACATCTTGAAATATTGTAATTAGAGCTAGCATATTTAATTTTGTGTTTATTTGCATACATTTCAGGGGCAACATGATGCTAGAATTTTTACTAGATAGCAAAACAAGGTTATGTATAACTGTTAAAATGTCAAACTATTGGCAAGCAATCTTGTTCATTTAATATTTTTCCATGAAATTTGGAAAAAAATGTTTTAAAAGTTTTAGAAATGTTCCTTCTTATAATATCATAAATGTATCTAAAGTGGCAATAAAATCATTGCTTGATTCTTATAATT
>NW_004524591.1:5239937-5253907 GCF_000260255.1 Octodon degus
ATATCTGTTACACAAGTGTCAAGAAAATACCCCAGAAAAATCCAAATGTAAGGAAATGTGTTTTATTCATATTATTCCAATATAGACAGAGATTCATATCTGGATGTAAGTTTGTTTTAGCAAAGCATTTTTATTTTCACATTCATGAATAGGAATAAACAGGCTATAGATAGGGTGAATATATAGTGGAGATCTCTCTCTCTCTCTCTCTCTCTCTCTCTCTCTCTCTCTCTCTCTCTCTTTCTTTCTCTCTGTCTCATTCCATAGTACTTAAACCATCTGGTGTGCTCTTCCACTGAACTACATCTTTAGCCTTTCTTATTTTAAGCTTTCATTTTGATACAGGGTCTCATTATGTTGCCCAGGCTGGCCTCAGACTTACGATGTTCTTACCTCGGCCTTCTGAGTAGCTAAGACTACAAGAGTGTGTCTGTGCACTCTGCTTCCTTGGAGTTAGTTTCATAATGGGTCCCAATCAGTTCAGTAAAAATGCTTATCTTTGTGCTTAGTAATGTCAAGGTGAAGACATATTAGCTAACCATTTTTGAGCTAAAAAATGGGAACTTAAGAGTTTTGGATTGGCCTTGTAGGTAAGTCAGCAGGCCATGCATAGTTTTAAGAAAGTCACAACAAATCTCATTTAAGTCACATGGGAAACTGGTTCTCTGCTGGAAGGCGCTTCCTATGATCCAACAGGATAAGAGATTCTGAATGACAGACAGACGCAGGTGTTTCTTACCCATCCCTGGTTTCTGGAATCAAGTCAGTATCATCAAAAGTATTTCTTGGATGGCATTAGAATGTTGAGCTAGCACATCTTCAAGTAATAAAATACAGAAATTGATGACAGGAATGATAGCACACTCCTGCAAGTCCAGCACTCAGGAGGCTTAAGCAGAAGGATTGTGTGTTCAGGCCCAGCTTTGTCTACTTAGTCACATCTGAAAAAGAAAAATCAAAACCAAAAACTAAAATAAACCGATGGTATGACCAGTTATGATTGCAGTTTGTGTCATTTGTTAAATAAGACACATATTCCCACTTTATAATACTACACAAAGAGAGTTAAAATTTTTCAACCTCATCCTCATAATAAGGGAAGGCTAAAAAACCCCTGAAGATCAGAAGTTCTACTTAGACTCATCATGGAATTAAAGTGAAGGGTTAGCCACAGATGTGAAAACTGAAGAGACAGGAAACCATCAATAGAGAGGATCACAGCTACCTGGGAACCAAACTCCAGAGAACAGTCGCTGCTTGTGATACTTAAATCATAAGTGATTAATTGATAATTAGTCAATTATCTTGAGACTTACTGATTGCCTTGAGAAATAAAGCCTCCTTGGGTCAAACCTTGAAAAGTTTCCCTATATTCTGGAGGAACTAGAGTATTACTTCCTAAATCCACTGTGCTCTCAGGATAAAGGCTAGAAGCAATTTTGTTGTTTCCATACTTGGCAGGTGAAAAGGAAAATCAATTATTTTGAAATGTGCCCAATTGACTTCTCTTTTCCTTAAGATCTATGAGGGAAACTATTCACTGAGGCTTAAACATTTGTTTTTTCAGGAAGTCAAAGAAGTACAAAATCACATGGAGCACACCAGGAAGTAAAAAGTGGGGTGAAATACTCTGTGCTGAAAACAAAAATCTAGACTTTTATGGCCAGCAAAACTATCATTAAAAGCAAAAGAAAAAATATTGCACTGTACATAGATTGAGGAGGGCCTCTTCTGTCAGTAGAGCTGCCTTTCCAAAATTATATGTTCTTCAGGAAGAAAAAAAAAAATAGTGCAGAAACTTGACATGAACAAAGATGGAATTAGTGTCAGAGCAGGCATGGAATGAAGGCGAGCCTTTTGTTTTCATCTCTCTTAATCTGACAGATAATGACTTACTTAAAGTAGCAGGAAAATATATTGACTACTTAGGCTACACAAAAGTAAAATAAAGTAGAGCAATGTTACAAAGGAAGGAAGGGATCAATGGAGGATGTTCTGTTGTAAGGCATCTGCCTTCCACATGAAGGGGTGATATACTCCACTGTTATTGGGCATGAATTTATGTTATTTGCAATGTATATTGCAAAAGCTGAGGCAGCCACAAATTTTTAAAAATGAAATATAATTGATAAGCTAAGAAAGGTGAGAAAATAAGATCAGATAAAATGACCAATGAATCCAGAAGAGGGAAGAGAAAAGAGAGAAACAGACAGACTTAGCCACTTTCCATGGCTTGGACACAATGCCAGGTAACCATAACTTAAAGGAGAAGTTTATTTTGGCTCATGGTTTCCACAGCTTAGGATGTTCTGTCTTTAAAATACAAAAAGGATGGCAGAAGGTCACAGCAGAAGAAAAGGTGGTCAACCAAAGACTTCCAGGAAGCTGAGGAAGAAGGGAAGAGCCAAGGACAAAAATATACCTCTGCATCTCACACCCCCAACAACACAGTGCAACAAATGTTCTCCTAGCAGCATGCTCAGCCGCTGTGTTCAGTAGATGCATCTCCTGCTGAACATTCCATGATCCATCACCTTCTAAGCACATGAAATTTGTGGGAGTAATGTAAGACCTAAGGCACAACAGAGACAAGGATGAAGAACTGGGAGAAGGAGATGGAAAGGAGAAGAAAAACA
This sequence comes from Octodon degus, assembly GCF_000260255.1. NCBI lineage: Eukaryota > Metazoa > Chordata > Mammalia > Rodentia > Octodontidae > Octodon > Octodon degus. Next base: position 5,242,574 of record NW_004524591.1, read on the forward strand.
AGAATTTGCATAATTTTAGGCCAAAGCACTTTGGAAAATTCTTGGCAGCCTGCCTTGCTGGTTCCTAGGAAATAAGTGAATCACAGACTAAGGCTAATAATAGCCATGACCACAGGTGCTTAGTGTGATCCCCTTCATAATTAAGCAGTCAATAATTTTTCCTGCAGGACACAAAAACTTGAAGGGCACAAAAGAAAAGATATTCTAACACACTGTAGGATTGACAATAATATTGAGAAATCTTAAGCCAACCAAGGAAAAGGAGTGTGTACCTCATTTCATTTTAAGGCTGTTATACTTTTACAATGGAAGGAGGACTCTGCTTGTCTATGAACCTATTAGTCAAAGTAGTTCTGACAATGCACATACATAACAGTCCTTCTTCAGTCATGTAGGTTTTTAGGTCAATGTAGATGGACACTGAAGGCACAAATGCTCCCTGAGGATGACTCTGATGTAATAGCCCTAACTATTGATAAATTTGGACTTTGGAAGTCCAAAATCTCTGTTCATGGAGTGGAAAACACACAAAAAGTCAGCACAGGGCCCATACACAATTCTATAATGTGAAAGAAATAATATTTGTTGAAGATTTTGGAAAGCAAGCATACACATATGATTTATTATATGAAACAGAAAACATCGAGAAGAATGTTCTTGGAAAAAATAGAACAAAACTTTTCCTGAATTTTTGATAAAAAAATCCTGATGAATATAACCCCAAGTTTTAGCTATAAATAAAGTCTCAGACTATATTTTATGGTACTCTCTCATGTAAACAATGGGACAGAACATAAATCATCATAAGAGTCTTCTCAGGAACCATCTCTGGGACAAGTGCAGGGGAAGGAACGGACCCACATGTACAGTGGAGAGTATCCCATCATTTAGTGTGCAATCTGGCCAATGAGCCAAAGAAAACAATTTCCTCCTCTGTTATTAATTGTACATTCTCCAGGAGCACTTGCTCCCAGATCCTGAAGTGCAATGACATTGTATCTGTGTAAGAATGTCACTAATGTTTGTGGTAACCAGGTTAGCTTGTACATTAAGTATCATGCTAGCATATGAGTTCCATTAACCATGCCTATTTCTTGAATCATAGGATAAATATGATTTTAACAAACTTTGTTGCATAATTATCACTAAATTAGCCTCCAAACAAAACTCTTGAAAATATATTTAATACCTTCTGATTACATATTACAAAACACATAAGCATATGCTGCCAAAGTGTGTCACATGGCACTTCAAGGTGCGAGTGACTTTATGAATACATTTTAGCAGTATATTGAGTGCAAAATCAGCAGCATGTGTTTAACATTATATTTTGAGGAAGTTCCAAGTTTACATTCAATAGTTAAAATAAACAAATGCTTAGAAGCACATAAAAGTCTTATAAACTGTCACTACCTAACTATCACCTGTCAACATTCATGTTTTAAAATTAACAGATATACATTTACCAACTGGAATGATCACATGAATATCATGCCAGCATAAAGTTAGAGGAAATGAGCATAAAGTTTCTTTTAGAAGAAAGAAAATGAAAAATAAGATGGTCCATCAAAATTTGAAGGTATCTCGGCTGATGCTTCTTGTACTTTGAGTGCTGACTGCACAGGATGACATGGGTCTTTCTAAGATTCTGAAGAGGAAAAAAGAGTCTGCATGGGTAGTCATTCTAATATAATCCAGAAAATTCTGTTTATCTGAACTAGCCATCCATGTGACATAGTCATTTTTTATGTCATGCCACCATGCCCTGAATAATCAGGATGTAAGAGCCATTAATGTTCCTGATTCTACAACATGATCCAGCATCCAATCCTGTTAGTTTCTCCAGATGATCAGAGATGCTCAAGCAGGTGCTTGGTAAAAGTATGGGTTATATACTTTTGACAGAATCTCTGTGACTGAGCAACTGTCCTGTCTTTGCAGCTGGGACATTGACAGAGGCAGATATCTACTAGGTGGGATGTTTTAGCAGTTCATCTTGTAACTCAAACTCCTGTCATACTGGCTGAATGTGTCTGAGCTCCCTGCAACTCTCCTCTCTAAACCAATAGGACGAGTATCTCTGGAAAGTTGCTAGTACTCCAGGTAGTCTGGAAAGCAGAAATCTCACTTGCAAACTCTCTTCTCCAGATGATCCACCTTTTTTTTAGTTGTTTTTATTTTATTCATTTTAATTAGAAAAAAAAGATAAAATAGTAATGAAACAGTTTCAAAACAGGTTAGTGGGATGGTTACAATAACTAAATATTGCATATTGTTGTCCTTATAGTAGTTATTCAAAGGACAAGATGAGACATGATATCTTGTCTAAATAATATTAGTATGAACTTTTATTCTCAATGAACTAAGAGAAAGTAGCTGTATATCTGCCCTAACTCTCTTGTGTATACATATACACATATATGTTTTTCTTTTTCTTTTATCTTTTTTTCACAACAAAATGGTCCTTTATTTATACTTTTGTGAAGTTAGTAACACATGACACTAGGTTGCCTAGCAACTGATAGCTAACCTTAACCAGAAAGGATATTCATCTTAGGAGTGAGGTAGCTTGTTTGCTTCAGGCACTGGGCCAAGTCCCAGCTACACATATTTGATTGATTTCCTAGCTTTGTGGCTCCCCATATGTCCCCCTTTTTCATTTTGTTTTGTCAGAGATGGGTGTTCCACTGCAGTTACAGAAGCTGTATTTGGTGAAGTCTTTAAAGGATCTTTCCATACTTGAAGCCAGTCTAAAGACTGTAGGTTATTGAACTTAGCAAAATAACTCAGTATAACCCAATAGTTCACAATAGTAGTGGTTTATCAGCAGAACTGGCAATTGTAAGAAGTTGTTGAGTTGAGCCTTTTACAGCTCAGCAGGTTAATATGGCATTACTTTTTATACTTCGTGATTATACTTTTGTGTTGGATAATTAAGACCAAGTTAAAGCAGGACCTATGTAACTAAAAATGTAAATTTTGTATCTGATAAGGTCAGTCCTCAGGATTTACCCTGAAATCATGTATAGCACCTTGCAGATCTTTTGTCAGTGTCAGTCAACTTCAGGCCACTGCTTGATCAATTTGTTCTCTGTAAAAGCCTAAAATAATTTTTACTACATGAGAAAATTTTCTCTAGGTTACTCTCCTTAGGCACATTATACATCATGGATCACTTTCCTCTGTAGTCCCATAATCTCCTTGATCAGAAAATTTGGGACACTACTGAGTTTCAGGATGTCACAGCACAGGTTCTTTTGTGTCTTGAGTCCTTATTGACCTTGAAGGGTTAGGGACACAATATTAGCTATCCTTGTAGCACTTCTATTTCTATAATTTTTTGTCTGTAAACTTTAGTTGTTCAACATCAGAAGAGAAGCTTAGTGATATTATTATCATGTGACAAAGGCAGTTGAACTTAACATCACTATCTATCTGAATATCGAATACCTTAAACATAACATGGAACAGCTATATTCAACAACCATGGATACTCTAAAATTTAAATCCCTGTGTAATGTGAAAAAATTTACACATTTTTTACATAGAAATTTAGAATTCAAACCATATGCAACATTGTCGCGGGACAATCCTGTGACAATTTTTTTCTTGTCTCTTGTTTTCTTTTATTACCTTTTTTTTTTTTTGCAAACATTTACTTTAAAGAGAGGATAGCAATAATTGATATGACATTAAAAGAAATACTCATTTAGAAGATCAAAATGACATGTATTTCAAGCATTGTTTTAATATTACTCATTGCTATCCTCAGTGTAGTTGATTAGTTCACAGATATCAGCATATGGAGTTAGTCAGGGTGAGAATTATCCCCATTAACTGATATTTTCTAAAACCTGATGGAGATTCTTAGGACAATTTCTTTCACCATCTTGTTTATAGAAATGTATGGTTTTGCTCCTGTCATATTTCCTAACTTTTCTCCCTTTCTGTCTTCATTGTTAATCATTAAGTTCTCTCCTTTAAACTGTGTTATACCTTTCAATTTTTATTTCTTCTTTTTAGTTCTTACACCAGGAAGACTATATGATATTTACATATGTGGGTCTGATTTCACTTATGAGTGTATCTTCAAGTGACATACACTTATTTATGAAGACTTTGAGTTTATTTTTTTTGAGGGGTCTCTATCCTGATTTCCATAATGGTGGCACCAGTCTACATTCCCACCAGCAGTGGAGAAGGGTTCCTTTTTCCTCACAGCCTCTGCATATATGTTGTTGGTTGATTTCTTTATGATAGCCATTCTTTCTGGGGTGAGATGGTATCTCAGTGTTGTCTTAATTTGCATTTCACAATGGCTAGCTATGTGGAGCATTTTTTCATGTATTTATTTGCTTCTTGTATTTCTTCCCTGAGAAGTGTGTGTTCATCTCCAATCCCCATTTTTGGCTTAGGTCTTTAAATTGTGGGGCCCTAATGCTTTTTAGTTCTTTATAAATTCTAGATAGAAGACCATTCTCTGAGTGCTTATTAGTTAAGATTTTTTCCAAATTTTTGGATTGTCTTTTCACCTTGTGGGTAATTTCTTCTGACATGCAAAAACTTCTTAATAAGGGAAGGTCCCAGTTGTTAATTATTTCAAGTATTTCCCATGCAGTTTGATTTTTGTTCATGAACTGTTTGCCTACCCCTATATCTTCAAGATTGCCACCTACTTGCTCTTCCAGGAGATTCAGTGTTTCTGTTTTAATGTTTAGATCTTTAATCCATTTTGGCTTTAGTACATGGAGATAGAGCTCGGTCAAGTTTTAGTTTTTGGCATGTAGAGAGCCAATTTTTCTAGCACCATTTGTTAAAGAGGCTATCTTTCTTGCAGTAAGCATATTTGGCACCTTTGTCAAAGATAAGGTGGCTGAGTGTGTTTGTAGTTGCATCTGCATCATCTAAGCTATTCCATTGATCCTCAGTTCTATTTTTTTTTTTTTTGCCAATATCATGCTGTTTATATCACAGTAACTTTGTACTACAATTTCAAGTCAGGAATTGTAATGCCTCCTGCCTTGCCTTTGTTGCCCAGAATTGCCTTTGCTATTCTACGTGTTTTCTGGTTCTGAATAAATTTTAGAAATGGTTTCTCTAGGTCTGTGAGGCATGTTGGTGGTATTTTGACAGCAATTGCATTAAATCTGTATAACAATTTTGGGAGTATGGCCATCTTCACAATGTTGACTCTTCCTATCCAAGATCAGGAAATATCTTTCCATTTTCTGAAATCTTCTACTATCTCTTTTTTCAGGGTACTGTAATTTTGATTGAGTAGATCTTTAACTTCTTTTGTTAGGTTAAATCCTAAGTATTTCATTTTCTGAAGTGCTATTGTAAAATGTATTGTTTCTTTAATTTTCCTCTCAGTGTGTTTGTTATCTGTGTAGAGGAATGCTACTGAGTTTTGGGTATTGACTTTATATCCTTCTAGGCTGTTGAATTTGTGTATTAATTCTAGTAGCCAGATGATCCATCTTAAACTTAGAATCCGGTTGGTGCTCTATGCCTAAATCGTACTCTAAGTAAATCCAACATGTAGTTTTCCACTGTTTGAGGAGAGTTTTCTAAAAGTTCATTTAAAAAGAGATATTTAGGTATAAAATCAAATTACTAAGTGACAGAAAGTCACATACATTCAGGATAATTTGAAGTGAAATTTCGGAATTAAACCATGGGCACAATTTAGAAATGAAAGATAGCTGAGTGACCTTGGATTGTTCAGTAAATACCAAGAAGGAAAGTATTTTGGCTGCCACACATATTTCTTCCCTTCCTAGATTTTGATGAATTCTGTAAATGATTGAGGACCAATAACTAAGTGAAAGATAAAGCAGAATTTCACCATAAATATGAATACCTTTTATCTCTAAAGTTGAATCTGAGGATAATTTAAATTATGAAATACAGTATTTTTTTTCTTTCATTGAGTATTTTGTATGTGACCCTTCTTCCTCATAAAGAACAGGATACTTGCTCTGGAATTCATAACTGATTAATAAACAATCTTTGAGCAAGAATTATGTGACAAGAACTTACAGTTGGAATACCATCAGGAGCAGAATAGACTGTTCTTTCCAATGTGGAGCAACAGATACTGCCATATAACAAAAAATTATATCAACCAGGGACCAGCAAGGTAGCTCAGTTGGCCAAAGTGCTTGCTTAGGCAAGCTTAGGCAAGTGCAGCAACCATGGTTCAATCCCCAGCACCAAATTCTGTGCCAGCCCCGTCCCCAGGGCAGGCTGAGTCAGCCACAGAGTCCAGACATAGTGGTGAAAGCCTACAATCCCAGGGCTAGGGAGGCTGTAAGACACGAGGATCGATATGAGTCCAAGCTGCATAGTGAGACACTGTAACAACCAAATACAATAAAAAAGTAAAAAAAAACCAGAATCAAAATATATATCAACCAATTCAGATAAAGATGCTATAGGAAGATATAAAGGGGAAGGGCAATGAATAGTGAGACAGGAAAGAAGTTGTAATTTTCTTTAAGGTGTCCTAGAGGTCTTGAAGAGGGATGGGCAGCCTGGGAAAGCAAATTCCATTAGATGAGCCAATCGCCGTCAAAGACAGAGAGCCCTACAGCTGAGCACAGCTCTCCAACAGATCTCCCAGCAGGGCTGGAGTTAGTAGTCCCCACTTGTCTATGGTTTCAAATTCTGCCCTGTCAGTTTTCCAAGGTGAAGAGCAGTATAAAAACAAATGTGAAATCTCAAAAATAAACAGTTCAGACATGTTAAATTGTGCACCATTCCAACGCAATGTCATACTGTTCCCCTCCATTCTGCCCTCTACAGGCGTAACCCTTTCCACCATACCCACACTGCATTTACCACGTGTCTGGGTCACCATGTCTCCATCTGGGTGATCAGATTAACAGCCACATGGCACTACATAGCTTGTATTCAAGAGCCTTTATTTTCTTGCACAATGGCCCGAAAGCACAAAACTAGTGACTCTGATTATTTCAATATGCCAATGAAAAGCCATCACATTTTCCTTAGGTAAAAATGTGAATTTTCTCTGGTGACACAAAAGAGAAGACCATTATATAGTGAATCTGATAAAATCTATGATAAATACAGATTTACCTGTGAAATTATGAAGAAGAAAAAATTTGTGGTAGTTGGGCTGTCACCTCAGAATGCAAAAGTTACAACCATGAAGCTTTCTAAAGATTTAAATGGAAATATAGTTAAATTTGTTGTTATAAGGCATTAAAATATGTATTATTTTTGAAGGCAACATATTATTCAAGGAAGCACTTTGGCCCATAGGAATTCATAGTCAAAGGCCCTTCTGAAACAAGAAACATCAAACCATTCACTTCAGATATGAAATGATTACACAGAATCAGGAACTGATTTGGACTGAAAAATATAAAAATTACTATATAGTTATATATACCAATGAGGAAGATGCTGCCATATATCTAGCAGAAATGAAAAGATTGATTAAAGAGATGAGATGATTTATTTTCCACATAAAATCTTCAATTACCAAGGAACTGGGCCATTTTTAAAAGATGCTCAATGAAATTCACATCCTAGAAAGTGAAAAGGAAATACCAGGACATAAAACACATGGATGAGCTGTGATACCCTGTGGGTAATGCCACTCACATCAGGAGAGCCTGGCATCCTGTACAGAGTGCAGGAACTCACACACCCTCATCAATATAACCCAAAATTGTCAATGATCTGGAAACAGAATCAGAAAGTGTGGGTGTGGGATGAAGTTTGTTTCAACCCATTCCTCCAATGGTTAAGCCCAGAGTTGTAAACAAGCTTGAAAAGAAAGTATGAAATTTAAAATCCTCTTAATAATAGACAATGCATATACCTCTTTTAAATTTGTTTCTTATCAAAATGAACATCCTGAGTTTGTGTACTTCTGTCCTTTGATAAAATCATAAAGTTTTTCAAGACCACATATCCCCACCCATTCTTTAGTTGCATGTAAATACCTATTGATAAAGATCTGTTCTCATCACAAAAGAATGCGGAAAATCACTCGTGATTATTGCTTTGATAATTTTCAAAGTTTGATGAATGAAATAAAAGCATGAACTCTAAATTCCTACTGCAAGTGTATGGAGTGCAGTTCTAACTGATTTTAAAGATTTCCAAGGAATTCACAAAGTCAAGGAAGTCATCCTATAGTTAGACAAGTTGGTGGAAAAGGATTTGCCAGTGTGCTTGATAAAGTAGGAAGGGTATAAAGAGGTGGAGGGTAGGGAGAGAGAAACAGGGATGACAAAAGTACTAGGATATAGTGTGTACATACTCCAGCTTCCTATAAGAAATATAATCAATACACACAACAAATGTGTACTAACAAAAGAAGAATAAGGAATACTCAAAGACATAAAGCTGTGTTAACAAATGAGAAATTGAAAGAACTTAATTAGCTGTCTATATGAGATGAAGGAGATGAAAATTTAAGCAGAACCAACAATGTGGATTTATTAATGTGTTCCACAGACATTAAAGGGCAAAATTATGCAATCTGATTCACAGATGGGGCACAGCCCTGGAGTCATCTACATGGTGGCTGAAGACTCATACCCTCTGCAACAATGCTTTGATAAGCTAAAGAGAAGGGAACTGGAACTTCCAATTGCAATGTTATATTAATGTTCAGCATTACAATAATATTCAGGGAGAAATCTACAGCGAAACAGAATTCCACCATCAGCATGATCATGGATTGATTGTTCAGGGTCACACAAAGCCATCAGTCCTTTTCTAATTTGCTGTCAGAAAGTCAGTGGTAGTAGAAGGTCACAAGGCCTTCATAATTCCCCTGGGTTCCTCTTCCAAAATACATGTTGCATCATTTCCTTACAAAATGGATGAATGTAGGACAATAAGGCAAAGTGAGAGAAAGAGAATTCATTCACACTCACAGCACACTTAGCTGGGCTATAATGATTATGTTTAGCTATTTGTTAAGGTTTTTAATATATTATTGTACCTTATTTATGGATTACACTTTAGAATAAGTCTGTGTAAACAATATATCATATATGTGAATTAAATAATATCTGACACTTTAGGCATTCACTAGAGGTCTAAGCCCATTAGGATAACAAGAGGATGGATGATCATATCTTTCAATAAAGACAGATGCAAATTCCCATGTTTCCTAATATTACCACACTATAGTATTTCTAGAATGTGTTATTCATGAGTGATTTATTAATTAGTCTGTTATTACCAGATTTTAGACCCAATGACAACTAAATCAAATGGTGAAGGAATGATGCTTTCAAGGATGAGACACGTAGACCTATCTTCTAGAGAATCTTAACAAAATCATTAGAGACATACTACCATCAATAAGCAAAACAGAAATAAAATAATTATCAACATTTTGTTTCTAAATTATTGTGACAGAAGAGAGAAAAAAATACAATATTAATGGGTTAGGAAAAGCCATCAAGCATGGACATCTTCTGACACTGAGCACTTGCTATTCTTATTCCTCAAAAAATAAAGAAACAGTAATATTTGTACATTATCTCTATTCTCAAAGACTTGGAAATTATATGTATATGTTTAATGTTCTGTTTATATCAATTCATTACCAAATTACACTTATGTGCTATTTATTTATATCCAGCACTTGATAGTTTAAATTAAATCGCCAGTTATTTCACAAAGAATTTTAATGAATGCATATTTTCAGAAACGGAAATAGTTATCATTTATTGAGCAATTTCCATGTCAAGTAATATGTGGAACACTTTAAATAATTTATCTCAAGGTATACCAAGAGTATTCTAGCATTAATGAACCTTATTAAATTTGAGAAGTGTGAGGATTAGAAAGCCTAAATGCCCTAAGATCACAGTTACTGAGCGAGATATCTAAGGATCTGCTTGCAGACTTGGATTGAGACACAACAGGACTGATATGAAGCTGAATTCCAGAATAGTCTGTTGGTCTTTAACCCAAAGTATTGCTCCTCACCTCAGATCCTCAATAGAATGTCATCCACCAAGGCATCATTTGTTTTCGTGAGAGGAAGTTAGAAAGGCAAGGAGCTAATATTTGAACAATGACACAAAGGATGACGATAATTTGCTAAGAATTAACAACAGTTCTTTTGCATCCAGTTCCACTGGAAAGCATTTATGACCTACAAAACACTCTGGAAGACAGAGTTAACTTCCAGAGGGTATGTACAACAGTCTCAGCTGGGCACTGGAGGCATGGAATATGATGTTTAACAAAAGTGAATTGTTGAACAGTTGTCATTACAAAGAAATTCTGAAGTGTGCAATTGCTTTAGCTTAAACATATGGAATTAATCATGCCATGTTCAAGTTTTTTTTCACCTCCCCTTGAAATAATTAGCCACCAGACTGTAAGTACATTTTTCATGTCAAATGGACAGTGGCTTCAAAGAAATTGGAGGGCAGAACTGCGAAAGAGTGAGAAAAGAAGACTGACTGGATGCACGAAAGACTAAATATCAACATTTCTTTAAAACCACTGAACATGTGTCAGCACACATGAGGTTACTTTCTAACTAGAAACAACAGAACTGAAATAAATAGGTGCTTGGTTAAATGAGAGAATCAATGAAGTGAAGCTCATCTTGCCTGTTACTTCAAAAATTTGCAGAATAGTGGGGGTACTTTCAGAATTTTAGTTAATCCTAACATCCAACGGATTAAGGTACAATGCAACTGCTAGGAAATTAATGTTAAATTTGATATCTGAAAAGTAAGTAAAAATTCAATTTAAGAGCAAATTCACAAGATGACTTTTTCTGTATTCCAAATTTGCTTATTGGAAGCAATGCTCAATGCCTTAGAAGACCAGGTATGTCACTAAAACCAGAGAAAAGCCCTTTTTATAAAGTTTTCCATCTTAGTGCAATTGATCAAAATGTCAGTTGTATGACTTCTGCTATGATCATCAAAACCTGAACTTTTAATAAGAAGTCTTTGTGAAAAAATTCATGACATTGAGGCTTTATGATGGCTTTATGGAATTAAATTTGGTGTCTGTCAGAATATAATGGAAAATAGGCTCATTGCTGGTTTTGCCTTGGTGGAACCGCTTGCTGTCGAAACTTGTGCAGGGGATGGCTAATCACTAATCACAATGATAATAATAATAATAATAATTGTGCTTGCTGGCTAAATCACTTTATATACAGGAACTTTTGCAATTGGAATAGTACCCTTTAAGGTACAGTTAGTAAATCATTGTTTTAATAATAAGCATGCAACAATGGAAAGAAGTTAGATGACTTCGCTGTATCATACAATTTGCAAGAGACAGAGAGCTGTGATGAATGTAATTATTGCA
>NW_004524591.1:5254007-5290478 GCF_000260255.1 Octodon degus
CAGACTGTAGGTTCTGTGTGGTGATACATGCCATTCTCTCTCTCTCTCTCTCTCTCTCTCTCTCTCTCTCTCTCTCTCTCTCTCTCTCTGCTGGCTGTAAGTGGAGATTCTAACTGGCCCTTCTGTAGAGAAGCTCCTTTTGCTACTTCTCCAGAGCAATCCAAGTCAACATTTGTGAGACAGCCTTAACTTACATGCAGGTTCAGTGGAATCAAGTTCCTCTGCTGCACTATTACCGAACAAGATCTTGAGAGGCCAAAATGTAAATCAATCAAAATTTACCCAATTGAAAAGTGCAACAGCCTGTATGTTATAAAATAAAAAAAAATACTCAAAGGAGCTGTAGCTAAACTCCATTTACATAAACTGGGAATAATGATTAGGAAATCTTTCTCTTTAAAAGAAAATTAAAGAAATGTTCTAAGTAGCTTTGGAATGAGTGATTGATGATTGTGGCATCTGGGGACAAATTAATCATTCAAGAATGTAATGAGGAAACAGGTCCCTTGGGTGTTTCTCCAAATCTTATTTTTTTATGTTTTCCTGTTGTCTATTTTAATGATTCGTCTGAACATTGGGCACCATTTTCCTCTCTCTCTAGAACTAAGATCACTTAAGGGTTACCTGCACGTTCTGGCATTTCTAAGGGGGAACTAATCCTGACAGTAATTAGCAATGATGTACAGATGGAGAGCCAGAAAAGGAAACTCATTATCTCTAACATATTGCTTCTCAGCATTTTGGCTAAGATTAAGTGTAGTATCTCTAACTTAGGGTTTCTCTCACCCTGTATTCTAGCAATAAAACATTAAACACATGCTCTTTAAGTGTTAATCAGGTCTAGAAGCTTAACCAGCACTGTACAATCGTCCAGGAGTAATTTGTGATTCTCTTTCCACTTGATGTTCTCTAACTGAAACTAACCTCAATTCAACTTTTTGGTTTAATTCTTTCAATCTACAGATTGAAATTTCTGCCTGTTTCAGTCACTGATTGGTCCTTGAAAATCCTTCTTTCCAAAGTCACTATCACATACTATTAGTTCAGCCACTATTTACATCCCATTATCATTTCTTCAGTGTTTAAAAAGGTCATGACCTTGCTATATGTTAATATGTTCTCTTCTGATCTACAATTTAGTATATCTGTCCCTTACCCCACAATACCCCAGGCAGGGCCACTATTTACTTTTCTTATGGCTTTCAAGTCCCTTTTCATACTACTGGAGTACTGTTTTCAGTGAACCATGGCCCATCATTTCAAACTTAATTTAAAAAATATTAGCATATAGGTCATGCCAGGATAGGAATATTCACTTTTTCAATAAGTCCTCCCTACTCAGTATACATTAGCATATTACCTGCCACATAAGGGAAATTCCAAAACTAGTGTTTGAAAGATAATAAGAGCATTAAGTGAGGTGCTCTTAGAAGAAAAAAAGTTTGGCCTTGAAGCTTCAAAAAAAATAATAGAACTTATTTAAGAGGTAGTGCAAAAATAAAAAAGAAGTACAAGAGAAGAGTGGATGGGTGAGGGAGGGGAGGGGAAGAGGATGCAAAAAAAGAAGTGAGATGTGTTACATATACACACAAATTTCCCACAATGAGCATAAGTGTTATGCTCAATGCAGATAATAGGTGAGCTTCCAAGTTCAATTTTCCAGAAGATCCAAGAGCCAAGTACAAGCTGAGACAACACATAGGACTCATTACAAGCTGAACAAATCAGGTTCCAGCCTCACAGCCAGAAACCAGCTGGTATATCGGTGGAAATAAAGGTACAACCTTGCTAGGATTATACCCTATTCACCACAAAGCTACAGATGGCTTGTTGGGATTAATCAACATGCATCTGGATTATACATGCCAGATTTGTCTTCAGTGACAACAGAGTCACATTTTGAAGTGAATATTTTTTATCCTTTGTCCTTCAGCCTTGCTTCTAATTCCTTTCTCTTTTATTTTTCTATTTTTCTCCTTAACTTCTTTTAAGTTTTCACTGCTGAGGGTAAAATCACCAAACCAGGGTCTATTTTCTGTATACCATTTTCTGAGTTATTCTAGATTTTCTTATATAGCTACATATCTACTTCATACGGTTAAAGGTGACAAATTAATAATTAGCAGTTTGTTGCTTTCTAGGATGTGTTTGATGCTATAATAATAGCATGATACTATCAGCTGATACTATTTCAGCTAAGATGACATAATTATTTCAAACAGTTTTTTTTCCTGGAATGCCAAGACTAAAATTGCCTAAAGGTCATAAACAATACTATGGGTCAGTGACAGAGGGGATGGGCCAAGTAGGCAGGAACTTTTCATCCCTAATAATTTGAAGAGGTAGGATCTCACAAAAAGATTCAAAATCCAGAAGCCAGCTACACTCAGGAGACATCTCTGACAAGTAGACTTGTGATTACTTGTTGTGATTCTGTTGTCACTAAAGACAAACCTGGCATGTATAATCCAGATGCATGTTGATTAATCCCAAGGGTTCTAAATACTACAAATAAAACTGCTCACTATAAGCAATTAGCAAGCATCAAACAAAGAATTAAATTTTAAAAAAGGAAAAGAAAATGAGAAGACACTTAGAATTTTAGCTCCAGCCTTCTGGTTCATCAAAGGCAAACCCAGAAAGCAATGAATGGAACAATTCAAAAGCCACCTTTCTGGACTCTCTAGAGTGGTTATAGTGAAAGTAACATAGCAGGTAAACGAGACTGTAGAAAAAAAATAACATCATAAATAATTTCTCAGATAAGTACAGAAATGGTAATCATAAAGAAAGACATGCTCAGTATCTCTAGAGCTCATATAGATTTAGAGGATAGAAGAGTTTAGGAAAATGTTGAACACAATATAGGAGAGAAATTGAATCTATGAAATAGATTCAAACAATTACCAGGAGATTAAAAACTCTATTGAAAATATTCTCATTAGGATGAGCTAATGTGAGGACAGAATATCAGAGGTAAAAGATAGGATTAAGGGTAGTGATTATGAAAAGAAAGATTTATACAAACTTCACAAGGGACTATGAAATATCAATACAATAGCTGCTAGATGATGCAAAGAAGAATGACATGAGGTTGATCAGAGTCAAGGAAAAAGCAGAGAACACAAAGCATATAATAACCCTGTTCACAGAAGCAATGGCCGAAATCATCTCAAGCAGAGAAAAAGAATATGATATGCAGTAAATGAAGCACATAGAACTCCAATTAGCTGCAATCCAAGGACAATGTAACATACCAAGGCATGTAATAGTCAAGATTCTGAAAACTCAACAAAAGAACAGAATATTAAAAGCAAAGTGCTGAGGTTTGATCCCCTGCGTGTCGTGCCAGCCCAACCCCGAGGCGAACTGAGATGGTGATTGAGACTGGTTGTGGTGGCGTGCACCTGTAGTCCCAGCACTTGGGAGGATCATTATGAGTCTGATCTGTGTAGTGAAACCGTGTAGACTCTGTAGTGATACCCTGTAGTCTGATCTGTATAGTGAGACCCTATACTAAATACATTTTAAAAAATATTAAAAGCTGTTAGAATAAAGAAACAAACTACCTATAAAGGAGAGACTATCAGAATCACAGCAGAATTAACAACACAAACTCAAGTTAAGAAGAATTTGGAGTAAAGTATTTTAAGCCCTTAAAGTAAACAACCTCTGAAGCAGATTGAAGAATCCATAAAGCTATCTTTCAAAACTGATGGATAATTAAAATACTTCCATGACACAGAATACCTGAGGAAATTCTTAATTACCAAATCAGCACTCAAAAAAGCCCTGAAGGATGTTCTAGAGAAAATAAGAAATAAAAGTCCATATGAACCCTAACAGAATGAACCCACCACACAAAGCAAGCAATTGAACGATGGCAGGAGACCAATAACAGCAAAATAGCATGACTATGACAAGGATAAGTGAAGATGTATCAGTTTTAACCATCAATATTAATAGTCTCAGTTCACCAATGAAACCAAACAAATTGGTAGAATGGATCAAGAAGCAAGACCTAACAATATGCTGCATACAAGAAACACATTTAATTCAAAAATAAATTCATAGACTGAAAGTCAAAGAATGGAATATAATACTTCACGTCACAGGAATCCAGAAGAGATTAACAGTAGCTGCTCTATTTTCAGACAAAGTAGATTTCAAGCCAAGACAAAGAAATATACTACACCCTTGTAAAGGGAACAGTCAAGAGGATGAGACAGCAAACATAAATGTATGTACACCAAATATCTGTACACCCAACTATATAAAATAAATATTAATGAACATGAAAGATTGAGTAAGCACTGGTACAATTTTAAGGGACCTCAATACCTCAGTCACAAATAGAAAGAACAACTAGATGAAATATCAGAACTGAACCAAACTTCTGAACAGATAAAGTTAATTGATGAGTGTTCTTACAAACCATAACAGAATATACATTTTCTCAGCTGCACATAGAATGTTCTCCAAGTCAGACGACACACTAGCTCATACAACATGCTTAAGTAAAGGAAAAGAAATTGCCATTCATCCCCTGCATACTGTCAAACCATAGTGCAATGAAATTGGAAATTAATGGCAAGAGAAACCACCAGAACTTAATAAACACAGAGAAATTAAATAGCACTGTCATTAAAAAACAATGAGTCACAGATAAAATTAAAGAAGAAATTAAACAGTTTCTAAAATTAAATTATAATTTGACACAACATACCAGAACTTATGGGACATGAGATACCAGTTCTATGGGAAAAATTGTAGCGGTGAATTTTCATTGGGGGGGGGGAGTAAGATCAAGCTCAAAAAAACAAGCTAATGAAGCACCACAAGTTCCAGAGAAAAGAAGAGCAAGTCAAGCTGAAAGCCTACATGAGGGAGGGATTGTAAAGATCAGAGCAGAAAGTAATGCAATGGACACTGAGAAAATTATACAAAGAATCACTGAAGCACAGAGTTTTTTGAAAGATTAAATAAAATTGACAAACCCTTATCTCCAATTTTATCAAGAAATGATAACAGAAGACTCAAATCTATGCAGTTAGGAACATAACAGATGAAATCAAAACAAAACCTGTAGAACTCCAGAAAATCATCAATACCTACATCAAAACCTGCACTCTAATAAGATGGAAAACACAGAAGCGATGGACAGATTCCAAGATACATGTGCAGCCACTTTGGAAATCACTTTTGGAAACCACAAAAATACCCTAAAACTATAGGTTCCATTCAGCCCAGCTATTTTCCTTCTTGGTATCTTCTGCAAAGTATTAAAAGCATCATATTAGATGGACATATATACAAACCCATGTTTATAGTGATACAGTTTGTAATAGCTAAATCTTGGAAATAGCCAAAATGTCCTTCAACTGATGAATAAGTAAAGATGATGTGGTTTTTTTTTAGCACAATAGAGTGGTATTCTGCAATAAAGAAGGACAAGCCTGAGACATTTCTAGCTAAACGGATATATCCTGAGACAATATTCTTACATGAAACAAATCAGACGTACATGATTAAATACCAAATTGTTTTCCTGTTATGAGAAACTAAAAGTGTAAACGGGGCACAGAATATATGGCAGGTATTAGTGAATTGAAAAAAATTCTTTAAATGAGAAAAGGAACAAGGGAGGGGGAAGGGAGGAGGAAAGAAGGGACAAGAGGATAAAAAGAGAACAGAAGGAAAAGTGAATACAAAGCTTTTGTAAATAAGCAAGGGGAGAGAGGAGAATGGTGGAAAAACCAAAGTTGTAGGCACATAGTCCCTAGGATGGAGGCTATCATTATGCATAACTAAATCTTCTAATAAAATAAAAAAGGTCAAAAATGAAAAAGGAAGCAGTAAATAATGAAAATATGCTAACGTATTTCTTTGTTTCTGGATGTGAAAAAGGAATTGTGATATTTTAGCAGGTAGATTATTCTGATAGTGAAGATATTAAGATCAATATTCACCTCTTTAATGATAAGATTTAAATACCATTTAAGTAATATCACTGTTTATGCAGAACTTAAAGCTAATACTTAGAACTCTGAAGCTAAGAATGATGAATTTATTCTGGTCAGGTGGGCAGAACAGGGGGCGTTACATTCTTGTGGTCCAAACTCACTTCAGTGGTTGCTACTTAAGTGAAAAAGACAGGTCAGATCAGCTCGGTCTAACGCACGTTCCTGAATATAAAAGAAGGATGATACTTTTAGTGGAGATTACTAAATGCTAGTAAGTTTTTCATTGTGTACAAAATATCATGCTTAGGTAAGACAGGAGGAAAAAAAAAGGATGATTTTATAAAGAAAACTTATATACTTAGAAACACATTGTTAATATTTGAAGTTAACAAAAGTTTGAAAGGAATTTTTGAAATCATTTTATTGAATCTTTCACAGAAGACAAACTATAAGAGGATATAGCATTTTTCTAAAAGAACTGAAAATGTATCTTGCTTTGTAGATTTATTGTTTTCTTCATTAAACATTTATATTTATTCATAGCTATTACACTTACAAGTAGAAAAGAGAGATAGCTGGATAGATATTGAGGGAGGAGTGTTTAATCCATAGCAGATCAATATTGCAAGCACGTTTGTCTTCCTGAATGTCATATATTGTAACTGACAGAAGCTTCTCCAAGGTAATATATTTGTATTAGTGTTATTTTTTAATCAACTAATACCTTTCTAAATTGTCCAAAAAGTTTGTGCTATTGGTGTTTTTTGACTCCAGATTTTAAACTGATCAAGAATATTGGTATGTTATCCAAATAGCTATTTGCTTTTAAAAGAAATTATGGTAAATTTATAATCATAAAAAATGTAGTGGCATGTGCCTATAATCTCAACACTTGGGAAACTGACACAGGAGGATTCTGGCAGTCCAAGGTCATCGCTGGTTACATGGTGAGTTCAAAATTGGCCTAACCTATGTACTGAGACACTGTCTCAATAAAAACCAAAATATATAAATTAAAATAAAACATTTTAAGGAGTTTGAAAGGAGTATAACAAAATTTGGAAAAAAAAATTGATTGCTTTATTGGACTAACTCTTAATTATAATAATCAAACAGGAAGAAAAGCAAAAATATAACAGCTTATATTTTTGGTATTTGAGATCTCTCCAAAATATTGTGCAATTTGGCCCAAGAGTTGCCTTTTACAGTTTGCTTGTCCTTATGGCAAGAAAGGAAATGAAATAGAAAACTATTGGAGCCAAGTAACTTCCCTGGAAATAATAGATTTCAGCCATTATCGTTGAATCTCTCCACAAGTTAAACTACACCTTAACTTACAAATATCCAAAATTTTGACCTTTTGATTTTTCATAAATTTTTCTTCACTGACATGAGTTATTCTCTCCACCCTTTTCCAGTTAGTGCTTTGGAGTCTTTCCTGAAGAGGATTTTTCCATGCACACCACATAAAGCTATTCATCAACTTCTTCCCATGCTTAGGTTTTTATTCATCTTACCAACACCAATTTTTGTTGGAAACAAATCAGAAAGTTGGGAAAACTACAGATGGAAAAGATATGACATGTCAACCAGTATAACTTCCTATAAACAAGATTACTCCTTTGTGTGTGTGCATTTATTATACCTGTCCTCATTAAAATAGCACCATCATCCCTTAATCATAGTATGAGAATAGTTTCCCTGTTTTATGCTTAATGTAACATTCACTTTTTTGGTTTCTCTCATTCTAGAGTTGGAAGAAAGAGTGAACAGAAATATTTTGGCTGCATAGATCTCCTCCTAGTCTTGCTCATGCCAAGTCTTTTCTTTTAAGCTCTGAATTGTTAACTCTTAATGCAAACAGAAACGCCTATGTGAATTCAAAGGGAGTTTCCTCACTGGGTAAGAAAAAAGGAGAGTTTGTCCTTTGCTGGAGAGATTAACTAAAAGGTCTTCATCAGAAGAGACAGCACCATGTCCTTCTTTTCACTTCTCTTTCTCACAATTTCCTTGGTTATAACTCTCAACTCTCTCTCCCAATTGTTTAACAACTATAAAAAAAATTCACAGTAAATGGCAGGCATTAGTCTAGGCACAGGTTTAAAAAACTGAAATTCATATATATATGAATTCATCTATATATAGACTCAAACTCAGGATCTTGTGCTTACCAAGCAGGCACTGTGCTATTGAGCTATATTCCCAGGACACAAATTTGAAAATCTAAACCCTTCTCATAGAAGTGGTAGGAAAAAGGATGGCAAACAAGGCTCACATACTGTGCAAGATGCGACTTGAGATGGCTCAGTAGAATAAGCACTTCCCTGGCAAGCGCAAGGGCCTGAGTTCAATCCCCAGTTAAAAAAAAAAAAAAAGAATGCTATTGAGATAATGGAGATACAAAAAGACCTCATCTCTGGGATTACAGAAAGGCTTCAGCAAATGATTGCATGAGTTTAGAAACAAATTGTGATTTGACAGTAACTAGAAGTTCATAAACTGGCCAAGTTAAAGGAACAGATCACGTATAAATGAAAGCTATGCAAATGTCTGCTTAGCAAATAGCACAGAGTCATCATAGAGATGGTGCACAGTCTTTGATTTTTATTCAAAAAGATCTCATCTGAGAATATGGAGTATTTAAACAATAAGAGATACTACAATAAATGCTTTGCTTTTAAAATTCTTTGCATCTTATTAGTCTTAGATACCGTCTACAAGCATATCATACAGTACACTAGAACACATATTACCCTACATTGTACTCAGTGAAAAGGTGGAAGAAACACTTGTAAGATATCTAGAGAAAGAAATCTAAAAGTCTTTCTTCCATAAAATAGATAAAAACCAACAAGAACAAAAAGTAGCTCCTAGACACCTTGGAACTTGAAAAAAGGCTTACAATCATGCTAGGAGAATTTATTTTAGACAAACTGTTGAATCTCAGGAAGTACACAGATCTCTAGGTGATTTTAGACTAATTCCATTCCTCTCTCTCAACCCCATGGTACAGGAAAAAAACCAATAGTATCATAACCACGGTGTTCAGAAAATCAATAATCTACTAGAGCAATGTAGATAGTGTGGTGGGATGGCAACACACTGTGTACCTGTGGCCTTAGAGAACTGTAAGCCTTTTGAGTAGTTCTTGAGGTTGTGCTATCACAGGGCTTGAGTTTATCACATGGCTGAAAGATTGTCCTCTGTGAAGAGTCCCATTTTCCAAGTTTTATTTATTTATTTTTGAAATATCAGTAAATGTTTACTTAACACATATGTGCCTGAGCTGGTGATGCCGGTTGAGCTAACATAGGGGACCCGAAGTACCACAAATGAGTCTTGGAAAGAGTTTTCAGTGAAGGTGCTTTGAACAACTCTGAAACATTCATGGAAATCTGGCAATCTATGTGCAGGATTGAACTCAGGTGCTCAGAAAAGATCTGATGTCATCTCTCAACACTTACTTTCAGGCTCCACCTAGGCAGGAAAGAAAGACAAAGGCAGACTCACCCAGCGCTCACAAGGCATTTGGTTCTTGGCCCTGCCACACACACTGAGCCCCTCACTGAAGGCAGAGATACTCACTTTTCAATGCATTTAAAGAAGTCTCAGCCACCCCCAAGCTAAACACTGAGCTAGCTGAGCAGACTTTTGTAGCCACATGCAACAGTAGCAGCAAAACAACAGAATTTTATAGAAATCTTCCACAAGAAATCCTTCTTTTTCAAAAATAATAACAACAAACCTGGGGAGAGATGCTGATTTCAAGAGTAGCCACATCATATTACTTTTGTGTGTGTGTGTGTGTGTGTGTGTGTGTGTGTGTGTGTGTTAGGGAAGGGTCTACAGGGTGTTCAGGATCTCACTACTAGATCGGACTCATCATGATCTACCTGTTTACAGCCTCCCAAGAGCTGGGATTATAGGCACATGTCACCATGCCCAGTCTCAATAGCCATCTCAGCATGCCTTGGGGAGCAGGGCCAGCACGGCAAGCCCAGGGATCAAATCCCTGGCCTCTGAGCCTGCTTGCAGATGTCACATTACTTCTAATGTACAGTTTTTAATAAGAATTGTGAAGCCTACAAAGCAGCAGACAATTGTAGTCCACAGATAAGAGGAAAACTACCAAAAGGAAAGAAACATTAGGGAAATCACAGCAGTGGCTTCACAAGGCCAAGGAGTTAAATGAGCTGTTACACACATATTTGAATAACTAAAGCAAACCATATTGGGCCATAAAGATAGGCCAGCTTGGGCAGCTGCAGGGGACTGCAGTTAGATCCCTGGTACCACATGACATGCCAGCCCTACCCTCAGGATGGGCTGAACCTCCAAATAAATAAATAAATAAATAGCAAACCATATTGAAAGAAGTAAAACACAATTAAATATGGTGTTTCATCGAAAAGAAAATATCAATGGGGAACATTAAAATATGCAAAACTAATTGGGAATATTGGAGTTTAAAAGTTCAATCAAAATGAAATTTTCACTACAGATTGGAAGCAGATTTGAACTGAAAGAGTCAAGAAAATGTGGAAAGATGTCAGAAGATATTTTTTCATTGTGCAGAAGACAAAATTCAAAGGGCAGAGGGGAGAAAAAATTCTCTGCATTTAAGCTTAGAAATATAGCTTTTATAGCAGATCACTATTACTGCTATAATAAATTTTGTCCAGTTTAGTGCCTTTAAACTACATAAATTTATCATCTTTTAATTCTGGATGTCGAATTCTCAATGGACTAAAATCAGAATGTCAACAGCACTTCTCCCGCTCAGGGCTGCAGGCCCCAGAGCAGTACCCGATTTCCTACCTTTTCCAGTTTTTGCCTGCTATGTGATACTCAGCTTGTGGGCCTGCTTAGCTCAGACCCTGGCTTTAGGCACAGTATCCCTGCTTGGACGCAAACTCCGCTGCCTCCCTCTGGCACTTCCATAGACTCATATAATTCAAGTATGTCCACAAGATAATCCAGGGGAACATCCATATCTGACATCCGTTTTGTCATCTTAGCTAACTTTGAGAATGATGAAAGCTTTTGAGGAGTCTTTTTTTTTCCTGCCTAGGTAATGCACAGGGGGAGCCCATAAAAGAATGCTCACAGAGAAAGAGTATTATTTCAAAACTATGATTTTCAAATTTAAAAAAAAAAACTCAGTAAATGCTAAGTAGTAAAAAGTGAAAGCAAGGTATATACAAGTGCATGACAATAATGAACTGATGTGAAAAGAGCTAGGTGTGGTGATGCACACTGGTTATCCCAGTTATTTGGGAGGCTGGGATAGGAACATTGCAAATAAAACGTAAAATAAAATAAACCAATGTGTAGCAGAAATGTATCTCCACGCTAGAGTGTTTGTTTAGCATGCTCCAAGCTCAACATTTCATGACCAGTACTGAAGAAAGAGAGGGAGGGAAGGAGGGAGGGAGGGAGGGAGGAAGAGAGAGAGAGAGAGAGAGAGAGAGAGAGAGAGAGAGAGAGAGAGAGACTTTAACAGCACTATAAAACACTTAGACATAACAGGTATTTATTGAACCAGGCTAACAATAGCAGAATGTACACTGTTCTTTACTGTATGTGAGCTACTCTGCAGCTCAAACGATATTTAGATCCTTTAAAAAATCCATAAATTTATTGAGGTCAAATCAATCAAAGGAAGATACTTACATATCAATGAGGAACGAAGTTTTGGAAAATTCAGAACCTGGAGGAAATTAAACAGTATAAACTTCTAAGTAAACTATGGGTCAAAGAAGAGATCACAAAAGAAATACAAAATACTTGGATATAGATAAAAATGGAAACATAACATACCAAATTTACAGGAAGTAAGGCATTGTTTAGAAGTAAATAACTATAAAACCTATTTTAAAAAGAGAAAAATAGGGCTGGGGAGATAGCTTAGGGGCACACGTGCCTCCCTGGCAAGTGCAAGGTCCCAAGTTTGATAACCAGTACCACATGCCTTGTGGGCTCCAGAACCAGGTGTGGTGGTACACACCTGTAATTCCAGCACTGGGAAGGCTGAGACAGGAGGATCACTATGAGTCTGAACTGTGTAGCAAGACCAGAGAGAGAGAGAGAGAGAGAGAGAGAGAGAGAGAGAGAGAGAGAGAGAGAGAGAGAGAAAATCAATTAGCTAGTGTTAGAGCAAATGTAACTAGAAAAAGATCCAAGTAAACCTATTTCTTAAAGAAGGAAAGAGAAATAATGATTAGAGTAGAAATGAATGATGTAGAGTAGAAAATCAATAGGAAAAAAAGGCAACAAATCCAGCGGCCGTGTTTTGTAAGACAACAATATTACCAAACATTAGAGTAGATAGATTGACAATAAAAGAGAAGACTCAAATTACTAAATTCAGATTTAGCATCCACAATACTAGGACCTCACAATCCAAAGTGTATAAACAAAACAAAACCAAAAAGGCAAAAAACATGTGATAAGCATATTATAGGAAAAGGACATGCCAAAATCTACCTTAAAACACCAGCACCTGCGAGGCTGAGGAAAGAGGATCCCTACAAGTTTGAGGACAGCATAGACTAAAATGTGAACTCAACACCAGCTTAAGCTGCAGAGCGAAACTGTGTCTCAAAAAGACCAGAGAAATAAATCTAAAGAAATTCTAGCAATCCAAATACAATAAAAATTTAAAAGGTACATACCATGACCAAATAGGACTTATAGTAAGAAGAGCAGATTGGTTTAACATAAAAATAGATCAATTTTATACACCATATTAAAAGAATAAATATACAGGTACAAATTCCCTAAGAAGAATGTAATCATAATATATATCAAAAGTGTCCTAATAGAATTAATTTTTTAAAAGAAACAAAGGATACGAATTAGGCATCCAATTCAATACATAAAACAATATGGTTTAATAAAACTCAAAACTTTTCATGATTAAAAATTTTAAAAACTAGGACTAGAAGAGTTGTTGAAAGACTCTTTCAACAATGTGATAAAAAACATAAGTAGTGTTATAATTCTCATATGAAAGACTAGGTAGTTCCTTCCTAAGGTCCAATAGTCAAAGGTGCTTGCTCTTGCCACCTCTATTCAACTCTGTACTGGAGGTTCTATCTAGGGAAATAATCAAGGACAAGTGAATAAGCTTTATTTCAGTTGAAGAGGAAAGAATAAGATTATTTGTACTTGTACATAACATAATTTCCACTGTTAAAATTATAAAATCTTTCTTGCCCTCCAAAAGATTTTTAGAGCTACTGTTTGATCAAGTTCAAAGTTCAAATTCTGGACTGGCAAGATAGCTCAGAGGACTGAGCACCGGTTAGGCAAACACGGGGACCTGGTTTGATCCCCAGCATCACATACTGCACCAGCCTCACCCCTGGATGCACTGAGCCAGTTACCGAGCCCAGGAATGGTGCTGCACACCTGTAATCCCACTCCTGGAGAAGCTAAAAACAGGAAGCTCACTAAGATCCAAGGTGTGTAGTTAGACTCTGTACCAAATACATTAAAAGTTTTTTCAAGTTCCATGAGGTTATATGGCATAAAAATATTGAAAGCTCCAAATTTTATCTATTTCTTCATACTATGTATTAAGTTTCCTGAAGCTGTGGCACCAAACACAATACTCACAATTTAAAGAGATAAGGTTTTGTTACCATCAAATATTTTGGTCAGATTATCAGACATAGACATGCAAGATTGATCAAACAAACATTAACTCTTCTTTTATTCTTGTTTTGAAATTTTGTGCCATTTTTTTCTGCCTTATGTTGCTTCAGTATTGTCTTTTTTGGGTGTCTTTAAATTACAAATAAATAAATAAACTTGTTGAAAAGTGGCAAAAACAACGGGGGGGGGGAGTTCAATTTCCCTCATGGTTTCAGGGGATTCAGTCCATGGTTGATGAATACAAAAGCAGTGATATCACAGGAGAAGAGAATGGTAGAGCAGACACTTGGTTCATGGTGGTTGGGAAGTTCAAGAGGGGAACAACACTAGTGAAGAAAAACAGGCAGCAACAGATGAGTCAGGATCTGAGTCGCCTCCGCGGGCCACCCAGAGCTATTCAGGTGTGTGCTTTTGTGATTCTCCATCCTTCAAGGAGATTTAGTTAAGCCTCACCACCTCACACTACCAATGAAAACTCCAGGAATCAAATTAAGCAAACTAGTTCTTGCATTTGTGCCCACAGGAATAAGACACTTGACAATAAAAGTTAAGGGAAAAAACTTAAAATATGCACAGCAGAAACTTCAGATTATTGCTGAAAGGATTTGTAGATGGAGCTGAATGCAAAAATGACAGTACATGCCAAATGCATTTAAACATGCAAAGCAATCCCTCCTTATTAAAAAGAAATCAAATTACTTTTTGAAGAAATTGTCAACTGCCTGAAAATTTTCTACAGAAAGAAGCCTAGAAGAACCAAAACAGAACACAGATGAAAAATAATAAAGATGGAGAGCTCATATTGCCTGATTTAAAAATTTACAGCTACAATAGCCAATAACATATTATACTGATGTAGGTGACATTTATAAAATGGGTATTCAGCATATGGAAACCAGCCTTACCAATACTATTTGTTAAAGAGAGTTTCTTCTATTGTACATGTTTTACCCCTTTTTCAAAGAAAGGTGACTGAGTGTGTTGTGTGTGCATCTTCTAATCTGTTGCACTGATCCTCAGATCTGGTTTTTTTTTTTGTTTGTTTGTTTGTTTTTGGGGTTTTTTTTGCCAGCATGACACTGATTTTATCACAGTAGGTTGGCAATATAATTTCAAGTCAGGATTGGTGATGCCTCCTGCCTTTCCTTTGTTACTCAGGATTGTTTTGGTTATTCCAAGTCTCTTCTGCTTCCAGGTGAATTCTAGGAATGGTTTGTCAAGATCTGTGGCACTTTGGTCAATATCAGTGGTATTTTGATTGAGATTGTACTGAATCTGTGTAAGTTTTGGGAGTATGGCCATTTTCACTATGTTGGTTCTTCCTACCCAGGAGCCAGTTCTCCTACAGTGCCAGACCTGGTGGCTGAGATGAGGAGGACACACTGATATTTTTAGAAGGCTCTTTATCCATTGAACGTCACTGGTCAGATCTGGCCTCTGGATTTTGTCATTACTCCTCACAAAAACACCCATAAAAAAGGATATCCAGAACTTCTTTGAAAAGTGGCAGGACCAATAAGATAAGTGTGTTGGAGGTGTGGTTGGGGGAGGGTATTGTGGTGGGGATCAATGGCAATGAGTCCTTTGCTATAATAACTTTTTTAAAAGTTTAAACATTCTCTAGACATGACTGTATTGTCTCCTGAATGCTACTTTGTGAATCTTGAAGAAAGCGTTGTAAATTATTATAATTGTGAAAAGCCACTTAATACACAATATCTATTATATGAAATATCAGGAATAATCAAATCCAGAGAGGCAGAGTCTAAGTGAGCAATTTCTGGGGCTGCAGAGTGGACATTTTTGTGAATTTGGAAAGGGATACAATGGAGTTAATAACATTGCACTGACTTCCCAAAATCCATATTTCTCATATGCAAAATATGAGTGGATTCATTTCATCCCAGTGAGCTACTAAAATCTCAACTCATTTTAGCATCAACTCTAACCCCAAAATCATATGTAAGTATTTCCTGAATCAGATATGTGTGAGACTCAAGGCATCAGTATCTCGGAGGCAAAATGCCTCTCCAGGGCCAGCCAAATAGTTCAATGGATTAAAGTGCCTGCTTAGGCAAATGCAGGGACCAGGGCTCAGTCCCTGGCTTGCTTGCCAACCTCAACCCCAGGGGCATGCTGAGACATTGATTGAGACTGGTCATGGTGGTGCAAACCTGTAATCAGAGCGCTTGGGAGGCTGAAAACAGGAGGACTATTATGTGTCCAGCCTGTGTAGTGAAAACTCGTAGACACTGTACTAAATACATAAAAAAGCCTCTCTAGCTGTGAACCTGAGCAACCAGCCTTGTGTGTGTTTTCCAAAGGTGATGATGCAGACACTGGGCCCACATTCCCATTGCTAAAATGACCAATCCAAAAGACAGTAAGAACAAATAAATAAATAAACAAAAACAAAAAACAGTAAGTTTAACACGTCCCAAATAAATTGTAAACCTAGCTAAACATATTCTTAAAACCAGAGAATGATCTTCTTTGGCTAGCTTCACAGCCTGTAGTCCCACCCTTCAGGCATAGTGGGGTGGCAGATACAAATTTAAGAACCCTCCGCTAGGAGGCACACTGCCTCAGCTGAGTGGTGGACCCCACCCACAGCCTTGTGGCTTTGCATCGATGCTTGGACTTGTGTAGTCTTGCCTGCTATAACAGTCAGTGTTTTACCAGAGAAACAGATACAACACAAGATATACACATACATAAGAAATTACAATATCGGTTTACAATGGTCACCCATACAGTCCGATGAGAAAGTGCAGAGGGTGTCTGCACACTGGAGACCCAAGGATTCAGCCCAAGGTCTGGAGCTCAGGGAAATAGCCCATGGAAGTCTGTATTATCAGAGGAATGGGTCTGAGATAGAAGGCTGAAGAGTCTACTGTGGAAAGTTGAGGTCTATTCAGAAGGCTGAAGATACAAAGCAGAAGCCAGTCTGTGCTGGAAGTCAGGAGACAATGTCCAACCTGAAGGCCAAGAGCAGAGCTTCTCCAATGGACAAAAGCAAAACCATCCTCCTCCTTTCACCTTTATACTGTCTTGGTGACCAGCCAGCTTGGTGTGGGCCCTCTATACACTAGGGCGTAGAATTGCTGAGCTGAGATAAACTTCTACAATTCTCAAGGTGACAGTCAATCAACCATTTTCCAGAATGGCTGAGGTACTTTACATCCCAGCAATGAATGAAGAGTCTGCACATCTTCGCAACGCTGAGGCTTATCATTAGCAACTCTTCAGCACACTCCCTGCCATCACAGTGTAACCACCCTCTCTTCCCTTCTTTCCACTGCTGTTTGCTGACTAGTTTTCACTCCCTGTCTCTCCCCAGAAAATCCAATGGATGCTGCACCTTCAGTCTAAG
The DNA here is from genome assembly GCF_000260255.1 of Octodon degus. NCBI lineage: Eukaryota > Metazoa > Chordata > Mammalia > Rodentia > Octodontidae > Octodon > Octodon degus. Next base: position 5,271,003 of record NW_004524591.1, read on the forward strand.
CACCCAGAAAATTAAGGCAGGAGGATCACGAAGTCAAGCTCAGTGTGGGCAACTTAATAGGAGTATCTCAGAATAAAAACAACAAAAAGCCTGAGAACATGGCTCTGTGTGAAGGCTCTGAGTTCACGTCCAAGTACCACAAACAAAAGAACACAAATAACCGAGTGTACAATGAGTTCCAAAGAACAAAATGAAGATGCTTTGTTAAGGCTATATAAGATTTTTTATGAACCTATCTTTAAAATACTTCGTTTTTAGTTTTATACAAGGGTCATAACATAGCTAATTGGCTTTTTCATGCAAGCTTATTGAAACTCCTGAATTTTTCCTAGACACTGTTTTACCATTTCCCTCTAAATCGGTTCTGGCTTATCTGGAGTTCAGCTAATGTCAGAGCATTTCAACTTTAGGAGAAAAGTAAATTAAAATAAATCCCAGGGCTGGAGAGGCTGAAAATAGGAGGAACACTATGAACTCAAACTGTGTAGAGAGACCCTGCACCAAAGACACTAAAATAAATGAATGAATAAAAATAAATCAACACAATTAGCTTAATAGCATAAATTATAAAATTGCTCAGTAATGACTATATTTGTATAGCGAATGAACTTAAAGTCTTAAAACAAATGTGCGCCCTTAAAATAACCTCTTCACAAGCTCTAATACTGCACACATCTAAATACCCAGGGAAAAATATATGAGGTAATGTAACTATCTTTATTCTGCTAACTGTGACTTTTCTTAATAGCCCAAGTAAAACTGCTGCTCGTGGCTTCCAGCTGTGCAGTTCCTGTCTGTAATTTCTGAAAATGACCCTATTTGGGTTCACAGTGGTCACATAAACCTAGGATGTCATCTTAAACTTTTAGGTGAAGATTAGCGGTATCAGGCTGGAATTAAGTCATGAAGGATTACTGACTGATTCATTAAAGCTGATGCTGTAACGTTCCTCCAACTCATACAACGCCTTTTGTGTGAAACCAGAGTTTCAGACATTTTCTGATCCACAGTTTTCCGTGGGAGCAGAGATGATCTTGTCTTTCTGTAATTTATTAGCCTGAGGTAAGACCCAGGCCAGGCACGTGTTTGAGAAAGTTAGCGGATGTACACAGCAGGCAGACCGAATTCCAGTCCAAAAGTAAAGGCATTATGAAGGCCTAAAATTACAGTCTTTATCTCTAAGGCAGGTGTTTCAAAACTGGAGTGGTCCCAAATATTTTTTTTTTTTCTTTTGGTTATTGTTTTTCTACAAGAAGTTGAAAAGGATGTCAAAGATAAGGCAGGTGTTAAGATAAGATTCCTCAACAGGCATGAGTCACCAACAGCCAATCAGGGAGTTTATATCAGTGAACATGATCAGGGCGGTGGCTTGGCTGGGACCATGAGAACTCCCTTCAATTAGGGAGAAACATAAACTTAGCAAATCTTTGAAATAATTTCCACTTCACGGAAGAAAAATGTCCATAGCCACTTATGCTATGTCAATTGCCAGAAATCTAAAACTAAAAAGTTAGTAACTGATAAGTTAGCATTTCTGACATTAAATGTGCATTGAATTTAAAGTTTTATTGAATGATAAACTAGGTTTTTTTGAGAATATTTACTTTATATATGTCAGACTAAATTATTAAGAGAAAATATATGAGAAGACGAAGAAATCAAAAGCAAAAAGAATGAACATCGTTTAATGTGCTAATGCCTTCCACAGCAGTGCTGTTATTTTCCCTGGAAGAAAATGGATTAATAGATGGTATCAAGGCGGAGGTTTGGGGGTCCCTCTGCCCTTCGCCTCCGCAGGGAATGAAGGCAAGGAACAGTTGCCCTTGTTGACCTGTGAACATTTTTCACTCCCTTAGGTCACTGACGCTGGCTCAGGGGTCTAATTTTCCTTTCATTCATTAAGCACATTGGGAAGCAGGCTTCCTAACCCTTTCCAGTCTAAATGCGGAACAAACACATCCCCTCACAATCAGCTGCCCGCGTGCTGGGACCTGTACATTTCACTGCGCTCTCGCAGTGACGCAGGTTTTTAACAATTGGAGGATATTAACTCAAAAACTTGTTTTCTAATTGGAGGAGCTCAAGGGATTTCAAACAAATGAACTTGGTACAAACTGGAAGCTAGTACATGTGCCTTTGTAATTACCGTTGTTCAAATTAGGGGAGAAGGCACGGCTAATCTCAGAAAGCAGAGTTTAGCAACTATTTTAGCTATGAAGAGAACGCAGAATGAAAACTCAGCAGGTGCAACTCGTTTGGATAAATGAAAAGGCCCAGCCCTGCCTTTCATTTTAGAAAAATACCATACATTTAGAACAATGCTATTTTTTATTTAAATATGTGCGTTTTTTCATTTTACTGGATCATTTCCTTTCTTTAGGGCATTTGAAAAGAAGAATTAGAAAAATCAATTGAGTTTTAGATGTTTGTTGAAACTTTCTCAATTTCCAATTCTTTATATGACTTCATTGTGAATTATTTAAAACGCAAAGTATTGATTTGCTGCAATTTTGGTCAAAAAATTGACTTTGCATTTAGTAAACAAGATGCCAGAAAATCTAAAATATCATCAGAGCTTATCTTCCTGTACTGTTTAGTTAAGCACCACACACTCCAGAAGCTAAAAGGTGCTTGTCAGATAAGGCTTCCTAGGAGCATCCAAATTGTACATTGTTATGGCTAGTTAAGTAAACTTTGTTTGGAAGGATGACAGGGATATCACCAGTGTTCTTTGTCATTTCCGATTTCCACGCAGGAGTGAGACCATGCTCGTGTGTGTGTGTGTGTGTGTGTGTGTAAGAGACAGAGAGACAGAGTCAGAGATAGAGACAGTTGGTGACAGAGACAGACATAATGAGAAGAAAAGAAAATGCCGACTTTTAATTGAGGTTTCCCTCAGTAAATACTGGATAATCCATGGAAAAAAACAAGATTTAGGCACATTTCTCAAAACCTAAAACAAATCTTCATACACACACACACACACACACACACACACACACACTGCAATAAATAAATAAATATATAAAAAGCAAAGTAGTGTATCATCCAGGGATATTGGTAAAATTTTAAATTAAAATGTAAATTTATGAAAATTTCATTACTAAAAGCCAGTTGACAAAAATGTGGATGTGCACATACATAATATTTTCCAAGGTAAAATATCTCATATTCAAAGGAGATTTCTTTAAACTTTGCTTCTGAAACTAAGGCTCATAGGACTGGTGAGATAGCTCAGCAGACTATGCGCCTACTTCAGCAAGCACAGGCGTTGGGGTTCCATCCCTGGCACCACATGCTGCACTGGAGCATGCTGAGCCAGCTACTGAGTCTAGGTGTGGTGGTGCACATCTGTAATCCCAGCACTGGACATGCTGAAAGCAGGAGGATCACTGCTAGTCTGAGCTGCATAGTGAGGCCTTGCATAAAATACAAAAAAAAGAAAAAGAAAAAGAAAGAAAGAGAGAGAGAGAGAGAGAGAGAGAGAGAGAGAGAGAGAGAGAAAGAAAAAGAGAAAGAAAGAAAAAAAAGAAAGAAATTAAGGCATTCAATAAGCTCGTTGGCAAAGTATACAAATTTAGATTTGTACAGAATTGACATGACTACTTTAAAAAATAAAGTAATTCATACACACACATAAATTAAAAATTTATTCAATTGTTACAAAATTGGGCAACTAGGGCCTGGGATATAGCTTGGAGGTTTAAGCACCTGCCTGGGAAGTGCAAGGACAGGGGTTCAGTTCCCAGTACCACATGCTGTGCTGGCTCTGTGCCTAGCTAGCCTCTGAAACTGGATGTGGCATTGCAGCCTGTAATCATAGCACTGGGGAGGCTGAGACAGGAGGATCACAATGAGTCCAAGCTGTTCACTGACAACCTGTATCACATAACTAACTAAATAAATAACTAAATCTTTTCTTTAAAAAATGGGGAACCAGTCCTGCAAAATTTTTCATTAGGATGTTTGAAAAAGTAAAGAAAAATTAATTTTTCATTTCCTTTATATTCTAAAAATGTTTACCTTGCAACATACTGCAAATTAGGAGGACACATTTTTTGATATTACTATCAAAGTGTTTTCTTGTTTTGTTTTTCTCTCTTATTTTAGTGTGTTTGAGCTTTCTACAGTGAATTTTTTTATTATATATTAGTTGCCTTTTTAATGATTTACTTTCATATTTCGGGCTGTTTTTATATCAGAGCTTTTTTACACAGTCTTCCTTGGAGTAGCTGCACTAAATAACTCCTTGGTCCAAGACATGTGTAAGAACAACACTCCTGCAACTGGAGTGAGCCGTGATTTATCCCATCAGAGAAACAATGATGCAAATTAAACCCATGAGCAGGTTATATTAATTAACTCATTAATTAATATGCATCATAGTTGCTGTGAAATTTAGTTTATAAAACAAACTATAAGAAGAATTTTCACCCATGAGTGTTAGGGGAAAAAGAAACATCTTTACATTGAGAAAGAACCAGCAAAACTGAAGCCAGATCATTTTCATTTGCTCAGAAAGGAGACAAAATAGAAAAACATGAAAGAGAAAAGAAAGACTATGGAACCTGTGGGACAAGGCCGATACTCTTCATATCAAGAGTTCTAAAAGAATCGCAGAAAGACAGGAACAGAAAGTTTATTTTAAAAAGTCAAACAATGAAGTGAACAAACAGATTAACTTTAAAAAGACTTTTATTAAGCAATTTGTCATTCACAATCTCAAAAGGCAAAGAAACAACCTTGAAGACAGAAAAACAAGAGGGAAGAGACAAGACACATCACACCAAGAGTTTTCAAAAGGTCTTTCATTTTTTTATTTTTACATCAATTTCTTCTTCCTCTCAAGATAAAATGAATTCCTTTAAAATTTGAAAATAGACATTTTGATGGTGAGTTAAAAGAAACAATGTGGGCTACATGGATTTTGCTTGTGGGAATCTATAGAAATCTGGTCTATATCTTAGTGCCTCGTTAATTTGTGAATTTCTCAAATTTCCTAAAATGTTCCTTGTTTATAGGATGCAGAATATAGACAAGGAATGTAGAATATGTACACTCCATTACATATAGTCATGGTTATTGTTTGTATTTATCATTTATATTTATTAAGTGTCCTTATAACTCCAAAGATATTATTATGCTAATAACTAGGATGCTGGTGGAGCATATCTTTTATAAGAAAGAATTTCATTTGTTCTTTTTGGAGTTTCCACATTAAAATCTAAATTGTTCAGTTTCATTGCTTTGCCTAATTTTTTTTGTATGTAATTATATCTAATTTCAACTTAAGTATAGAGTAGCAGTAGGTATGTCTTGCATAAGAGGACATTGTTGGATGGCTTTTCAGATAAGCTGATAATCTTGATCTTTCATATAAGATTGAACTTACATTAATACTGGCTGACTAGTAAGTCTTAGACATCTTTCTACAATCATGTCTTGTATTTTATAGTCACTATTATTTTGATAAATTTTATTTTTTTCTGCTTATTGCTACTTTAATTTCTTCCCCATTGTTTCCCTAAATTACTGAGGTAATCCTTCCATTTAATGTGCTACTGAAAATTATGATTTTATTCTACATATCTTCACTTAAACTATTATAACAAAGTCTATCACTAAGTAATGTATGTCTCAAACCAGTTTTCTTTCTGTCTTCCTTTCTTTCTTTCTTTCTTTCTTTTTTTTTATTTTAGGAAAGTGTCTACAGGGTGTTCAGGGTCTCACTACTAGATTGGACTCATAGCGGTCTGCCTGTTTACAGCCTCCCAAGAGCTGGAGTTACAGGCACGCTTCACCATGCCCAGTCTCATTTGCCCTCCCAATGCACCCTGGGGGCAGGGCCAGCAGGGCAGGCCTGGGGATCAAACCTCCAGTCCCTGTACCAGCTTGCAGGTGCTTTAATATGCTGAGCTATTTGGCTGGCCCCTCAAATTTTTTAAGTAATTTTTTTCTTGTTCTTATTTTCCTTTTTTTCTAGGCCCAGTGCATTAGGAATTTAATTCTATTGTATTATTTTTGTGCTTTAGAATTACTTTCAAAATTAACTATGCAAGGTTGTTAAATATATATATATATATATATATATATATATATATCTTCATGTTTAGTCCTTTACATTAACTGTATTTTTAATTTTTGCTTGACACAATCTAATAATATATTTTGGAAAGGCTGTAGGAAAATGTATGATAACTTATGTTTTCTATCTTCATGTTGGTCATTGTACTGAATAATCATTAGATATAATATTAAGATTTAAATGCACAATCATTTTCTCTCTCTCTCTCTCTCTTTTTTTTTTTTTTTTGTGTGTGTGTGTGTGTGGTACTGGGGACTGAACTCTGGACCTTACCCTTGCCAGGAAAGTGCTTTTTTCTCTCCAGCTCACAATGATACAGTCATATTTCTTGAACTTGATAAATACTGTTTCTTATGCTCAAGCAATTGCTATGGATAAATAAGCATGATTCAAAGCTGTTCTTGTTTTCTGAAAGTAAATATTTTTGTGTCTCCAGCTTTGGGTTTTTCTCCTGATGCTCAGGGCAGTATATTTTACTAAGTCATTTCAACTTGCTTCAGTTATCATTTTATCCATTTTAGGACTTCTTCGGTCCATTCGCACTGAAGAGGCCAAGTTTCACTAGGAAATTTTTTCTGGATTTTCTATACTAGATGGTATGATTTGACCAGAACTGCTTGATTTTGGAAACTGAATGCTTAGCTGAGAGAAATGAACATGTCTTTATGGGGATTTGATGCAGTATATGTTCTGAATATGGAGGTTCCAGCTCCTTTTAAAGAGTTGCCAACCACCTGGGATATTGTCCAAAAATCGCTTCCACAAAAGCAAAAGACCAAGGAAGGCCTAACCAGACAATAGTTCCTATGAAATTTATACTTAATCATCTCAAAACATTTCTGGGGGACCTAATTCTATTGCTTAATTTTGGTTACAGTAGTTTGATAATTTCTATACCATAAGAAACAGGTATCTTTTTTAAAAGAAAGTTATTTATTTGCTTATATAGCTATCTTTAACTATGCTGTGTCATGTTTTATTGCAGTTTCTTTGCCTGTCTTATTCTCTTTTCTGTCTTACAAAAATCCCTCTCATTTAAAATCCACAGAGAAGGAATGCCATGTTACACATGGTGCTTCTGCTTTACTATAAAGTAACCCTCAAAGAGGCTTGGACTGAAAGCTTCAAGCCCACTGCACAAACAACAGTCAGATGTGGAGTTTAGGGAGATGACAAGAACATCAGAGTGCTAACCGGAAGTGGCTCAATCCATTGAGTTCATAGCTGCAGGGCTTTTTCATAGGTGGGGCACAATTGAAGGAAGTAGGTCACTGAGGAAGTGAGTTTCAGGGGTTCCATCACACTTCAGCCATCCTCTCTGGTTCCTTCCCACTCTTCTTTCTGCCTGCCTGAGTTCTGTAACTGCTCGCTAGCAAGGCCTTCTGTAATTCTGTCTCTGCTTCGGAGACAGCTGACCATGGACTGAAACCTCTGATACCATAAACCAAAATATACATTTTTTTTTTGTCAAGTTGCATGTGCGAGGTGTTTCACCCCAGCAACAAAAATGTTGCTAATGTGGCTGGTATGTAAAGTGTCTTGTGGATCATGCCTACATAGTTGTCTTTATCTCTTAAGGGATTTAATCAGAAAACAAGCCAGAAATATTGCATTAATCTGACATCTTGTAACTAATCTCTTTATTGATCTTATCCATTTTCTGTTGTCGTTGTATGCACCATAAACTAAACTTTCTTCTTTTGGAAGACGTATAGAAGGTCTTCCCTTATCATAAAAGTATTCGTGAAAGAAATCACATTATGTAATTTACCTTCATTTCTATTTTTTCTTTAATGTATCATTTGTATTCAGTATTTTGTAGGGAATTTGGAATATTTTGGTTCCTTATAAATGATTATGCTCTTCTAGCAGTCTAAAAATTTGGATTTAGAAGAAAATCATGAGAGTGATTCAAGAGAAAAAAGGAAAACAGTGCATATTTTCCTAGCTTTTCCTATGGTGCTATGACTGTCAAATTGATCTCTGAAGGAACTGGTTTAATATACAAGATTTCACAGACCTGTGTACTAGAAAAGTTTTATTCTCATGACAGTGTTTCAGGAAACACAAATATAGCCCCCATTTAATTAGGAAAGAATTTAGGGAAATAAGACTTGTCCTTTCTCTTACCTATTTTTTCTTCCACAGGGAAAATAAATATGGAATTATTTAATTTTGCCTAATTGAACTCCAAGAAATGAGTTATTGAGCTGACCTTCCTTCTATACACAACTCATTACTGCACATTATTTCTCCCACTAACCAATCCATCTGGAGCTTTATCTAGTCATTGCCAAAATCCTCCTCCTTCTCAAAGATGTTCTGACCCACCTCTGAGTTTTAATTTCCTCCCACTCGACTCAAGTCCTTAAATCCCCTCCCCTCCCTCCAGCTGTCAAGCCCACCTACTCCCCTGAGATAACATGCCCGAAACAACCTTGCAGCACGGCCAACCATCCACCAAGGTAAAAATGAATTTTTGTAGCTGCCTGAAAAGTGTCAGAAAAAGAAACTTTTAAACCAGAAAAAGATTATATCTCTTTTAAAACATATCACCTTTCCACCAAATACTTCAGTGCCAAGGTAAGAAATTAATCATTCTCCTAGCTCTTTCAATTAGTATGTGCATCTGCACCCATGTACAGCATTCATTAACTATTTCTACATATGAACACGAATATCATTCCATCATGACCCTGAATTATTTGGAATGAATTGCTTGAGTGTTGCTCATAAGCGCCTATGTTATTTAATTTTGTATTACTACAGCAAAATATCATAATCTGAGTACTTACAAAATGCACGTTTATTTAACTTATAGTTTTAGAAACTCAGAGCCATAGCTACATAGCACAGATTCAGCCGGGACCAGCGTTGGCAGAGGGGCACGATGAGTGCTGATGGCAGGAGAGCATCCTAGGGACAAACACATGATGTTTTTTCACCTCGATGTAGGAGGAAAAAAAGATAAGGAAGAACAAGAGATGTGTAAATTCCCACAATCCCTTCCCCCGTCACAACCCGAAAGAGCTAGAGACCACCCTCTCGGGCATCCCATTTCAACATTGAGGGTAACCCCAATAGCACTGTCCTGTAGACTGAGCCTTCACCACCTGGATCTTTGAGGGACACTATCCACAGTCAAACCGTTGCAATGTCTTGTACTTTGAATCTCCTCTTTATAATTTCTTACAGAACTGGTTCGCTTATAGCACTCAGGTGGAAGTATATCATCTTGATACTAGAAATCCTCCATTACAGCTTCCTAGTTCTCGTAGGTGCCTCAGATAGTAGGTATTTATTATTTTGTAACCATGCTCATTATTCATGCACTAATACAATGAATAGTTTTTGAGGATTTTACTGCACCAAAGTCTCAATCTAAGGGCCTGCCAAATAGCTCAGTGGATTAAAGTGCCTGCAAGCAGGTGCAGGGGCTGGGGGTTTGATCCCCTGGCCTGCCATGCTGGCCCCACCCCCGGGGCACACTGAGACTGATTGAGACTGGACATGGTGGCGTGCACCTGTAATCCCAGCTCTTGGGAGGCTGTAAGCAGGTGGATTACTATGAGTCCAATCTAGTAGTGAGACCCTGAACACCTTGTAGACCCTCCCACCCCCCCACCATAAAAGGCTTAATCTACTGGCTTTGCATAAATCAGGGAACAAACATAATGGTATCCTTTAAAGGAAGTTGTATTTTAGTGGGAAAATCATTAGTAATATTATTAACCAGTTAATGTAATAAGCAATAAGTAATTAGCATAGTAAATAAGTACAAGTAATAATCACTGAGTGAATAACATAATACGCCAGTGCAACATGGAGTTTTACATACTTGCAAGTTAATAAATTAGATACCCTGTAGGCTGTTACTGTTGACACTCCTGGTAAGAGAGAGGTTCTCTTTTACTCACCAAACTATCAACAGATTATTGTCATATCTTCCTTGGGAATTATGCACACTTCCTACCAGATGTCTGCTATGGGGCTGTATAGGAAAAACAGCACAAAATAGTTCATAACAAGCAGTAAGGAAGTATTGTTTTGTCTCAGAAGGACTTGCAGCTACAAAGGCAAACACTGAGAAATGTCCTAAGCAAGCAAAGTAGGAGCTCTGTGTTCTTGACATAATCAGCAAGAGATGTGGGGGGACAAAAGACTAATGTGAATGAGAGCCTCACAAGTAGAAGCTAGCAGCTGCTACAGGAGGAGCAAAGGAGTTAGGGTGGCCAGGGCATGGGAGGAACCAGGAGACAGAGTAGTTTGTACAGTTGAAGAAGCTAATCTATGTAAGCAGGAAAATTTGGTTTTGCTGCATTAATAAGCAGCTCTAATAGTTACTATCTTTTCTTTAAGCTGGCAATTGAATCTATGACTCTCACACTAAGCTATGTTCACATTTTTTTTGAGACTAGATCTTGCTAAGTTGCCCAGGTTGGGTTCTAATGTGTCTAATACATGATCTTCCCACCTCAGCCTCCCAGAGTACTAGGATTATAGGCATGTTGTGCTTTTCGGTCAATTTCTGAAGGCAGGTGTTAAAAGGCTCCCAAAATGACTTGCATAAACACTACATGATGTATTTTTATTTTTAAATACACGTTAACAACTTTGAGTTCAAACTGGATCACTTAGTTAATATATCCATTGAAATTTTAACCAATGTATTTTGTTATTATTTATTTATTTATTTATTTATCTATTTATCTGTATTTTAGGGAAGGGTCTACAGGGTATTCAGGATCTTACTACTAGATCAGACTCCTAGTGATCCGCCTGTTTACAGCCTCCCAAGAGCTGGGATTACAGGCTTGCACCACCACACCCAGTCTCAATTGCTGTCTCTGCACACACCCCCTCCCGGGGGGCGGGGGGAGCCGGCATAGCAGGCCCAGGGGTCCAACCCCCAGCCCCCGTGCCTGTTTGCAGGTGCTCTAATCTGCTGAGCTATCTGGCCAGCCCTCTATGCTTATTTCTTGACAAGTTTTAAAATCTGAAAACATTATTTTACATTCATTTGCAAAGTTCACTTTTGCCTACGGACTTACAGGTGGCTACTACTTTTCTCTGCATGTTGAAGATCACGTTCTACAGACTGTGCCTGCTGGTGGTTTGACTGTCAGTCTTAAAATTGTATTTATAAAAGAAGTATAGTCATTGTTCTGATATCTTTTAAGATAATCTCTTACACTTAGGTTTTATAGTTTTGTTTCATGTGCAGATGTGTCTTTAAGGTGTATATACTGTACCTGATTGATATGTCATACTAATCTCACTGCATCTTTACTGATAAAATTTCCATTTTGGTGTTATTTTACAGTTTCCTTTTCTCTAGCAAAATTCTAATTTCATGCTTATTTATCTTAAATAGTTTTTCTTAATTATATGAAAAGTCATATCTGATAAGTTCAATATCTGCATCATCTAAATGTCTGCTTTTATTTTCTGAGTTCTTTTATATTCTCTCTGAATATTCAAACATTTCTTTCTATATTCTGGTATATATAGTGTTTATTTTATCCTTCTTATTATAAACATAGAATATAGAAATTTCTGGAGTCTTTTACTAGAATAACTCATTTTAGATAAAAATTGAAATAGCTTGACTTTAGATGTCAGTATATTTAAAAGCTAGCTTATTTTGACAATTACATAAATTACAAAAGAATTGAGATTTCCTATGAATATTTTATTCTCAGTGGAAATATAGTTATCTTATTGTCTTTCTAATATCAAGAGACAGATAAAACATGTTTCCATTTTAGACCCTAATCAGTGTTTTCTGATTTAAAAAAAAAAAAATATGAGCAGCTTAAGAATTTAGAAACATGTCCATAGGACAAACTGCATAGAGAATGTCAAGCTCATTTCCGTGTGATTTTCCTTTGCACATGTCTCCGTGGCCCCTGAAATCTTGTGTCTTTTTTTTTTTTTTTTTTTTTGGTCCTGGGGATCAAATTCAAGACTTCTTACTTTTCAGGCCAGCACTTAAGCTGCTGAGCTACCTCACCAGCCCAAATCTTATATTTCTTAAGTTCTAATTTTAAGTTCTTATACACAGGCTGATTGCAAAAATTTTTAATCATGTGTTTTCTAGAAATCTCTACTCTCAAGGCTTTAAATTATTACCTCTCTCAATGGCTAATTGCAATGGCAAAAATCTGATTTATTTTGATACATTTTCTTCTCTCCCACATTTTCTTTGCTCCTTCTCATCCCTTCAAAAATTGACTGATTTTTGTTTTGGTAAATCTCAGATAAAAAGTTATTTATCTTTCTTTGTAGAAGTTGAATTAAACTGTCAACTTGGTCCAAGTTACTTTATTGTAGTCAGATATATTTCATTTGATGTAATGACTTAGAGGTTGGATTACAGAGGTACTACTTAGGTTAGTACACTTTGACCTTCAGCATCACTACTAGTTGGATCTGTGACACAACCAACTTAGTTACTAAACCTGGGTTTGATGCATGCAATGAATACAACAGAGTTATCAAACTACAGAGCTGTTATGAGAAATTACTCTGAAAGTAACATGGGGCTATGCGGAACACAGACTTGACACTTGCAGAACAAGTATAAGTTACAAATACAGGGTACAACACTGGTTAATTTCTACTCTAGAAGTATTTATTAATCATCTAGCAGAGTAGAAAAGATGCATTTTTTTCAATAAAACCTTGTCAGTGCTTAGTAATTAGAAGTTTTTTTCTAATGAACTTTCATCTTTAAAAATGTCCAAAATTAGCTATTCATTAATTCCTGCTAATGTAACAAATTGTCTTTTATTTTTAGGGTGTCAAATACTACTTCATAAGTATAATTATTTCATGTCCAAACAAACACTTCTCCTCAAACATTTTGGAAAATGCATTACATTTTTAGTGTTATAGAATGTAGAAATATACACTAGAAAAAAATATGATCTATATATTTCAGAAAATAATCTTGAGGAAAGTTTTCCATTAAAATGTATCACTCATACAGAGATTAGATCGCCCATATTCTTTGGTATTGAAATGCGGGATACAAAATATTTTATTATGAAAGGTTTTTTTTTAGTTTTTTAGTTTTTATATATTTGGTACAGGGTCTTACTATGCAGCTCAGGTTCATAGTGATCCTCCTGTTTCAGCCTCCTCAGCACTGGAATTATAGATGTGTGCCACCGCGCCAGGACTCGGTCGCTGGCTCAGCGTGCCTAGGAGCAGGGCCAGCGTGGCATGAGGTAGTGAGGATCAAACCTGGGTCCTTGTGCTTGTCTAGGCAGGTGCTTACAGTCCCTGAACTATCTCTGTGGCCCCAGTAAGTTGTTTTGATATCAAGATTCTTTTAGAATCTGACATATCTTTACTATACACCATCAACTTATTAGTTCTCAAAATTTCTTTACCATTATATAAAATAATATCCTAAAATGTGCCTTGTATTCAGACTGGCTCCGAGTTTTGTCCTGCTGTCTGTTTGACTTCTAGCATATCTTTTCTATAACCAGAGATTAAATATCTAGTAGAAAGTATGACTTCTGGTATTAACATTTTATAAGTAAAGTGCTAATTACATACTTGCCATTTAATGATCATGTGCCAGATTTAAGTGAAACATGAGTTAAAAGAAATTGAGCAAAGAATCTCACTGTCATTTAAAAAGTAGAAAGCATAAGAACTCAGAGTTCTTAAAGTTGTGCTTTTAAGAAAATGTTTTTTTCTGCCCCTTTTGATCATAAGTTGTAAAATATTGTCTAATAAAATAGGTCATTTATTTTGGGTATTTCAAAGATAGAACATACTCCTAACTTCCATATTATTGATTTCAGATACCAACTCTGGCTTGTAATAGGAAACATTAGCCTGCGCTAACATAATGAGACCCACTGCACTGTAAAAATTGCATGAATGTTTTTTGTTACTTGAAAACAATTGATCATGTAGTTTGCTTTTATGATTAAAGTGTCCAGGCCTTTTGGTAAGAAAGACAACCCAAGGAGGGCATAAAATGAGAAAAGCTCCTTTATGGGGCCTCTGAGCTGTCTTGACCAGTGACTCCTTCTTATGACAAAGCCTGGCCTGTTAAACTAGGAAACTTATTTACCTGTTGCAGAACTTCGCCTAGCTACAACCTCATCTCTTTGTCTAGCCCTGCTTCTGAAATATCACGTAAGAATTGGAACATCTTTATTTCCTTACGTTCCGTACATTTGACCTTTACTCTATTCCTAGTTCCTTTCAGGTAGCATGAACCAGGGGTTGAAAATCAAGTTTTCCACTTAGGTCCTGTACTGTTCTACTTGTCAAAATGAAGCTTCTTGTCATATGGTATAGTGAGTAACTAGAACTCTCCAGAGAAGATCATGATACACAATAGATTGCACCAATGACTTTGCTGAGAGAAAACACACAGCAGGAGACAGTGCAACATCATAGCTACCGCATGGAGCTCCCAGGCATTGCACGGAGCTCCCAGCCACCACATGGAGCTCCCAGGCACAAGTCTTGATTCCATTTCTTTCCTGTTTGCATCGTATGGATGTGACAGATGAAGCTAAGTTTGTTTGGATAAATTCAGCTCACAGAACTCTTCCTGACTATTGCATTGGCCTATTGTTTGTTACGCTCTTAGTCAGGAAGCCCCTCCAGGAGTGTGACAGTCCTTATTTTGACAACACTATCTTTCATCAATACCTTTTACTAATGACGTAGAAGCCAGTGTCTAGTGCAGTACCCAGTCTTCAGCTCAGCTCCCAACTGTCTTAGATTTTATATTGAAAATAAATGAGTTACAACAAAAATTAATGAAAGAACAGATCTTCAGATGTCCTGCAACCAAAGGAGAGGCCATAGGACTGGCTATTAACAGCAATTTTCCACAGTTCCTATGTCATCCCATTAATTTAACTAATAGGCAAAAATAATATCTGCAAATATGCCAAGGATGATCAGTTAAATACATCGAGGTAAGAAAACATTTACATGATTGCCTGCTGCATTTTGGCACTTGAATTCCAACATAATCGTCAATATCCTTACTTTTAGGTTAACAGTTTAGCCTCAAATGGGAAAAGCATGATTTTTTTAGAATATTAGAATGATAATTTACATTGAGGTGAGTATATCCTTTATCTGATATTGATCGCAAATAAGGTGAGGTGTATGAGGTTGATTTGCTGTTTTTATGCTCAGTACATGTGCTCCAAATATAATTCAGTAGGAGAAATTTTCTTTCTTACTGCAATTATAAAACAACTATTAATCACGGGAAACTCCTCAGTTAAAAAATTCAAACTTAGCTGGGGAGATCGGTCAGTGGCCTAAGCAGCTGCCTGGCACGTGAACGGTCCTGAGTTCAGTCCCCAGTACCACAAGAAACAAAACAAGAAAATTAAACTTAATTTTCCTTGACCAAATCAAAGTAATTGATGCTATATGTCAAAAGCACAATTAGCATAAAAATGTTGAAAATTTAGCAGAAATTTTAAAGTGTTTATGTAAGGCATTAAAATATTTATGCCAGGGCCTGGGAGATAGCTCAGTGGAATAAGCACTTCCCTCGCAAGCGCAAGGGCCTGAGTTCAATCCCAGGTTCCGCAAAAAAAAATAATAATAATAATAAAATATTTATGGCAGTATTAGTCACAATATTGACAATAATAAGGAAAATGCTATTCAGTACCCAACAAAATATTCGTGGCACTGTTATCAAAATAGGATAAAAATATTTATCTACTTTGAATCTTCTGCTCTAATCAGTACAAGGAAAAGGTTGGGGTATTTGAGTCAAAAGATATCACTATAGATCGATAAGTTGTCTATTTATTTTCTGATGGAATCCTTCTGGAAGCCTTTCCACTACCATGCTGCAAATGTTCTGCAAGAAGAACACACAGAGTAAGACGCCATAGCTGGAAGGGCAAGTACTAGGGCTGGTGCATATCAGCAAAGTATGTAATACACACCCAACCTCCCAAGTGTGAAGTTAGTGGGGAAGATGGCACGGAGGGAGGTGGAGATGTGGATGATGAAATTAAGCTGTCTGCAAATGGCCCATTAATCTGCATAACCAGTGGAAAGAGGGCAAAGAGAACAAACATGAAGGTCAATAAGCCAATTATCTTCCATGCCCCACAAGAATCGTGTGTGTGTGTGTGTGTGTGTGTGTGTGTGTGTGTCGGGGGAAGGATCTACAGGGTGTTCAGGGTGTCACTACTAGATAAGACTTATAGTGATTCTCCTGTTTACAGCCTCCCAAGAGCTGGGAATACAGGCGCGCGCCACTACACCCCATCTCAATTGCCTACTCAGCGTGCCCTGGGTGCGGGGCCGGCATGGCAGGCCTGGGGACCAAACCCTTGGCCCCTGTATCTGCTTGCAGGCACTTTAATCTGCTGAGCTATTTGGCCGACCCTCTCCATAAGCATTTTAATGATGGTTTCAGAGAGAGGCCAGGGCTACAGAGTTCACGAGGTGATGTTTTCCATACATCAGCAAAATATATGGTATTTTAAAAAAATATTTATTTACTTATTCGTACAGGGTCCTGCTACAAAGCTCAGACTCTTAGTGATCCTGTTCTCTCAGCCTCTCCAACACTGGGATTACAGGTGTTCCCCACCATGCCCGATTTCAGCGGCCAGAGCTGTGCACTCAGTATTCCAGGGCCGGCACCACATGTGGAACTGGAGATTGGTCCCTGGTCCTTGCTCTTACCAGGCAGGTGCCTAGACCACCAAGCTATCTCCCCAGCCTTGGCATTTATTTTTATTTATTTTCCTCGCAAGTAGGGACATTTTAGGAAGAGGCAATATTCATCTAAGGCCTCTCTTAGCTAAAGAGTGGGGTGCTACTAGACTGGAAGCAGTAGCTGCGTCTAAAGATTTCTGAGATATATTTTGATCTTCCACTGCCCTACATGTGGCTCTATCTCATTTAATTATCTAGTCCTTTCATATGTTCTGTAAGACCAGCATTCATGTTAGGTCTCTTAAGAGACTGTGTAATTGGAAACGAAGGTGAAAGAGCAGGTAGAGGAAGCAAGAGCACCTGCCCACGGTGGTACAAGGTCACTCCACAGCTCCCCTTTCATGTTTTGAAAGTACTGACCACCTTGTAGAAGATTCCCATTTCACAGCATTCTTCATTTGGGCCAGTGTTTGTGAAGGTAACTAAAATTACACACTAAAATTTCCCTCATAAAAACAAAAGGGAAAATATCCCTGGAATGTAGAGCCTGGATTTTCCCTTTCTTGTAAGCTATGTATGCATTTCTTAGCAGAAGAGTAAAGTATTCTGTAACCATCAGTGTGATGCTTTGTGAACTCTTTCAGGATTAGCATGTGTCTTCCAAGATCATCTCGGTGTCCCTAAGGTACATCATGTAGGGTGTCCCCCCTTTCCTGTGCCCTCAATCAGAAAACAAACTCCTGGAAAACGGAAGGGCTGAGACAGGGGCACTTGGCATGAATGACTTTGGAAGGCAGTGACTCATTACTGTCACAGCGTGTGCACCTTGGTATGTTTATACATTGCTGCTCTGTGACAGATAGGAACTAACAATAAATAGAGCTGGAATCATTTTTTCTTCTGTTTTTCATACTGCTCAGCACTACAAGTTTGGACTAAACTGGCTGGGATTCATGACAAGGGGAGTGTCTTACTGTCTGAAATCGCTTTTTCCCTCCATGAAGAGTTGATGCTTTTACCAGCCAAACTTAAAAGTGAGTCTTTTCTACTTTATCTTCTACATATTTTGTTCTTGATCATAAATATTTTTCTTCTCTTTGATGTCACTATAAAAGAAACCTCACTGTACCCCAGAGGATATATATTAAAATATAACGTAAAAGAAAATTAAACATGTAGATTGAAAGGACAGCAAGCATACAGACACACATACACACACACACACACACATAGGTTAAAATTTTAGAAAAGAAAAGAATATGAGTTTCTGGAAAAAGCTTAAATATAAACAGCATTCTGATCTTGAGTCCAAATAAAAAAATGAATAAAAGGAGTGGTTAAATTTTAAGGCAGACAATTGAAAAAAAAAAATAATAATACTCAACTAAACTAAAAACCATCCCAGGAAGGCAGTATTTGAATGTCCACTCTCAAGTCCAAAGGAAGAATCTCTAGGGGTTTTCTGCAGAGAAGAAGCTCTATTACAACATTTTTCTGGCCTGAAAGGCCAGTTGGGAGGAAGTGAACAGAGCCCAGCCCCAAGGCCAAATTTCAGGCTCCATTGCATGCGTTGCCAAAGCGTCCTACACACCAAACAGACGCAGGGCAGCCAAGACTACCCACATTCTCAGGCTTTTAAAGACTGGGAGACCTCAAGGGGGTGCTTGATTTATGTGCGATCTCAGTCCTGCCCAAATGCATTTCAGAAAGCAGAGCTGTTCCAGTGTTCTCACCTGGGATTAAGGACTCTGGAAAATGGGGGTGGAAGGAGGAAATAGATTAAATTGCTCTTTGGCTAATATAGTCGGACTCCTTGAAAAGACGCTGTTTCTTCTAAGAACCTGGGATGATAGAAATAGCAGCTATTAAGTGTATACTATTGAGCATTTATAGGTATATTTCCCTTTTATCCTCAAAAACTCCTTAGGCATATGTTGTTATTCTATTAATTTGCAAAGATGAGGAAGCCTGAACTCTACCTAAGCAATTCATGTGCTAAAAATATACAAGCACAAAATTTGTAGCAGATACAGAGAATTTAAATCTCAGTCAGCTTCACCTAGTGTTTAGATTCCATGCCATTGAAAAAAAATAGTGTGCTGCTGGACAGACAACCATAAGCTGAAACGGAAACTTAATATACAGATAATTTGTACTTTTTTCTCCTTAAATTAATGAATCCCTTGAATAAAGGATTTCAAAGCCTACAACTCCACAAAAAGGAAAAATAATAAGAATATTGAAAGGAAAATGGAATAAATATGTATATACACAGGATATCTTAGATAATCATACTGCTGGTTTGTGCTGGTCTAGTGAAAGGAGTAGTTAATGGTCAATATTTTTCTCTCTTTATTTTAATTCTTTGACCAGTTTTTCATGCTTATATCTGGTAATCTCAACTAATAATTTGAAGACAATGTGCAATATAGCAACCATTTTTGAATTCCTATCATTTTGTCTAGTGGAAATCTGTATTATTTTTAAATATTTTACTATTGTAAACCTCTTTAAAAAATAAAAATAAATAAAAAAGTATCAAAGGATTAACATTGAAAGTACAATTTATGCATATAGGACTGGCAAGATAACTCAGTAGTCTAAAGCACCTGCTGAGGCAAGCTTAGGCAAAGCACAGGGACTGCAGTTCAATCCCAGGTATTACATGCCCCACCAGCCCCACCCCCAGGGCGGGCTGAGCCAGCCACAAA
>NW_004524591.1:5290683-5291273 GCF_000260255.1 Octodon degus
TAGGGTGAAATGTGCATTCAATAAGTATTTTTAAAATAATGAGGTAGGTAGTGTTTCCCTCACTTTATAAATGTGACAACTGACACTCAAAGAAAACTTACCAAAGACCACAGGATCTCATATAGGATACAAATTCAGTTTTTCTAACTCCAAAACCCATTTATTTGGTTCAATATCCAAAGCCACAAAATTACAAAATCATATTATTATAGAAATAAATAAAGTGAATTGAAAGGAGAGTACACTTGGGCAAGTCTTAAATAATAAGCAAAATCTGTCATGATATAAAAATTGATTGTATTTAGAGATGTGGAACTGTGTAGATGGAAATAGTCCTGGCCACTGCCTCCACATTTGTTCATATTGTGGCACATGTAAGATTTTTATAGTATGCTTTGGGCAGTGGAGAAATAATTCTCAGCAGGAGACAGCTCACATTTGGCTATGTCCAGGTATTGTGCATTCTAAAATATCCACTCATCACTCCTTTGGTACATAGTCTAAGTACAAATATTCGGAATTATTAGTTGAGAAGTTTAGTTCTATGCATATAAAAACATGCAAAAATGTAGATTGGAGGATAAGCATGA
>NW_004524591.1:5292073-5300743 GCF_000260255.1 Octodon degus
TGAATTTTTTTCTTTTTCTTTTTCTC
Source organism: Octodon degus (assembly GCF_000260255.1). Taxonomy (NCBI): domain Eukaryota; kingdom Metazoa; phylum Chordata; class Mammalia; order Rodentia; family Octodontidae; genus Octodon; species Octodon degus. Next base: position 5,292,100 of record NW_004524591.1, read on the forward strand.
TTTCCATTAGTTTTATTTATTTATTTATTTATTTATTTATTTATTTTTAATTTTATTGAGAACAAGTAGCAATGAGACAGTTTCAAAACTAATTAGTAGGACCATTTCAATAATTAATACATTGCACAATGATGTCTTCATAGTGGTTATTCATAGTACAAGATGCAGACATGATATTCTGTCTCAAGCACTATTAGAACAACCCTCTCTGTTCCTTGAATTAAGAGAGTGGAGCTGTATATCTATCCTAACTATTTTGTACATACAGATACAAAATGGTCCTTAATTTTTTTATTCTTTTTTAATGGTCCTTAATTTATATCCCCTTTATTTGTTTAGTTTTGTCAGAGAAGGGTATTCCTTTGCCATTTAAATATTGTAGGTGCAGGAATTCAGCAAAACAATCCAATATATCCAGTGGTCCATGATAGTAGTGTTTTTTTTTTTTTTTAATGAAAGTTATAATTTGGTGTTAGCTCTTACCTCATATGCCAAAGACTGTCCTGATGAAGGGTAGATTTAAGTGCAAAGACATTGTCCCCGAAGACAAAAAAGAATATCAGCATGTCATCCAATCTGAAGTATTTATTTTTTAAGATGTATTTTTTAATCGTTTATTTATTTCTTTGATACAGGGTCTTACTACACAGCTCAGACTCACAGTGATCCTCCTGTATCAGCCTCCCCAGTGCTGGGATTACAGGCAAGTGCCACCATGCCTGGTCTCAGTGCCTAGCTCAGTGCCTTTGGCTGGTATGGCACACAATACTGGGGATAGAACCTAGATCCTTGCGCTTGCCAGGCAGGCACTTAGACTGCTGAGCTGTTTCTACAGCCCTGAAATATTTCTTAAAATCATTCCATGAATGATTTATTAAATTCCAAGAAAGGAATGATAAAACAGACTGTATTAAAACTTCAAGAACTTTTGTTGGACAAAAACACACACCATCACGCAAGTAAAACATCAAGCCACAGTTTGAGAGGACGTTAGCAATTTTATATATGAAGTAAGATACAGGCCTCCAGAATATATCAGAAAGGCCTGTGAAAAAAGGAGACCCATTTGATTCCAGTGGCCTGGGACTTGAATAGATACTTTGAAACCAGGGACTTCCAGAAGCCAAGATCTGAGTATAAAAGCTTTCTTTTTGTGGTACTGGGGATTGAACTCAGGACCTTGTGCTTGCCAGGCAAGTGCTTATTCTACTGAGCTATCTCCCTTGCCCTGAGTATAAATATTTTCAATCTTCTTATATTCTAAGCTGGGAAAATCAGTCTAGTTGTTAGGAGTGGAAGTACTGATGATCAGATAGGGACATATTAATAAGTCATGTATCAGGAGGTAGGCTTTAAAGATGCTGTGTCTTTCACATGTACTATTTTTTGATCTGGTTGTCATATAGTTTCCCTTTGCAAAAATACTTTTGGGTGTCCATTACATTTGCAAGACTATTTATGTGCAATATTTCAATGGAAAAGTAAAAATGTATTTATGAATATTGTACATAACCTTTAGAGTTTTTGTTACGCATGTGTTTCAGCCACACCTTTGGTCATTATGCCCATATCTTTTTCCATGATCCTCACAGGCTATATAAAAACATAAAACAAATAATTTTACTTCTTAAGCTCTTGATTTTACATATGAAAAGCATAAAGATTTTATTAAGTTACTTCAATTTTCTTTCATTTTATTAAAACTTCCCTTGTTTTCTAGTCTTCTTACATGTACTTTCCATAAATTTCCTGAGGGAATTCTGGTAGCCTTGTAAACACAGCTTTCTGTTTAGATTGTCTAACTACCTTATCTTATGTCCTGTACCTGCCCCAAGCACGCCTCTCCTCTTTCTTGTTGATCCAGAAATCTCCTTACCCAACAGCTACAATGTGTCACATTCTGTTACATCTTCTCTCTTCCACCCCTCTGATCCCTGCTTGCCATTGAAGGCCCCACTCAAACATTTCTTCTCCTAGAAGACCACCTCATTGCTCTAGCTCTCATTGATGTGATTATTTTCTAAATATCTTGTGAGCAGAAAGTCATAATTGAATATTTTCATACATTTACTTTAACTGTGACCACTATATCAACTTTTCAAGGGGGAAAATATGGGTTTGAATCCATACCACCAGTTTGGCATGTACAGTCCCAATACAAAGTGCCTTTTCATGTACTAGAATACTTTATAAGGTTCTGGGGGCCAAGTTTTCTACTTTGTGTTCTTTGTTTTCTAATTAAGACTAATACTTGACCTAATAAAGTCCAGTATATATTCATCTGTTGAACCTCTAGATTATTTCAAAGAAACAACCCATTCTAATACTTGAAAGTAGCACCACAGAAGCCTCCTTTGCTCTGACAATCTATTAGCATACTAACATGACACTGTGGACAAAATCCTAGACTGACCATGTGCCCGGTACCAGGGACCTGCTCTTGGTTGAATCCCTGGAATTCTATCACCTAATTTCTCCTCTTAATCCCTCAGCCTTTATATGACTCACTATGTATTTAATTCTTTCTTCAAACATCACTTCCCTCCAGAGGTCATTGTCCACATAATTAATTTCTATTCCAGTGTTCTCCTTTTGTTTTCTTGATAGTTCACCTGTTCCTATTCCACAACTAAATGAGCCAAAAGCAAAGAATGTTTGTTTCTCATTCTGTTGAATGTCCAACTTTTGCACATATAATATGCTTAACAAATAAGACTTGAATAATGAAATAAAAGAAGTGAACTCATACAATGATAATTTAAAAAGAAGCCTAATTTGAGCATAATTTCAGCATAAATTAAAGCTGAAAATTCTGAGAGGCAGCATAATGTATAATTCATATAAGCATAAGACACAATCCCAGAATCTTTAGATATAATTAATAAAAATAAGGTGAATTTACATTATGGGCAAATTACTTTTACAAAATGATAGGCTATGTGGGCTGGCCAGATAGCTCAGCAGACTAAAGTGCCTGCTTAGGCAAAGCTCAGGGACACATGTTTGATCCCTGGCACCACATGCAATGCCGGCCATGCCCCTGGGGCATGCTGAGACAGAAATTGAGGCTGGGCATGGTGGGATGTGCCTGTAATCCCAGCACTTGAGAGGTTGAAAATGGGAGACTCACTATGAGTCCAATCTGTATAGTAAGACCCTGTAGACACTGTACTAAATACATTAAGAAAACGATAGGCTATGTGATAGTATTTTAGAACATATAAATACAGCCGAAGTTGACTATTGAGCCATGTAGTAATCAAAGAATCAAGTTCATTATTTATGTATGTCTGATCTTTTTATAAGACAAATACATTGGGGAGCCAGATGACTGTAACATCACATTATACACAATAACTCCTTACTCCTTCAATACAGGTAGAGACCCTCTCATTATCCCAGTTAGCAGACTTTAAAAATTGAGGCAATAAAAAAAGGCCCTTAAATATTTCACACATTAATTTTGGAGTGTTGTGGTGAATTTCAGGTTATAGTCAACTGTTTATTCCTGCATTCATTACATAATTTGCATTAAGAGAATAAATTTTCAGCATAATAAGAAAAGCATCAAACTACAAAGTCCACGATCGATTTTCGTTCTGTAGCCATTCATTTATGAGTAACCAGGAAGGCAATGAAAAGGCCATGGGGTTTAAGTATGGACACTTCCCCCATTCTCTGGTTCACAATGTGTTATCCAGGCTGCTTTACAGAGACAGATGGATTTAAGCCCAAATTAGAATCTTGAAGATCCTATAAAATAGAGAAAGTGGATTTGTGGTTATTAAGTTGTGATGAATTCTAAGTTGGTGTTTACTGACTAGCAACTGTAGTTTAAAAAGAAGGAAAACCATATCAAGCATTAAAAATGATATCATAATCACATATTTCTCCTTATATCCTATATTTCTTATATTTTTTCTGCATTTTTACCTATTTTTTATTGCTAGATATTGAAAACTATCCTCTCCAAGTCCTCTGGACAAAGAAAATTTCCAGTCTCACAGTTATTGAAGTAAAAACAATTGTTGTTAAAATGGAAAATAGAAGCAATTTTTATCATTGGCCAACCACAGCTTGGCTCAATTCTTCCAGTCTCTGTTCTGGTGAGGATGAAGCCAGACCACACACTAAGGCTGAATTACAACACTTCAAATGGAGAAAAGCACTAATGGAAAAAGTCAAGTGTGTTTCCAAATAGGAGGTGGTAGACAGCACAGAAACCTTTACGCGTAGCTCGTGCAAGGCTCAATTCCGAGCCCAGGGCCCCAGCGGACCATCATTAGCTCACATTCCCACTCCTCCGTGGTTGGAGGATAGGAAATGTCCACGGAGCTGCACATTGTTCTAGAGTCCATTAGCTCTAGTGTAAATGCACACTTTAGAGCCTTTTAGTCTTCTCCCCACCTTTTTCCAAATTAAACTTGTCAGTTATGAAAATAAAAAGGAGAGTTGAGGGGGTTATTATTACCTAAAATTATTTCAGCAAGTGAATGAAGAAATTAAAGAATGAGCTACTGCAAGGAAAACTGAAAGTGTTCAATGACAGAGAAATCTACTTCTGTTATCTTGGGCACAAAGGCAACTTCCTAACCCTTTAATATCCAAATAAGTATTGAAAAATCAAACTGAGGAAGAAGAGGTGCAAATAAGTTTCAAACAAAACTTAGAAAAGGTACTGGATTCCTTCTAGTATATTCTTCTCTTATTTCTTGCATAGGCACTTAATATGCAGTAGTGACAAAAAGAAAATACTGCCTCTTCAGAAAGACACCCTAAAAAGAAATTCAGATAGGTCTAAGACTAGAAATGCTATGAGTTCTCTGGTGGAGGGTACTTGTTAATATTAGCATTAGTGTGTGTAAAATGGATTAATGGATAGATGAAGCAAGGAAGGCCTTCTGGAAAAAATATGATAGAATAGACCTATAGGACAGACAAATAAGGCTGAGTCATAAAGAAATTCACCTGCCAAACACTTTGGGTCAAGAAGGGCTTCACAACACTACAGTTTGGTTACATTTGAGAAGGAGAAGGTCACTTGGTTAGACATATATGTTTCTATGTCTCCCTTATAAATATAATGCAAATTGCTAGAAATTTGGGCCTAGCTTCACAGTTAAAAGAGTTCTTTGGTAAACAGCACAAACAGGAACTTGGGAAATGCTTTCAATTTAGTCATTAGAAATGAAAGTATAAAAGCAAAGAAAAGAAGTAACAACAAAAAACATGAGAATTTTTAAGTGGCAGGTAGAAACTAGGTGCTATTTCTCACCTACTCTCCTCAAACTGTAAAAGTTGAGGATAAATATTTCCATTTATAAATGGAGAAAATTATTTTTCCTGGAGTTACTAAGTATTTACAATGACAATCATGAATAACAGATAGAACCTAGAACCTTGACAGCACATCCGTGCTCCTCATTTTCCATATGTATGGTGTCTTTTCAGGAGGAAAAATATTCTGGTCTAGAAGTTTACAAAATGTATCTATCTCTAATTCAGTTTTAGCTAAGGGAAATAGTCCTAAACTTTTAACTTTATTGTCATTATCTCAAGAAATTCCAGAGACTTGCCTTAACTCTATGTGCTCTGATAAATGCATATCTGTCAAATTAGTTACAGTCTGACACTTTCTTTTGAAAACAGCATATGTTTAACTCTGGTCACAGAACCAGGCCCACCAACTGGACTAAAATGACAACACCCTCAGCTTCTCCAGTCATAGTATTGGCCAATGTGCAGACAATATAGCTCGCCTCTCCTGAAGCTCAAGCACAATCATTTTATCCTCTGTTTAACTTTCACAAAAAAAAAAAAAAATGCAAAATGGTAAAATATTAAAGTTCCCAGACTCTTCTGTTAATAAGGGTGATCTTGTAATTCATTTCTAGATATAAATGAAAGTTTGCTAAATAGAATCTCTAGGAAAGATTTAACTTCTCTGGCTAACGGAAAAAAAAAAAAAAAAAAAAAAAACCTAATTCAATTGACCTATTCTTCCCTTTGTCATTTGTTCACTTTCCAGCCTGAAATTACCGTGTCATGCCTAGAGGTACAGCACTGACTCTGTAACAGTGAAGCAGTAGTCATGAGAATATAGGTCAACACCAAGGATGAGAGCACAGAAAAACAGAGAGAGTTTTATAGGTTTGACCATCTCTCTGGCTATACACACTGGCACTTCTGGTCTTGTTGGCTGAGAAAAGCATTTTTCAAATTGCTTAAGTCACTATTGCAAGCTATCTTTTACTTTATTGTCCAAAGTACCCCTACCGTACATAAAATAAGGCAGGACAATTGGTATATTTTCTCAAACTATTTATTTGAGCTACAAGATTGGTGTGTTTCTGCAGTGTTTTGCTTCAGACAGTATCATGTTCCCTGCAGTTGTGTCCACTTCAGAGAAATAGCATAGACTTTCAATAAAATTCAGTTTGAATGTCTAGATTAACAATGTCCCTCACGTACCAAGAAGATGTGAGGAAGTTAGGGATAAATTTTCAAAATATATGCTATACAAATAAACCACAAAACAGTACTTGGAGAAATTAAAAGCAAGTTAATATATGAACATAAATGCTCATACAGAAGTTGAAGAACTCGGTATTTTAAGATATAATATACCATGTAAAATTACACTATAGGCTCAAATCCATTATCATGAAAATCCCAGAATGTTAATTTTTGTGAAAAATAGTTAACTGACTTTTTTTCATATTTTTTGTATTTTAGGGAAAAGTCTCCAAGGTGTTCAGGTCAGGGTCTCACTACTAGATCGGACTCATAGTGATCTGCCTGTTTATAGCCTCTCAAGAACTGGATTCCAGTGCCACCACGCCCAGTCTCAATTGCTGTCTCAGTGTGCCCTGGGGGCGGGGCTGGCAGGGCAGGTTGAAACCCCGATCCCTGTGCCTGCTTGCAGGCACTTTAATCCACTGAGCTATTTGGCCAGCCTGATTTTAAAATTTGTGCAGGTATAGCCTACAATAACCAAAACAAATTTGAAAACAAATGAAATAGTTGAAGGGCTAATATAACATATGATTTAAGTATTTATAAAGCAAAAGCCATCAAGACAGCATTAAAAACATCGTCCAAATAAATGAAAAGATCAATGGAATACAATGGAGTCCAGAAATAAAGCTTCACTTATGTAAGCAACTGACTTTTGGCAAAGAGACAAAAGCAATTCAATGGCAAGAGGAAATAACAAACGGAGGTGGAACAATTGGCCATTGGAAAATACAAACATCAATCTTTACCTCACACCGTGTACATCAACTAACTCAACCAGAATCACAAATCCTAATGTAAACCCCAAAATATAACATTTTGAGAAGAAAACACAGGCCAAAAATTTTATGACTTGGGAACAGGCAAAGAAGTTTTAGATATAACGCTAATATCTTAGATAGAACACTAGTAATTGGAGAGGGTGAGTAATATTTCACCACAGTTTGAGTTTGCATGTCTTGATGATTCATGATAGCAAGTATCAGTTCTTGTTCTCATTTGTCATTTTTATATTTCTTTGGGGGAAATGTCTGCTCAGATCTTGAGCCCATGTTTAATTTTATTTTTGTATTGACACGTATGACCTTTATTGATTCCAGATACAAGGCATTTTATGACTTGCCTTTTATTGTTTAACAATTTACTTTCTAAAAGTGACAGTTTTAAATTTGATAAAGTTCATGTTGGGATTTTAGGGGATATGAATTATATGTCATAAGAAATCTTTTTTTGTAAGGGATTATGATTATTTTCTGCTGTTTTTCTTATAGAAGCTGTATAGATTTAGCTGTCAAGTTCAGATTTCTAATTTTAAAGGGTTAGATGGATTTACATTCACTTGATCTGTAGATACTGAATTCCTCCACCATACGTTGTTGAAGTCTATCTGACACTCATATTGATCTTTATCATTTTGACAAAAATCAACCTGTCGTACACACATGGGTGTATTTCCCTATAGCCTTTTCCATTGTGTATATCCTTAGTACCAGATAATGATTTGATTTTGATAGTCTTATTAAATTCTCAAATTTATTCTATGTCAACATTATGAACATAGCTATGTTCTAAAGAAAGGTCTCTCCCTCTTTTGCTTCCTTTGCTTTCTTCTTCTGACATACAAATGCCAACACTTTGGCTACTCCAAACTTCCTTTCCGGTTTTTACAATATGAATCTACAAGCCCAGAAGGCTTCTGTTTTGCTCATCCTTCTACCTGTGGCCTGGACAATGATGCTGAGAACATGCTGGAGCATTTATAGGGTTAATCTTAGTTGTTTCCCTCTTCTGGAAGACAATAATCTTCTTCTGTCTGCTGTTGCAATATCAAAGAGTAATGGTTTAAAATTTCTTTTGTACACATTCTTATGTCTGTTTACATCAAGAAGTCAGTCCCTATAGCAGAAATTTTGTTTTGTTTTATTTTGTTGTGCAGAGAATTGACACAGGCCCTCACCTGTGCTAGACCAGGTCTCTATCCCTGAGCTACATCCCAGCTATAGCTACATCCCGATTTTCATAGGCAGAAGCAGAATTCCTGCCAGGCATTTTAAGATTAGTGTTTCTAGTGGTCTTAATTTGAAGTGAATTTGCATTTTAGTATCTCAAGTGTGCTTATTGGTCTTTT
>NW_004524591.1:5301548-5302830 GCF_000260255.1 Octodon degus
TTTTTTCAAATGGATTTTAGAGAAACTTCTCATCATGAGTACCATATGTTTTCTGACTTAATTACTCTTTGCTCTTTCTTATCAATGAAGTTTTCAGTGAAGTATAGTACTAGGAAGATTTTTGCTAGAATTGTGTCTAACTACATTCTTAGTCTAATTATTTTATCTTTCACATATTTGGTTAATTTAACACCATGTAGTTCATGCTTTAATGTTGGTATAATTTTTTTCTTTCTAATTTAATTAAATTTTGCTAAACTTGATTACAAGTATATAGAAGTGAACTTGATTTTTATGTTGAGCTTTTTATTTTGATGACCTTTTGATATCCTTTTCATTATTGCTTTATTCAACTTCAGGGACCTTCAAGCAATATTAAATAGAAAGGAGGCCAGCCAGATAGCTCAGTTGTCTAAAGTGCCTGCTTAGGCAAGCACAGGAACTGCACTTCTATCCCGGACACCACAGGCTGGGCCAACCCCACCTCCAGGGCAGGTTGCGCTGGCCATAAAAAATTAAATAAATAAATAAGTAAATAGAAAGACATCAGCAGGTATGTTACTTGTACACAGTAAAGGTGTTCGCCATTAAGTATGACCTAGGAGTAATTTCTTTAATGGATATTTTTTAAAAGGCTGAATAAGTTTCCTTCCATTTTCTAATTTATGAAAAAATATTTTAACTTAAAAAATTAAATGTCCAGAGTTGTGAAAGTAAAACAAATTTCTCTATGGTCCTAATTAAACTTTTCCTAAATTTAACATCATATTCATATCAGATTATTAAAATTGATAAATTAACATTGAGACTATTACCAAAAAAAAAAAAAAAAACCTATTTATGTTTCATAGCTTTTCTTGGTAATGTTCCTTTTCTGTGCTACATGTCCACAGTACATATATTTGTTTGCTTGTTTGTTTTCATTTCAGGGAAGGGTTTAAAAGGTGTTCAAGATCTCACTAATAGAGCAGACTTGTAGTTATCTGCCTGTATACAGACTCCTAAGAACTGGGATTACGGTCACGCACCACCATGCCCAGTCTCAATTGCCCTCTTAGCATGCCCTGCGGGTGGGGCCAGCACAGCAGGTCGGATCGAACCCCCGGCCCCTGCACCTACTTACAGGCATTTTCATTCACTGAGCTATTTGGCTGGCCCATATTACATATATTTGAAAAACTCAAAAAACTGTGTTTAAACAGCATGCAATAGTAGATCAATTTATTTTTAACACATAAGTGTTAGCTGTTCTATCACTGTCATATATCTTTTTATGTATGTG
>NW_004524591.1:5302930-5307054 GCF_000260255.1 Octodon degus
TTGAATAATAAATGTCTCATGGTCATGTTTCTCATAGAAATAAAAAAGGTGGAAAACTAAGGTGTATGTGACACTGTTAGATTGAAATCAATAGCATCAGTATGAGAACATAGGTCATGTGAATATATCAAATTTAGAGACCACAAATATAAAATATAGATACATACATGTGTGTGATATGTGGGTGAGTCTACACACACACACACACACACACACACATACACACACACACACATATATATATCATGCATATTTACAAATAAAGACATATTTTCCTTGATATGTCCACTTTTAAGCCATATACTGATATCCCAATGGCCTTAAAGGATGAGAAAAAAGACCAAAACCAAAGGAATGTAGATCTAGATGTGAGGCTAGAAGCTAGGCCAGTAAGAAAAACAGATTTTTTTTTCCTGAAAACTTAAAGAAATATAGCCACATTGTTCTCTTCTTAATCTTAGCCATCCAAAAAACTTGTGCCCAAGCTCAGGCCCAGTGAGTGTGTGGGAGAGCTACCATGCACCACTGAGGCTCCTGAACCCCTCCAGACCGACCCCAGGCCTGGGATACAGGACTGGGGTGAAACTTTGCACCTGAAGTCCCTGCAGAGAGTCTAGGGCCAGAACCACCCAACTAATCCAGGAGCAGAACATCTTGCCAGAGGGGCACAACAGGTTCACTTCCAAGGACTGCAGGAGGAAGGAGCTAAGCACAGCAGCCAGACCCAAGGAAGGTACAACTGGATGAACTCAATCTTAGTAGATCTGCACCCGAATTTCAGTAGGTGCTAAGGTTATAACGGCACCAAAGATCTGCACCAAAGATCACAGAACAGAGCTATACAAAATGTCAAAGAGAAGGAGCAAAATGCATTCTAAGGCCTGAGCCCACCAAGAACAAGTGCAGAGGAAATTAGCCCAGAAGAAATTGGAAATTACACAGCAGAAATATCAGAATCAATAGCCTATGAAATAAAGAAACAACTTCAGAAAGGTATAGAGGAATTCAGATCAGAAATAACCTCTGAAATTAAAAAAAGAAATCTCTGAATTAATAGCATCTGAAGTAAAGAATCAAATGCAGAAACATAGAAAAAATCAGATCAGAAACACTCTGCAGTAAAAGAATTAATTACAGCTTCTCAAGAAGACCCTGATAAAAAATAGATTAGAAAAACGATGGATTCCTTGAATGAGCAATACAGAAAAGAAATAGATGGCATGAAACAGAGCCAAAGAGATACAGAGGAACTTAAAATCTCAAGTGCAAGCTTGCAAAACTGTTTGAGTGAAAGTGAAGATAGAGTTTCAGATATTGAAGACGCCATTTCAGCTAGTGAAAAGGTAAGAACAGTCCTCTTAAAAACAACTAGGATGCAAGAAAAAATAATTCATCAACTGCAGGACAATGCAAAGATGAACAATGTGAGACAAATAAGCATCAATAAGAAAGAAGGAACAATACAAATGATATAAAAAGAATATGGGCAGAAATAATAGCAAAAAACTACCCAACTATGAGGAAACAATCTGACATTCAGTAACCGAAGCACACGGAACTCCAAATAATTTCCACCAAATTAAAAACACACCAAGACATATAATAGCCAAGATCTCAGAAATCCAGCACAAGAACAATATACTAACAGCCACTAGAGAAAAGAAACAGATCACATTTAAATGAAAATCCATCAGAATAATGGCAGACTTCTCTTCACAAACCATGAAGACAAGAAGACATGGAGCAGAATACTTCAAGTCTACTATGAAAAAAAAAAAATTCCAGCCCAGACTACTAAATCATGCAACACTCTCTTTCAAGTTTGATGGAGAAGTGAAATACTTCCATAACAAAGAAAAAATAAAGAATTTCATGATGTCAAAGCCAACCCTACACAGACTACTAAAAGATGTTCTGAAGAGGAACCAAAATGTACAGAACTCCACAAACGAGAAAGAAGGAACCCACTAAATAGGGCAAACATTTAAATACAGGGGAAAAAGGAATAAACAACAGCAGGTATATAGGTGGAACCAGGGATTGAACTCTGGCCCTTGCACTTGCCAGGGAAGTGCTTATTCCACTGAGCCATCTTCCCAGCCCCAATAAAATTATTTAAAAAATAAAATGAAACTTAATTTTCTCAGTTAAAAAGAAAAACTTGTATAGGATTTTGTTGCAATTTATTACATTACCGATAGGAAACTAACATCAATATAAATTATTAATTTGTGTTATTTACTTATTTATTTATTCATTCATTCATTTATTTTTGGTAGTGGAGATTGAACTAGTGACCTTGTACTTGCCAGCCAGGCAATCATGAAGCTAAGCTATCATGTCAGCCCCCTATTTTCCTTTAGTTTTTAAAGACAGTACAAGATATTATTAAAATAGTAAAATTACCAATGACACTAAATTTCACTAAAACAAAATTATATGAATTTTACAGTATTTGTTATATAGTGTAAAATTATTTGTTTATATCACCAGATACATGCCTACAAATTTGGAATAAGAAAGAAAAGAAGAAAAGAAAAAAAATATTAGAAATTAAGAAGAGTGAAAAAAAAGAAAGAAAAAAGAAAAAGAAGAACTGAACAAAGCAGGCAAAACTAAGCATTACCGCTCCTTTCCCTAGACTAGCAGAAAGCCACAGTACAATTGTACAAACCATCCTGCTTACATACAAAGATATGGGTTGGGCCTGGTTAGTACATAATTTTCATTAAGTTCAGAAGATGCCTAGATATAATCTCTTTTTATAATTCTGATGATTTTCTTCTGGCATTGAACCCTTTTGATATTGTTCTCAGGTTCTCCAGTGTCTACCACTTTAGGTTCTCTCTGTCTCTCTTTCATTTTGTGTTTTAAGTTGATGTATACTCAATAGTAATGATAATTTCTTTTATGTGTCTAATCTGCTTGTTATTTTTAATCTGGTAAAACTTATTTTAGACACTATATTATTATTTCTACAAGTGCTCTTTTATTGTTTTTTATAATTTGTACGTCTTTTATACTGAATTTGAACTCTCCATTCTGGCTGGTCAAAACCCCAAAGGTATCTCACAGCCTTGTTGTCTGAATTGCTCTTCTCTCATTGCTGTGACAAATATATCCAACACCCAAAATGAAGGAAGGAAAGGTTTATTTATCACACAGTTACTGGAGGTTTAGTCCATGCTCAGCTGGCTCCAAGGCAGAGTGGCATATGGCAGACAGCAACCTTTCATAGCGGCAGCAAAGAGTGGAGAGCAAGGGAAGGATAACAGCAACAAATGGCAACAGAGAGCAAGTCTGTCTCCCTAAAGTTTTATTCAGGCTGTCTGCCCCAGGCAGGGTAGAGCACTCACACCCAAAGTCCCAGCAGCACTCACACCCGTAATACCAGCAGCACTTACACCCATAATCCCAATGGATCATGAATTAATCACAAACTCTAGAAGTCTGCCCCATGACTGCATGAAGCTGTGAGGGGACAACTAGACACAAACCATAACACTTTATAAAGTGTAAATTTCTTGGTTTGCAAGTATTATTATACTGATTGGTAGACTATTGCCTGTGTATGAACAACTTTAAATTCAGCAAGAGATTCAAGAATCATTCCTAGATTTATGATAGCCTTTCTGTACACAACTGCCTCTTTCTTAGCACTCTACTCCTTAATCCCAGATGGCTCCATGTGTCTGACACCTGATCCCTATCTCACCAAATGATCACCATCCTGTAGTTAGGATTCACACCCCTGTGCCATGTGCTAGAAAGTACCTTTACACTTACACAGAAAGTCACAAAGATAGTATGGCTCCCCACATTGGTCACTGTTTCTTAATTTCAAGATCAGTAAGTTCTACAAAGTCTACGAAGAATTCATTCCTTTAGTTTTTTCCATTTTCCGGTTCTTTATCATGAGTGTATAACTTACTTCAATTTCCTCATCAAGTTAGAAAGATATTAAGTTGTTTTCTCTGTTTTTAACTGTATGGAACAGGTATTTTTCATCAAGTATTGATATGTTGAAATTTAAGTCCCTACAGAATATAATAAAAAACATTTAAAAATTAGAGTATATTTCAAAAATAGGCATAAAGAATTATATATTTCTTATGTTTACACAT
>NW_004524591.1:5308869-5328412 GCF_000260255.1 Octodon degus
TATGGCCATCTTCACAATGTTGGTTCTTCCTATCCAGGAGCATGGAATATCTTTCCATTTTCTGAAATCCTCTAGGATCTCTTTTTTCAGAGTACTGTAATTTTCCTTGAAAAGATCTTTGTCTTCTGTAATTTATGTTTTGAAAGAATACAAGTTGACACACAAAAATGCAGGATTTTTTTGTTTGTTCTTTTATACGTAGTAAATGGTGAACTTGTCAGAAAAATTAATAGTCAAAGAAAAATAGGCTGAATTAAAATAGTGTACCTTAAACATCACACATTAACGTGCTCTTAAGAATGTTTGAAAATATTATTGTATCAGTTCTTAGACATTTTGTGCAAAAGACGTGATTCCTAGTCTATTATAATTGATATTAAATCAATTTCCCTACTTTATTTATTTAGCAAACTGGGGGCCTTTGCGCTTGCCAGGGAAGCACTTATTCTACTGAACCAACTCCCCAGCTCCTCCCTACTATGTTAAACATGTTGTTGTTTTAATAAATTTCAAGTAATTTGATACTGCTTTATAAAATATGCGAATCAGCTACCTTGTAGTCTCATCTCTGTCATAATTTATTTTAAATATTAACATTTTTATTGACTTTGCCGTTATATTTTTCAGCCATAATAACAGGCATTGAAAACTAAGTTTTCCCTCATTTCTTGGGATTACAGTTCTCTAAAGCTTAGAAAGTATTTTCTTCTTTGCATCACTATAACTGTTGCTGTTATCTTAAAAAGTGGTCCCAGTAACCTATGCTTATGTAGCATAGCATTTTTAAGAGCTATTATTAAGCATTTCAAAAGGAGTCTCTTAATGAAGTGAAGAAGGCTGTTTTCTGTGACAGTGATTAGTTTCTTGGATTTGGGTAGATATTTATTTAGTTAGAATAAGATTGCTGACAATATCTATTAACTACCATTTTTCATTTTTATGGAGAGGTCTAAGTTCTGAGAAACCATATACACATGGGTAAGAAAAATGAAATGGAGGGTGTATTATTTCAGCTGAGTCATTCAATTCTTTAAACATCTTCTAAGTCGTATACCAAACTTGACATAGAGATTTGGTATTAATACGATTTTTGAGGAGCTATAATTGTACATCTCATTTAGAACCTACTTGAAACATTAAGTCTAAATAATTTAAAGCCAGCTACTACACAAAAAAAAGTTTATTGATCAATGAGAAAACATTCATGTTCAGTAGTGTAATAACACCACTATTTATAATACTTTGAATTGTTGCTTGTTTATAATTCCCTAGAGGCTTTAGCATTATGAATCATGAATAAAAATGGATTTTTTTTTTAAACTGGGAACTGAAGTCAGGACCTTGCACTTTCAAGGCAGGCTTTTGTGCTGCTGAGCCATATCCCTGCCCCAGTGAATAAAAATGAGACTAGAATTTTCAGTCCTAGAACAGAAAGAAGCGTTATTTAGTTATTTGTTTACAAATACTTTTTAAATAGTTGATCCTTAGGAAAGTACACAGATGAAAATTGAATGCCTGGAAACTTTTTTAAAATACCCATACTCATGTATTAGTTGAAAGTATTTTGTCACCCTAGAGCATTTATATGCATGTATATCCTATGAGCAGCTCTAGACATTATGCAATATAAAATAAAAGATGTGAATTCTCCTTACTATAAGACTGTCTGTTGGAAAAACAAGGCTACATATTTAAACTGAATAATAAATTTGCTACTCTTTTCATGGGTAAATCAAATGAATCTCAAAAAGCTGAGATGGCCTGCCCAGTTTCATGGGCAATAAACTATAGGCCAGTTATATGAAAGTCCATGTTTATTTCCAAAACCCTATTTTCCAAATTGTCAGGAAAACAGTGTATTTCCAATTTGTTCATAAATGGAAGCTATTAGTTGAATATATATTCTCTGGTAGTTTACATAAACAGAGAGAGGGAAAAACAATATTTGGCACTAAATAATGGAGTGAATTTCTATAGATAAATCAAACGGACCAGATAAAACAGGTGGAAGTGTAAAGAATTTGGTAATGTGTCAGGAACATTGTAGGAGAAATGGAAAACAAAAACATCTTGAGTTTATTTGGAAGCACAGAGAACTGTTAAATTGTTGTATAACCAGGCATGGAAAATCTTAAAACAATGAATCCATTCTTGAAAATTAGGAGTCACTGATGAGTTTTGAACAGGAGACATGGTAAGGTTCGTGTTTTACGAAGAATTATCTGGTAGCAGCCTGCAGTATAGTTTGAGAGCAGCTTTGACAAGGCTACCTAAGTAGGCTGCTGTAATAATCCAGATGTGAGTTTAGAAGGAAGTAGTCTGGAATATTAGCTGTGGGAATATAAAGGAGAAGACAAATACCAGAGACAGTATGAAGAAGGAAATTACAGGCTGGGGTAAATAATTCATGTGAAAAACAGTGAAATATTAGGCAAGAGAGATTGCCTTGAGTTGTTTTAATGTAAAGTCAGGACCCTGGATATTATAGCTAGTGAATATCCAAAGAAAAAAAATTCTTTGGAGCGTGAGAGTAAGAGGGTTTAAATAATATAGTAAAATAAATATTTTTGCCTTATACTATAACAACACATTTAGAGTATAACCATAAAAACTCAAGAATCTAAAGTCCTAATTCCATAAATTATGAACTCCGTTCCTCGAAGAACAAAGTGTTTTATTTGTGATTTGAGATCACAGCCAGATTGGCTAGTCTGTTTTTTGTTTAAAAACAAGAGTGTAAGATGACATTCACTGAGAGTTTTGGATTGCTCTGGAACTGGCTCCTGTTGGGAGACAAAAGGGGATGTAAACAATTTGGGCCAGACGCCTCTCCAGACAGGAAAGCTTGCTTCACAGGTGACTGCACTCCCACCTGTCCCACAAAAATGGCACCCAGAGAGCTGGCTGCTGGCTGGCAGTTCCAACTTTGTAGCAAGAGAAAATGCTCTGAGATTGGAAGTCACTGGATGTGAATCTCCCAGGAGACGAGCAGCAGGGTTTGGAAAAGATTTATCTCTAAGTCTTGTGAGGAAAGGCGGTCCTGGTGAGCTCACTCAGGGTTGATTGCCTCTGTGGTGTCCATTTGACTATGAAACTCAACTGTGAGCATGCAGATTGCGACTGCTGTCCCTTCTGCATCCACCCTACCATTTCCCTTGTCCTCAGCTAGAGGGGCACAACCTGCAGACTGACTGACCTCCAAGAGCAGAGCTCTAATTGGGCCAGAGACCAATTCTTCCATGTTGTTCCTAACCTTTCTACGTGACTGTGAAGAAAACCCTCAGAAGGCAGGGCATGAGGAGCATCTCATTCACCTCCTACAACAGGGAAAGGAAGGGACTGAAAACGTTTCCCACTGACTCAAGGATGGATTTTATACGCTTCTCCTTTCTGCTTATAGAAGTTGATGGAGAGACAGGAAGAAGGTAGATTTCGGTCAGTATATTCCTGAGAAAATTCTAAGAGGGTCTGACTGAAATTTTTAAAGTTTCATGGTTTTTGATTATTTTATACATATAAATTCAAATTTCCTGACAATTTAAAGGATATTATAAGGAAATGCCTCTATACAGATCCGCCAGTCATTTATATTTTATTTGATTACCTTACCTATCTGTCCTCTACCTACTCATTTATCTAGCTATCATCTGAAAGCTGAGGAAAAGTCCCTTTGGCTTTAAATATTACACCATGTATTATCAGAGTCATTTGGATTTTTAAAAAATGTATTTGGTACAGGGTCTCACTACACAGCTAGGACTCATAATAATCCTCCTGTTTCAGCCTCCCCAGTGCTGGAATTACAGGTGTGCGCCATCATGCCTGGTCTTTATGACCTGCTGGGTGCACCCACAGTGGGGCCATTGCACCTGGAGATCACTCCCAGGTCCTTTGCTCTTGCCTAGGAAGGCACTTAGACTGCTGAGCTATCTCTACAGCCCATTTAGATTTTGTGCCTAGATTTTGAATGTAGGACAACTAAATAAACCCTTCTCAGCATCTTATTCTACAAACATTCCATAAAATGCAATTGTCCTAGGAAGCAAATTGATAAACAGCTACAAGAAAAATATTCTTCATTATACAGAAACTTTATATTATATTTTAATTTATTTCATGTATTATATCTGTTGTTTTATATACAAAGTATTGTTCTTATCATTTTTTAATCATGTAAATCTCTATGATAAATTTATGAAGGTTTTATTTGAACAAAGCAGCCTAAAATATTAGTTCTCTGAATAAGAGTATGTGTGAACTACTAGTAAATTTGAATTAATCATTAATTTATATGCCTTTATATCACAAAGGATAATCTTTATATCCTTTAACACAAAGAGTCATTCATTAGGTGCTTTTGAATATGCACAAATTCCACAAGAATGTGTCAAAAAGAACTTCCAGCTCTTATTTGATGCTATTCAATTTGAACAAAGGGTTGGCTGGATTTTATTTTTGTATTTACTTCATCCTACCCTCCTTCAGTAGGTATCCCAGTAGTTCTTTAATCTTGAACTTTATCTTTGACGTTATCCTTTATTTACCTCTGAGTATATTAGTGTTCCCTTAATTTCACTCTTGCATCATTTCTTCTTTTCATTATAATATTGATGGAATGGTATTGTAAAAGAAACATCTACAGAGAGTCAAAAATCTACAAAATGATTAGAGCTTTTAAATAAACCAGTGTAAATCATCCTTAAAGTAATTGTGATGCAGAGATCTTCCAGTTCTTATCTATGGCATCGTTAGAAACAAAAGCATGGTGGTTCACCAAACTCTGGGTGTCGGGAATCACACTCTCATTTTATATGTGAGTTAATTTTTAAAATAATACTCTGAGAAAAACAATGTAATATTAATTGGGGAAATATTACCTATGGAAATTCTGTGACTAAAATATAATTAATGTCTTCTATAAAATAGAGAAATTATGACTCTAGCATGTAATATAACAAAAAATAAAAATAGCTCACAATTTGAAGCCTAATGTTTGAAATCCTTAGTTTTTCTTAATAGTATGTGTGTGTTACTTAGAGAAAAATATTTCTAGGAGTTGATTAAGATGCTTTTCTTCCTTTGTTTTCCCCCATTACGTACAAGCCAAAGGTTCCCAAGAGAATGAGAATCTTATTCTAGGCATGGCTCAGTAAGAGGAAAAGAGAGGTGCCCCACCTGGATGACCTTTTGAAACGTCCAAAATGACCAAAGTCTGCCTACTTGTAGGCTTTCTTATCCATAAGAGATACATCTCTGTAAGCTATTTTACTATCATTTTGTGGGGTTTTTAAAAATAAATAAAAATAAACCCAAAGCTCTTAACAAGAATTTAAATATGCTCTATATTTAGATGTATGTTCTTTATTCCACAATAAGTTCCACTGTAATACTAAAATTAAACAGAAGCAAAAGTGATTAGATCTCTCAAGATATTATTTACTACAATAGAGGTGTCATGTGTTTCTAAACAAGCAATTTAGGGGAAGAACACCATTAGTAAAGATGTTTACAGTCATTTAAAAAAGACAATGAAAGCTCAGTTTAGGAAAGGTGTGTTTGAGGTGGGGGAAGTAGAATGAACAAATATTGGGATCTAAAACCAGGGATGTAGCTCAGTGGCACAGAACCTGACCGGCAACCACAAGGTCCTGAGTTTGATTCCTGGAAAAAAAAAAAAAAAAAAAAAAAAAAATTCAGATCAAAATTATCACAATGTGAGATGATTTGAAGTAAGTTGAGAAGAATAAATGGGCATGTTCTAGGGACTCCTGGAATTCTAAAACTGTATTCTAACAAATAAAGTTGGCAGACATTAAGAGAGGGTTCAGTAGGGAACTTTAGCTTCACACATTTTGAAACTGAGTTATTTATGGGAAAGCCAAATAGATGGATGCAGGATACAGCTGAACAAGAAGACAGTTGCTGTCCCTTAACAGGGAAATTCTGGATCCCAGCTTGCAGGTGTGTGTGTTTGTGTGGAGTGTGTGAACAGTGACAAAACCCTAGGGAACATCAAAGTTTGGGGATTGGTGGAGAAAGTCAAGTCCACAAAGGGGACAGATAAGAAAATGTTAGTGAGGAGCAACATCCAAGAGCCATTTGAAGATAAGCCATTTCAAAAGGGAATAAATAGGGGCCAGGGAGACAGCTCAGTGGCATAAGCACCTGCCTGGCAAGCACAAGGGCCTGAGTTCAATTCTCGGTCCAAACAAGAAAAAGAAAAACATAATAATAATAATAACATGTGTTCAGTGCAGCAGATTTCTATTAGCTTAAAAACTGAAGAAGTCATCATTATGAATGAAAGAAGTTCTGTTGCATTGTTTGGTTAAGCAAATACTACCGCAGATGAGAATTTACTGATGAGAATGACTGAGGATTCTTTAGAAACATTTAGCTGAGAAGTGAAAGAAAAAAATGAGCAATGGCGAGACCAAACTCTAGATTAGAAGACAATTAAGTAACAGTTTATGAAAAAAAAAAAAAAAAAAGTATGAAGTTGTAGTCATTATGTACCATTTGACTAAAATCTTTTGGAAATACCTGTGTCAAAATCGTGTGACACTTGGTGAGTCCAAAGAAATTCAATCTCAGTTTTATACATTCTAAAGCAAAATGAGCAACTCAATACAGACTCCAAATTCTATGAAATAACAGGGTCTTGAGGTTATTTTGATGAGAAGTTTTGTGCACGTATGTCAACCTTGCTTGGATTTTCATAGCAATAAGAAAAAAAAATGCAATAAATCAAGATGATGACAAGGCAAATGAAAGATCCCCTAATGCATTTTCAGGCTTCTGTTGACAGTTAGGAATATGATAGACGAGTGACATCTGTGTGTTCTCACTGAGCATACAGATCCAGAAATAGATCCTAAATTAGTTATCCTGAAGCCAGGAAGCCTATGCCAATGTCGGAGCTCACGTTTTTTAATTTCACCATTTCCCAAAGCAAACTGACCCAGTGATCTATATTTGGTGGTGATTTTAATTCCCAAATGTTGAAAGCAGCTTCCTTGCTGACAGTTGGTCCTTGAGGATGTATGTTCCCTAAGCTTTAAATAGCATGCTTTAGGGAACTGGAATTACCCGAGATATAAAAAGATTAATAAGGATGTAAAATTGACCAAAGACAGTAATTCCTCCAATGGATATGAGTCCAAACTATTTCCTTGGTGGATATAACTGTTTGTGTAGCAGCATGACAATACTGAGATAACACACTCAAGCTTGTGCCCTTGCGTGACGCAGTGCTGAAGCTACAAGCCTTATTTCTTGGCACTCTGTGAGGAACCTTGCACAAGTTCATGTATGAGACTGTGGAGAGCCCGGCACTTCCATCCCCCGTGGAAAGTTTCCTGTGTCCCCACCTCACCCCCCCCCCCCGCAAGACATCTGACTTTTATCTGTGTCTTTCTGGCTTTCACTGAAAATATTTATTCAGTCCAATGTGAGAGAATTGAATTCTCGGCAAGGAGCATGATGAATTTTCTAATTCAAACTGGGTACCAAGAGGTGGCCTGTCATCATTTTCCTTTTGTTGTACTAAAAAAAAAAAAAAATGCCAATGAGTCTCTCTGAAAGCTGTTCCCACTTCTGTTTCAAGTTCCCCCATCAAATCATTAAACTTTCTCTGGATTTTGTCAACAGCTTGGTAAACATCCAGAGAAAGAATCAAAATAAGATCGTTTATTTAACATTCTTCTCCTCCAACTGCTGATTAGGATAAATAGTTTGGATAAAAGTCTTATCTGATCCAACAATCACAATAAGAAAGCATTTGTTATTGGTGAAGTTTAGATGGAGTTAGAATTACTTTAAACAGCAGAGAATTTTTTGCGCACTTTGAAGATTTTAAATCTTCAATTCATCTTGTTAAGGCAATGTCAGAGCTGAGCATTAGTGTTGAGCAATCCCTAGGACAGCTCCTTAGAATATATGGAAAAGTAGAGGGAACAATTCCCAGAATGAAGTATAGGTCAGAAAACCCTCAAACACAGTGCTCAATTTTTTAAAATTTTATTTTATTTTAGGGATGGATCTACGGAGTGGTCAGGGTATCACTACTAGATCAGACTCGTAGTGATCTGTCTGTTTACAGTCTCCCACGAGCTGGGATTACAGACACGTGACCACCACACCCAGTCTCCATTGCTGTCTCAGCGTGCCCTAGAGACGGGGCCAGCACAGCAGGCCTAGGATCGAACCCCCAGCCCTTGTACCTGCCTGCAGGTGTTTTAATCCACTGAGCTATTTGGCTGGCCCAACAGCGCTGAATTTTAATCACCTGAAAAGAATGAGCCTAGAAATCTATTTCCAAGGAGTGTCTTTCCAGACTTTGGGTGAAACGTTTTCTACTCATCTTAATAATTTAGCTAAAAGGGGAAAATAGCACTTCTAATCATCAAAAATACATTTTAGATTTATAGGTAATCTCCTTTAATATTATAACTAATCATTTTGCATTCCCTAAAAGCTGTTTCCAAAAAAAAGTCAATTGTAATAGACACAAAACTAATGGCTGAATATGTTTAAAAAAAAAAAAAAAACAACTGTAATGCAGCTATTACTATTAATTGTAGGATAATAAGTGAACAATTAGCAGATCAAAATTTTAACATAATCAGGGCCAGTCACCCTGTAGACTCTTCCCCCCCCAAAAAAATTAGCATAATTCAAAAGCCTGGAATAGCTCCAAATTCTCCTCTCATTTAAGCTTCTAGTAATCTTGCTCTTGTCTATTATATACTGCAGGTGAAAGAGGATATTTAGAGGGTCCACAGGATGCCAAATGCCCAGTGTCTTCATGTTTTGTTTTGTTTTGTTTTTATCAGAAAATACCCTTTTCTTTCATCTTCAAGACTCAATAAAATCCTATTATTGAATCTAGATTACATCAAATAACACCATGAAACAGTACTTTACCTAAAATCATGACTGACAAGCAGACGGACATTCATCAGACTTGATTACTGCTCAGTCATTTCACCCAAATGAGTAAAGTGCGAGGTACAGTGCCACATCCCTAACCTGAGCTACTTCTGTGGCTGAGAAAGGAGGATTGCAAATCTGAGGCCAACCCAGTCATATTAGTGACCGCCAGCCTCAGAATAAAAATTTTAAAAATGAGCTGGTAATGTAGATTATGGTTGAGTCCTTACCTAGAATGCATCAGGCCCTGAATGGAGTGGAGTGGAGTGGAGTGGAGTGGAGTGGAGTGGAGTGGAGTGGAGTGGAGTGGAGTGGAGTGGAGTGGAGTAGAATGGAATGGGAAGGAAGGGAAGGAGAGTGGAGGGGGAGGAGGAAAAGTTTGGAGGGGAGGAGATGGAAAGGGGGAAGGGGAGTAAAATGACCAAGATTAGCCTGACATGCCAAGACTCAAAACTGTCCATAGTTTGATAAAATTTGAGGTGTAAAAAAAAAATAATCTGACAAATGTTTAGCTACCAACATGAGTTTGATATTTTTCTTACAGCTGAAACAATTTTCTGATGAGATTTGTGATGATATTCATGAATCTGATTTTTTTTGATAATATGTATGAAATACATCAACCCTTAGGAGAGGTGCATGAATCATGGATCCAATTTTTGCCCAAGAGCCAGGGTGAGAAGTTACAAAATCACTTATAAATGAAAGGATCATTGTCTCACACTTCAATGTATAAGATAAATGGTTGGACTTTTTCTCTAAGAAGGTAAATAGCCTTCATTGAGATAACTTTATATCCTATATTCCAATTCACTTGAAAGAAATTACCAGCTGTCAGGTTTGGGTCTAATATTAAACAAAGAATATTTGCACTTACCCCAAGATTCTGCTTCATTTCAATTATGCATCTGTGCAGAAAGAGTTTTTCTTTATAGACTTCAAGAAGAAAAAGCATACTGCTACAAGTCGCAGAAAAAATGCAAGGATCCAACTGTCTTTCATTGGGATGTCAAAGAATTTCCAAAAATGTAAAATAGCAATGCTCTTGTCGCTCAATTATTTAATATATGGCTGATATACAAAGTAACTACCATTTAGGACATGTTAAAATGGATAGTATAAATGCTTCTATTGAAAATGTGTGTAAAAATACAACTGCATAAAGTCTGGCTGAGTTTACTTGTCTAAGAAGACATATATGCATATATAATGTATATTCCCATTAAATTCATACTGCAATTTAAAAATTTTCTAGTAACATTAGACTTAATGCAAATCATTTTAATCCACTTCTTCCCATCTAAATTTGATGAGAATGGGGTTATGCAAGTGCAGCAAAGCTTCATGGAGCAAAGCACCTTCGTGGGAGGCGCTAAGTGTGTGCATAGACGGAGCTTTCTGTCACATGGTGCTCTGCAGCACTGGTACACAGGCTGTCCAGGAGGAGGAGGGCTGTGGGGCAGGTTGAGCGAGCCCATGTGTTGAGGAGTCCAGTGGACCTTGGTAACACCATCTTTACCACACTGATATTTGTGTGTGTGTGTGTGTGTATACATATATATATATGTATATATATATATATATTAAATTTTATCTTGTTTTTTCTCCGTGATATTTGCTTTTAAAATTAGTGTATTACATTTTCCCTCATTACTAATCACAATTTCTAAATATAACTATGATCTCTGTAATTTTAAGGCTTGCATCATATTGTGCCATGTTTAATTCTAAGGACACATTATGTTTGATTTCAGAAATTTCATTTAGATGTTTCTGATTAATTATAAACAGTCAGCTTAAGTGGACATCCGTTTATCTCTTCATTCAAGTCTTTGTATTCATTCACAATCATTTCTTTCAGAAAATTCCTACTGAAGACATTCTTGAGTCAAAAAGGGCATTTAGTTATTTTTCAAGACTATTTTCTAGAAAGGTTGAACACATTTGCATTTTATCACTAAAAGAAACAAAATTCCTGATTTATTATGAAAACATCATTTCAGATTAGAAATGACTGTTCAGGTATCACTTGAGCCCTTTATTATTAATTTAACTATTCACACCTTAATTCTTTGATGCTCACTCTTTCTTTTTGTTGGTATTCCTTGTCTATTTTTATGTTTAATTATCTTCTCACATTTAATATATGTCTCTTTTAAACAGAAAATCCCTGAATTTTATCATTTATTTCAAGACGGAAATTTAATTCATCGGTTTAATTTATCTCTAAGGTTGGTCTTACTTCTGTCATCCTCTGTGCTTTTTGGTTTTTAAATCCTTTCCTTTGTATGTTTTTTTCTTGTCTTATATCTTGCTGCTTAGATCATAGCTTCTTTGCAATTTTTTAAAGTGGCTAAACAGGGGGCCAGGGAGATGGCTCAGTAGGATAAGCGCTTGACTGGCAAACACAAGGATCTGAGTTCAATCCCCAGTTCTGCAAAAAAATAAATAAATAAATAAAAATAAGTGGCTAAACAATTTGCATCCTTCCTCTTATGGAAGTTGTAGCTACCTGTTAGCTACAAAAATGCATCTTGATGGTAGGAAGGATATTTACTTAAATGTCCATTAATTAAGGCAATTACACTTGAGTTTTTTCTCAGTCTCAGTATTGATCCCGTTTTGCATTCCATCTGAAAAAAAAAGCTTTGGTGAGATTTTCTGAGCATTTTCTTCTGATACTTTAATGTGATAATTTAAAGCATTCACAGAGTTTAATGATGCTCTATATAGAAATCATCCACAGTCAAGTAACACTTTGCTGCACTAACATTATTTATCTTTTTACTCAATAAAAAATTTTAATTCAATATCTTGTTCATTATCATTGTCTTAATGAAAGTAAATATGCAACATGTTTTATAAAATGGCTTTAGCGTGGCATTGTGTACATATCCTCTTATTACTTTCCGAGTCTTTTTAATATAATGCATTTTATTATATTTTATCATTACACTTGAAAGGATCTTTTAAATGCATGCATTTTTTGTATACCTTCTGAATTCGATATTTTGGACTCAATTCCCTAGTTACTGAATTTGTGGTGCACAATAACTTTATACCATTATTTTATATATTTATATATATATTCCTGAGCCCTTGCATGTCTGATCTCAGTCTTCATTGCACACATCAATGAATTTACCTTATTATAGAATTTTGTTACACACGACTGCATTGTTTTATGATGATGGTTGAAATTTCAGTGAAAAAGAATCAAAACAGGGGGGCAGTCAGAAACTTAGGCAAGTGCAGGAACCTTGGTTTGATCCCTTGCACCACATACTGCACACTCTGAGCCAGCCAGAGTCCAGAAGTGGTGGTACATGCCTGTAATCCTAGCACTATTGAGGCTGAAATCAGGAGGATCACTATGTGTCTGAGCTGCATAGTGAGACCCTGCAACAACCAAAAAAAAAAAAAAAAAAAAAAAAAAAAAGGTCAAAACGTTTCAGCTTATCATCCAAGGTTGGGTGTAACATGATTTTCCAATAGTGTTTCCAGCTCTAGCTTGCAAATCTCAACACAGAGTTTTGCTCAAATGAGATTGATTAGATTCTCATTTTTTCCAAGCAAGTTTTACTGATTATACCTACATACATCCTTCCAACTATATAATTGGTTTAGAATACTTTGTACTTAAGTTGAATTTTCTACATTATTTTATTGGTAGCTAAAGGCCTGTTTCATTGCTCTAAAATCATCACAGGGGCTGTCCAGATAGCTCAGTGGACTAAAGCTCCTGCTTAGGCCGCACTCAGTGGCCTGGGTTTCACCCCCAGGCCTGCCCTGCGGGCCCTGCCCCCTGGGTGTGCCAAGACATTGATTGAGACTGGGTGTGGTGGCGCATACCTGTGATTCCAGTGCTTGGGAGGCTAAAAGCAGGAGGATCACTATGAGTCTGATCTGTGTAGTGAGACCCTGTAGACCCTGTACTAAATACATAAAAATAAATAAATAAAATTATCACATATTACATAATATGTTCTCCAAATTTACTCAGGCTAGTAGTTAATTATATGCTACTGAATAATTTGTTATATATTAAGTAGGAAGTTGCTTCATCTCTCCTACTTAAATAATACCTTAAGTAGAAGATAACCCTAACAGCTTCTAGCTACACCTACTGCTCAAAATTTTGTAGCACCCAACAAATGTTCCCAAGTGTTGCCAAGCTCAGGCAGGTACAGGAGACCACAGTTCAATCCCTGGCACCATGTGCTGTGCCAGCCTGCTCTCAGGGTGAGCTGAGTCAGCAGAAAAATAAAACTAAAACAGAATAAACGTTTGCATTTAGCAACGTGGACAGCGTGAGTCTGTGACAGACATCAGAAAGGAAATCTGAACTCAGAGTAATCTCACCTCAAAACTCCTTGCAAAGTCCAGCCTCCACAGAGAAGTAATTAATTTCTCTTCCTAGAAATAAAGCATTGAGGAAAATTATAAATTCTATGTGGCATAATTTTTTTAAAGATTTTTACATTTTAATGGAAAATTATCTGTGAAGCTCTCTTTTTAATATATTTTTCAATTAATCATTTAACTTTTTTCCTAAGGATATATAAAGAATTTTTTTTTCATTTATCCTACATTTATTTGGAATAGGTTGGAGATTCCTGCATGGATTTCACAGTCCACTTTGAGCTCTGTATTACTCACTTTGATTTTTCAAATTTAGTGATGCAACTACAGATGGGCATCCCTTCATGTAGAAATTGCAATGGCTGGAACCTAAGTAGAAAATAACCCAGAAAGCCTAAAGTGGACTTCTTTTCTGTATTGGGAAAAAAGTGTTTAAAATTTTGAATCAGATAGGCATTTAAACAGAGCTAAACATTTTCACAGTTAATGAGATGTATATGTTGGGACAAATTTCAAAGGGCCTAGTTTTCAAAGTACTTGTTTTGTAGCTTTGACATGTCATGCTTATTTTGAGTGAAGAAATTAAACAGTCATCCTGTACTCATAGCACAGGCAAATTGAGAGCTACTGAGGCAGAACAGAGAAGGACTGGGAAAGGAGGGAGAGTGACTGGCCAGTGATGAAGGCATTGCCTGAGCTGAGATATGGGGAAACAAGTGCATCACAGTACTGAAGTTTACATGGACAGATGCCTTACCTCTCACCAAAGCCACGTCGTGTATGAAGAGATGGATTCTCTGTCTCCCATACTGCCCCACCGCCACAAAGCAGTAGGAACACTGCACTGACAACTAGTGTGTTGGGAAAACCAGAACTCAAATATTGAATTAATTCGTCTGTGTAAATCATTCTTCTGGGTCTTTCTATCAAGTCTTATAAATATCCTAGAGCCAAGGTTGGAAGATAAACTTCATAAAACTAAAAGAATATCAGTCTTCAATTCTTTGAATCAGATTTTTACAAAATTGTCAGATAGCCAGTAATAAAACCATGCAGCAGATGGGCTATCCATCTTTCTTAACACTAAGGGAAATACCAGTTGTCCTTCATGATGTGATTCCTAAATTTTATTACTTTGGGATAATTTGTCTTTACAAATGGTGAAGACAGATGGATTCAAATATGGAATATGTAAGAAAGGGGGTGAAAAATAGTTCAAATGATGCAGCATTGGGTATGTGGGAAATCCTCAATAAATAAAAGTCTCTTCTCTTTTATAAAAGCCTTCTCTATAGACCTTACATGCTATGATGCCCAGTTTCCAGGAATGTAACTGAGGCCTAACAACTTATCAATGATGGGTGTGGGCTTGAACACTGGACCACAAATCCAGGTGTGAGATCTTCTTATCGTAAGGATTCCTGACTGTACTGATTTTCTTAGAACTGCAGTAAAAACCTCCATTTTTCATTTCAAATTGGAATAGTTTCTTATGCAGATACCTGATTTAATAGGTGTACCTTTTCCTTTCAGGACATGTTTTACACAGTACAACTTAATAGGTTCAGTCACTGAAGCTCATATTATTTTTTTATTGATATTTGCAGTCTTCGGAATTACTTTGAGATTTTCGTGCCCAGGACAGTGACTGTATATTTGGTAAGAACTAAGAAATGACAATACTGTAAAGTATATTTCTAAAAATCCAGAAGAGTTTTGAATGTTTTCATCATGAAGAATGATAAATATGTACAAAGAAACTTATGTTTAACCTGATTAAACATTACACAATGTACAGAAAAATCAAAACAAGGTATACAATAAATGTATATAATTTTTAGGTACTGGTTTACAAATAAACTTATTTTTAATTTAAAACTGGACTTTAAGAATCAAATAAAATATAAACTTTAGTGAAGAACAATATGTTTATGTTGGCTCCCGAATACACTCAAACGTTAATCATGTCATTAATATCCGTGTTTATGGGTTACCTGGATATGCCCTGTATTATCTTTATACTTTTCTACATAGATAAAACTTCTAACAATAATAAAGTTTGTGAGGGCCAGCCAGATAGTCCAGTGGACTACAGCACCTGCTTAAGTAGGCTCAGGGAGGGGATTTGATTCCAGGGTGCTGGACCAGCCCCGCCCCCAGGGCGTGCTGAGACAGCAGTTGAGCCTGGGTATGGTGGGATGTGGCTGCAGTCCCAGTGCTTGGGAGGCTGCAAACAGGCGAATCACTGAGTCTGAGCTGTGTAGTGAAACCCTATACTAAATATGTAAAATAGATAAATAAATAAATAACAAATATAATGAAATTTGTGAAAACAACCAAAATCG
This sequence comes from Octodon degus, assembly GCF_000260255.1. NCBI lineage: Eukaryota > Metazoa > Chordata > Mammalia > Rodentia > Octodontidae > Octodon > Octodon degus. The sequence continues at coordinate 5,324,508 of NW_004524591.1, forward strand.
GGTCATTTGAGTTTCCTCCTAGTTTTCTCTTGAACATTTATTTATCAATACTTATTCAATATTCAGTTCCCAATAAATATAAATAAATATTAGCTACTTAAAAAGTGTGAGCAAGGAGGCTAGGGAGATAGCACAGTGGCATAAGCACCTGTCTGGCAAGCACACGGTCCTGAGTTCAATCTCAAATGCCACTCCCTCCAAGAAAAACAAAAAAGAAAAAGAAAGAAAGAAAAGAGTAAGTGTGAACTCTTTGGGGGGATGTTTGGGAAGTGAAGGTTTACTGGAGAGGGATACTTATTTCTAGTGACCCTACTCAAGGTGGTAAAGTGACCAGTAATCAAATAAGAGCTCCTGCCCTCCAATGCAGTGAAAGTTTGGGTAGCAGTCTTAATATGGATGTTTTTTGTTTGTTTGTTTTTGAATTTTAGGAAAAAGTCTACAGGGTGTTCAGGGTCTCAGTACTAGACCAGACTCAGTGATCTACCTGTTTACAGCCTCCCAAGAGCTGGGATTACAGGTGTGCACCACCAGGCCCAGTCTCAATTGCAGTCTCAGCGTGCCCTGGGGGCAGGGCTGATATGGCAGGCCCAGGGATCCAATGCCTGGCCCCTGTGCCTGCTTGCAGGCACTTTAATCCACTGAGCTATTTGGCCAGCCCTCGATATTGTTTTTAAGATATGTAATTATTATTAAGTCTTCTAAGGTGAGTTTACTTGGCGCTGTCTCTCTGTCTCTGTCTCTGTCTCTGTCTCTCTCCTCCCACCTCACCGGCCCAATTATAGAGAAAGGTCAGGGTAGATTGAAAAGAAACACAAGGAGGGACACTAAACTATGTCCTGAAGAAAGGTACTAATCTTACTGTATGAGTTTTTTTTTTTCTTTTCCTTAGTTCATTTTGACCTCAATTGCCTGCAGTAAGAAGTGTGTCAGAAACTCAATATTCTGCTGCCTAAGATTCTCAATCACCAGTCACTAAGCACTAAATCCTCTCATCGCTCGCTATTTGGCTCTGCTGCCTTCTGTTGCAATTTTCATTCACAGAGTGAAAAATTCAATATAGTGCCAAGGAAAGAAAGCATATGTAAAAAGATAGCACATTCATTAGGAAATGAAGCTAGGTGTCAGACGAAAAGAATTAATGGCTGAAATGAAGATCTATGAATCATCTTGAGAAAGCTCCCTCTCAGGTGAACCCCTCCACATTGAGGGCAAATAGCCTCCTGTCCTCTTCTTAGCATGGTGCTCATTTGATTGGCTAAGGTAATACTGGGATGTAACGTCAGAAGGTTTCCGTATAGCCAAAATCATGTATCAGTTCTTTCCAAATTTGACTGCACATGCAAGTATTTCAGAGGAGAAAGGCAATATTATAGATTTAATGGTTCTGAGCCTGTCCTGAGAATCTAAACATTTTTATAAGCTCTGTGACCATTGAACCACACCTTGTTGAGTCAGGTCACACAGGGTCAGTTTAAGATGTACTGTGGCGTGAGGGCCAAGAAGATGTTCATAGCCACTCTGAACTCAATATGGACCAGAAATCTTATCATTTAAGAAATATACTCCTTTATTTTATATTATTATTTTAGGAATTCATCACTTGGAAAACACCATTTGCTCAGTGAATTGCTGATTCTCAACCCTATTAGCACCAGGGAACCATCCAACATCACTCTTACCTACCTTACAGAGACTTTGATAGAATTGGTGTGGTGTATGCGTACGAATCGGTATGTTTTCAAAGATGTCATGTAATTCTATCATGTAACCAAGACTGAGAACCTTTGGGGAACTCAGCTGACATTCACTATTATCTTTCCTTTCTTTAAGTACTCACTCATAAACTCCTGCACACCAGCCACAGGGCTATCAATCCTGAGGTCAAACATTAGTACCACTGGCCTATAGGATGCTGAGAATAGATACGTGTTGAAAATATGTGTATTTCTTGCACGTTCAAGCAATCTGCAGGTTGAGAATTTCCTCTGGGCAGTAAAAGAATGACTGCTACCACTGGAGCTTGGTAGGCAGCCAGTGGAAAGCGGACTAGGGGAAGACCCTTGTACAGGCCTCACTCCTGTGTATAGTGAGTTTTAAACCAAATCTATCAAAAGACAACTGGGCCCAGGAGAACATGGATGGCAGGATCTCTTTGGCCTACTTAAGGACATGGGAATTGGATTCATAACTGCGAATTGCATCCTAATAACGCATTAATTGCAAGGGCTTTAATAATGTCATTATCGGTCTTGTTCCTCCTGCCTGCTGATAGAAAGGAGGAGAAAATTGGAAAGGTGCTCCAAAGGGTAAAGAAGAGACCTTGCCTTCCCTGGGAAATCTGTATGAGGAAGGAAGCGTGGTGTCTCTATGTTGGCAGAGGACCCCGAGCACAATGAGGGCCAGCTGCTGGCCAAGTTCTCCTCCACCCTCCCCTTGGAAGCAGGCCAGAGCTGGCTTCAAAGTAGATCGAAGTGAAAGTTCATTTGGGCTTTATCAACAAACATGAGTGCGGCCAAGTAATGCTGAATTACCCTTATGTAAACAATGTTTATCTGTTATTTCCTTTTGCAAATAGCTATTGTGTTTTTTGAATAAGCCAATAAAACATTGTTTTCCTTAGTGATTCCTATTTTTTTCACAGAGTCCTCCCTTACAACCTACTTTTGAAGGTTCCCAAGGTTTGAAAAGAGTGTCTCTGCTAGGATGAAAGTACAAACAAAAAGGAAGATATTATTAATATTTAAAACAATTATAATGCAAAATTTTATCATACATTTTTCTTCTTATACTTGAACTTCTGTTTCCACATCTGAAAAATGGAGTAAATTATACCCTTTAGAGCACAATGGGAGTTAAATGGGAAAAGCGTTTGCTATTCTAATCCTGCTAAAACTTCCTCCATAAACACTTAGTTAGGTGACGCAAAACCAGTTCTAGTTGAGTTCATGCTCTCTTGTTTGCACAGGATCTGTGGCTGGAAGCTCCAGAGCACTAGAAAAAGAAACTAGTCATCCCCTAGGCTGGACTCAGGGAAATTCATGGATCTGCATCAAATGTAAAGGCAGAGACATCTTCTCAGCTTCTCTCAAATTCGAGGAGAATCATTTTACTTTCAATAAGTGCAACCAAGCCCTGAGATTAGCAATCCCATCTACTTTTCAGTCTGCAATATTTGTATCAGTGAATTCTACACGAGTTCCCATGGAGCTTGAATACTGCCTTGAAGGAACTGGACTGGAAAGTATGGATCCACACAGGTCCAGTTGCACCCATACTTTCTGCGTGGGGTGCTTAGTACTGACTGTTTTGATGTTTTGTTCTTTACTTCCTTTACTCTAGGGAGGAAAGAGTTTTATAGTGAAAATGAGTGTGGCAATTACTTCTTAAAGAACCATAGGAGAAGCAGGTCTTAAAATTCAATCTCTAGGGATGGCCAAATAGTTCAGCAGATTAAAGCACCGGCAAGCAGGCGCAGGGGCCAGGGGTTCGATCCCTGGGCCTGCCCTGCCAGCCCTGCCCCCAGGGAGCACTGAGAGGGGAAATGAGACTGGGCATGTTGGTGCACACCTGTAATACTAGCTCTTGGGAGGCTATAAACAGACAGATCACTATGAGTCTGATCTAGTAATGAGACCCTGAACACCCTGTAAACCCTTTCTTAAAATTAAAAAAAAAAAAAATCTCTAAACAGTTCTCAAACAATACTAAAATGCATCTGTACCTTTTCCCACCAGTTCATTTCATATTCCTTTACAGTGATATGTTAAGTGGCCATCTCTTTGTTAAATTTTATTTCTGTACTAACTTCCCATGGGCTTTCAGATCTTTTCTGCCATTTAAAAAGTGTTTGATGTTTTCTCTTGTCACATCAAAATAGTGAATAAATACACATGTTTTATCTATTT
>NW_004524591.1:5329617-5333784 GCF_000260255.1 Octodon degus
CATGACACCAGAATTACAGAGAACTTGTCATATAATGCACTATTATGTGTACAAAATAGCACTTTCCATACTTTTATGTATAGAAAATATGTGCAGAATTGTACCTCATAGAAAAATATATGTGTTCTTTTAAAATCCCAACACATATTGCTCTGGAATACATATTAATAAAAAATGCATACAATGAGTGAAGAGAAAGATTAGTCCAACACACAATCAAAGACCACGGAAAACTGTGTGTTAGTCCCTAAGTATGTGCTGTTTTAAGAAAAGCAAAGAAACAAAGCATACAACTTAGAGCATTATCAGCTTTTTAAAGATTTTGTTACATGTAATTTTTTTTAATGAGTTAACATTGAACAGAGATAGAACTCATAAAGATAAAAGCTGGCAATGACCTGGAAGTGAACTTGATAGAATCGTCTCTCTGATCTTTAAATCTGCTTTGTTGCATTCTCTTCAGTGGCTGGACACAGGAATACTTGCACTGAAGAGAGTGCATGTTTGGGAGAGGAGCTAAGTTTTTGTGTTTGCTCTCTTGCTTTGAGTATGCAAAGATGTTCCCTTCAAAGGGAAGCCAATTATGCCACAAATAAGTGCAAAATGCTTTGTGCAAAATTTAATTCTTCATGGGATTTAAAGCGGTGCTCACACAACATTGAATAAAGAACTGAAGACATCATATTCAAGGGTAGGGGCAGTAAAAATTATTTTCTATGCAGAACTGTACCTCATGCCTATTGACTCTTGACTCTGGTACATAAGTGTGGATTTTTAACAAGTTTCTCTGTTCCACTGAGAGAATCTTGTGCCCATAAAAGTTGAAAAAAATCAATCCCATAAGGAAATAGCGTATAATCTGCTTGTCTCACATTCTAGGTCATCAAAGACATTTAAATTGTTCTGGTAGAAAGATACTTTTCTTTATATGAAATTCACACTGCACCTCAATCATTGCTATAAAACATTGGATTCAGATAGACATTTAAAGTAGAAGAAACCAAAACCTATTAGCATGTTTTAAGTTCATAGGTTTTCATTCTTCTTGTGCAAGAATCAACAAATTACTAAGAATATACTTAAAATACTATGATTACTATTATATGCTACCATTGCAACAGCACAGACTTGTTCCTTATGTGATTGCTCCTGTAGGTATATGATTAAAAGTAATCCTTCTTCTTTCTCCAGTTGTTGAAGAAACACACACACACACACACTCATTCACTGGCAGAGTTGAAAGAATGCATTTGGGATAAAGTGTTAAAGTCTGGCACTGAAGCTATATTATCACACATATATGAACATCTACTTTTTTACTAAAAGAAAAAGATACAAAGCCAGATTCTGAGCTTCTTAGTAATGGAACATCTTTTGCCCTTGTTGTCCTTTTTCATCCCTAAAATCCAGAAATCTACAACTTTGTGAGGGAAAAACAAAACATGAAAAACACATTTTAACATGACATTCAGGTGAAGTGGGCAGCCTGTGGTAAGGCATACAGTGGGCAAGTCCCTGTGATTGGTAAGTCATCACTGATTCAGCTTTGTAAATGCTGAAATTCGAACAAGGAAGCCAAGACATGAGACATGTGGCATTTTCCATTACTCTGTCTCTCTAAAAGCTCAAAGAAATCCCATCACACTAGCAAAATGCACATTGACTGCATATTGACATAGAGGCATGAGCTCATGCACATGAGCACAAATGCACATACACACACAACATACAACCTGTCTCCCTGAGGATGGAAACCCAGCTCTTTGTTGCATTGTGAAGAATACTAATGGCCAACATTTTTAGGGCTGGAAAATAGCTAATATACTTGAGTTAAAGCTGGAGTATTCCCTTTGTCACAGCCAAATTTATGACATGGATCAAAAACTATAAAAAGCTATGTTGCATCCTGCCATTAAGGAGAATTAATATTTTCAGTGGTATGTTAACCAACGTTTTTCCAGTGTCTCTTGTTAAAAGCAGATTGTTGGCTTTTCATCATGGTGTGCCAAACATTTTCATTGAAACCCTAACAAGACTTTCATCTTAGAACCATTATTTCTTAATGGACTTGGATAGGGGCAACGTAAAAGAATGGCTTTGCTCTGCAGCACTGTGGTGAGTGGCAGTGGGCGTCATTAGTGTGGGCTTTGCTGAATCATTGCACATGTAGACATTTAAGGCATTTCTAATGTGACTTGAGTTTTTCCCCAGAAGCACACTTCATGTTTTATCTATTATGCTTAAGCAACATAGGTTCTTTTTCCACTTTCATATATGTTTATGATGATTTCGTCTTTATGCCTGTCCAGTAAAAAGCATAATAAATGAGATCATTCACACTCAGACACACACAGAGCTTCTTCTGCTTTTTTCTTCTTAATGAAGTTATCTATGGAATTTTCTTCTGTCTTTGAGGGATCAATGCATCTTTTTAAAACCTCTAACCCCTACTAATTTGACAATAAAATTACATGACATCAGCTGTTCAGATTCTGCAAATAGCATTGTCTTCATGTGTACTGGATCCAATCATATTACAACATAGAAGCTGAAATCTGGGAAACAAAAGGGGCTATCAAAACAGAATGTGGTCTTTTCTGGTTGCTTCCATTTGCATGAGTTTTAATTCACATGATGGGAAAATGACTGTGATATGGTAATAAGCTGATGTGACAGGCTCTAATTTGCCCAATAGTCATTCTTTTCCTTAAAGGCATTGACAGTCAAACTGTCAATGACAGTTATATACGGAGATGGAAACTTTGGCCTTGGGTCTGGTCTCTCTTTTGAATGTGCTGGCCAATATTTCTACTGAGTGTTTTATGATGTGGCTAGTCAAATTGTGAGGTATGACCAGAGGCCCCACCACCAAGAGAATCACCTGAATTTAGCCATCAAAGTTACATGTAGCTCAAGAATGCATGGAAGAGGGCTGTTTATGAAGAAATAATACATAATCCTAGAAACTAGTTCTTTTTATGAAGCTTAAAATACCTCCCAAGAAGTTTTATGATTTGGAAACCTACATGAACTAAATCTAAAATCCCTTATCTGGAATCTAAGTAACACCATTCTGTTTTTATTCTTAGGAAATAAAATTTATCTTATTTCCTCTAAATACATTTTTTTAGTTCAGTTGCTTTTAACCACAAGTAATAGATTTATAAAACACAAATAGATTAAACAAGGAAGATCATCAGTGTTGCCTGTGTAAGAAAATCCGAGGTCACCCAGGCTCTTGTAAAAACTGAGCTATTCATATATGCTGGACCCTAGGCAGATCCTCTGCGATTTCCCTTCCTTTTTAACTGCAACAATGCTACAGTGTTACTTCCTCACCCAACCACATCAGGGCAAAGGCAAGGAAAAGGAGGCCTCCTCCATTAAAAGGAGGCCTCCTCCATTTATTTCCCTTTTCTCAAAGGAAAATCATTTCTCAAAAACTGTCTCCACGCATTTCATCTTTTGATTTTATGCCTCAGCAATGGCTGTCTTCAGTCAGAAATGGAGAATAAAGTATATCAACATTTTAAGGGAAGATTGAATGATCAAGGTTTCTATTGTGTTGAAACAGACATGTCAATAAAATATTTCGTAAGTGATACAATTTGGGAACTGACTACAATGGATGCCTTGACTGGCCAAAATAGATATTCTATATAAATGACCAGTGACATTATATGAGTGACGATGTCTTCTTTTAAATAGACAAGAACAGACGCTAAAAATCCAGCATATGTGTATTCCACCACACTGTCAGTTTCTTGCTAGCAAATAGTACATTTTAATAGAGTTTAAATCATATTTAGCATGATCTTGAAACTCAAAAAAGTACTCATGATTTGTGAATTAACGACAATATTTAATCACAGAATATCTGGTTATAGCCTAATACAATGTTTTTGGAACTTTTCCATGTGGGACACTTTGGTTACAACTTCACTAGTGCTGGGAATATAGCTCAGTAGCAAGCACAAGGTCCTGAGTTTGATTTCTAGAACCACACATAAAAAAGTATCTTTAAACCCCAAAGCAAACAAACTACCTCACTCCTGAGATGAACATTCTGTCTGGTTAAGGTCAGCTATCAGTTGCTAGGCAACCTAGTGTCATGCGTTACTAACTTCACAAAAGTGTAAATAAAGGACTGTTTTGTTGTGAAAAAAA
>NW_004524591.1:5333884-5335865 GCF_000260255.1 Octodon degus
CACACACACACACACACACACACACACACACAAAAGAAAGTTAGGATGGATATATAGCTACTTTCTCTTAGTTCATTGAGAAGAAAAGTGTAACAATAGTGTTTAGACTAGATGTCATGACATCTTGTCCTCTGAATAACTACTACAAAGACAACAATATGCAATGTAACCATACTACTAACCTGTTTTGAAACTGTTTCACTGCTATTTTGTCTTTTTTTCTCATTAAAATCAATAAAAAATAATTTTAAAAAAACATTGCGGCACTTTCTCTTCTTTATGCCTCTGTCTTTGTCAGAATCTACACAGCTACACAGAATCCAACTACACTATGGTTGGATCATATCACCCCTATGGTGAACCACCTCTCCTTTTCATCTTGTCCTTGCAGAGTTTGCAGGGTTTGTAGATTTAAATCAAATGAATAATAGATGTTTCCAAATATCCATATTCTTTATGTGACATATTTTGCTTCCACTATGATGGAAATTATGAAAACAGATTTAACAGTGTAGTACACATTGTAGCATAAATTATTTGATTTTTTTGATGTTTAGCAGAGACATAAGCTAAGTCATCTTTAACTGAAGTCAAAAATAAGATATATATTTATATGTGTATATATATATATAAAATATATAGTTTTAGTATGCAAATACAGTGTGGCAAAAATGTGTAAGTAAAAGATTGTGATGATATAGCCTTAAAATGATAAATGAAAGACAATGGTTATGAAATTAAGCCCTTGTTAATAAGCTTCAAAGATTAAGTTCTGTTAAGTTCATGTATTTTTTTTTAAAAAAGCATCACAAACAATAGGAAAATGATGAGAAAAGCAAAGCTTCAATCTGATTTAATGAAATGGAGGAAGAGGACACTATTAACACAGCATTTGACGTGCTAAAATACTTCTTAATTGTTTCGGAATTCAAACCTGCTTCTGCTTGCTTGAAATTGTTATGTAATTGAAAAGTGCTCTAATAATTCAACCCAAATGGAGTAGCTCTTCAATAGGCTGGTTAGACTGATTCAGAACCTAAAAGACACACAGGTCAAGTTGTAAGTCCCTATTCAAATCGGGAGTGAAGAGGTTAATTCAAGATTCTGCTAAAACACAGACTGGCAGAAATGTTTCCAGGGATGTGCTTTCTTTCTTTCTTTCTTTTTTTTATCTCTCTCTCTCTCTCTCTCTCTCTCTCTCTCTCTCTCTCTCTCTCTCTCTCTCTCTCTCTCTGTAGGGGTTTGGAGAAGAGGTTTGGAAGGGAAGGAGCAGGCTGGTTCCAGGCCCCCTGCACTCCCCAGAGCACAGTTAGGAAGGGAGGGCTTCCTGCCCACGCAGCCATCTGCAGCATTCTCCAGCGGCAGGAACCGGGCTGCTGCAGGCAAGGCCTCTGCAAGCTTCTTTGGTATTCTGTCTGCATTCAAAGGAAAAAACCCAGGAGCGCTCCCTCTTGCTTCTTGCCTTATGACTCTCTTTGTGTCTTTTATCTATTCGCGGTGGAGCAGCGTGGCTGAAGTTCTCCGCGGTGGTTTGTACAAATAAACACTCATCTCCTTAAGTTGGAGCGGTACTGTTGGGGAAACCGGCCTGCGCGAGGCACCAGCGGCCAGCCGGCCTTCTGGAATGCGCCGCAGCAAGCTGGGAATGTCATCATCCCTGCTGCTGTCGCACCGCGGAACACTGCTGGGCTCAGCGGATGGACGTGGGTCTGACGTTCCCTTCAGTTACTGCTTTCTAGGCTTGAAAGCAGTGTCACATAAAACCCATTCCACAAAAGTTATTTTTGTGCCTATAAATTGAGGCTCACGCCTGTGTTATTTCCTCCTGTCCTTGGTTTGCACAACGCGCTGCCTCTGGAAGGTAGAGCAGAGTGACAATGGAAAAAATAGCAAAGGATCGCTTACTTCCTACATCTGGAGAAAAGAGATTTAAGGAAATGTTAACAAATAGGTCCGGGGATTGATAACATTAAAATTATAT
>NW_004524591.1:5335965-5346316 GCF_000260255.1 Octodon degus
TATATATATGCTTCCTTATAGAAGGAATAACAACCAGGAGAAAACAATTGTTTAAATCAGGTTTACACAAAGCAGACCACAGGATTCAGCATTGAAAATGATCTTATTTGAGAGGATTCTGATCACATTCCTTCCTGGGCCAACCAAAAGACTAATGTCAAATTCTAAAGTACGCAGGCACAAGAACATTTTCTCCGAAAAGAAGACATAGGACTCCAGTTTTCAAAATTTCATTGTTTTTACTTTTCAATAAGCCTCACTAAGGCATTTAACTTCCTGGCAGCAGGCTATAGAAACAAATTCGACTCTAGAGTATGAAAACTAAAAGTAAGAAATGTTCAAGAAACATTCCAGTGCAGAGGTAAATACTAGACTAAACAATCAAGCAGTAGTTTTCTTGAGAAAGAAAACAAGGACGAATGTAACATTGTGCTGGTTTTTTGCATAAAAATAACTTAAAGCCTAATATGTGTCAAGGAAAAATAAATCATAGAGAATATCAACTACTGTATTATCAGAATGGTATACACTTCAGCATAGTTTTGCTGTTTTAGCTTATTCACATTTTTTATACTTAAAGTAAGTTTTAATAAGAATTTCCATCGGCTCTAAATCTTTGCGGTTTTCCTTTGATTCTGATTTTCTTCAAATCACTATTTGCTAATTTACAAAGTCATCACACCAAAATTAGAAAACACAAAGAATTGAACTGAACTTGCTTTTTTCCCTAAAATTATTCTGTGTTCCAATGAGAAAAAAGTACCAAATTAATATTTGGAAGTAACTTAAAACTTTAACGAAATATTTTAATAAACATATTTAAAATTGCAAAATCGAGCTTGAGAAAGTTTGCAATCTTTACAAATGAAGTGGATTTCTCCCAGGAATCTGTGGCTAGAATTTTTGGGCTACAAAGTACTCTTGCTAGAAAATGGGGAGACACCTCTGAGGTGGTTATGATTTCTTTGTTTTATCCAATCATCTTTGGGTCAGATCCAGGTTCAAGCTGTGAAATTTTTAATCTCAGAAAATTTAGGTGTTTTATTATTTGTCAATTTGACTGATTGGCTTTTCTATTTTGTTTTTTTAAAATATTACAGAAACAAAGGAAATGCCCTCAGCAAGTTCACAGACCATTATATAATACCAGAAAATAATTATTAATTTACAATGATAGTTCACTTACAAAGCAAGCTATGCTTGCCCTCTGCATGATTTTTAACTCTAGACAAGCTATAGGAATGAGAATCATATGCTAATCAGAACATCGATTTGCCACAAGCACCTGCTGTCCATGACTAGGATGGTCTATCTTATTGTGATCAGTAAGTTTTCCGACGAGGACAGATATTTCTTCTTTATACAAGTAACATGTGAACAGTGTTACCTTCTAGATAGGAGAGGCAGAGACCCATTTTTGTCTCTTTAAGGTAAATGTAAACTCGTTGGGTGATATATCAGTCCAAAATACATAACTTGGAAGTTGTGACAGCCAAAATTCATTACGTTTTACTGGATTTTTTCAAGGACTAAGAGATACTGTGACAGTCTCTAAATTAATGGAAACTGAAGGGTGATTGTTTGTTTGTTTTTTCAGGCTACTTAGTAAATGATGAGCTCTTAGTGATGTGCGCTCTAAGAAAAGACCTGGAAAGTCATTCATGGCAACGGCCTCCCTCCACATAACTGATGTACACGGCCTGGTATGAACAATTGATCAACAACCCTTTTGTCTTAGAAAGATAACTTCTACTTTTTCTTCTTCTCTGCTGCTGAAGAAAGTCAGCTTTCTTCTTGCTTCCCTGACACAGACAGAAAAGGCCTTTGAGCTGAGCCTCTCTGACTTCTCAGAGAAACCGTCTGGCTTTTCTCTAATTTGGTCTGTACCTGACTACAGAAAAGTAATGGCTTCAAAACTAGAGAAAAGTAACTGGAGAGAAGCAGTGTATGAATCGCTTTACACATTCCCAGAAACCAGCTCAGCAAAGCGCGCTTGAGATGCTCAGTACTTCCTGGATGAAATAAAAAATAAACACAAAAATAAATAAATGGTCTAATCTCATTCCACTAATTTTACAATCTGTAGACTGGACATTGAGAGATCCAATAAGTATTTCATTAAGCTGTTTCTTTCAAATTTATATGAATCATATATGTTTAACTTTATATTCATGGTTTGGTCTTCTCTTTTATTTTCTTAAAATTGGGTAATGGAAGAAAAACGCACTTCACATTTACACAGTTTAGAAATATAATCCGAAAAATGTGTCCACACATGAGTCGCTGTTTGGACCTCTTCCCTGGGTGCCTAACAAATATTATATTATTAATGAAATAATGAGTAATAAATCATATCACTTTAATGAATAAAGTAGTAATTACCTAATTATATTTTTGGTTATGAGGGAAAAGGTGAAGATCTATGGCCATGGTTAATTATTTTATTAATCTAACATCTTTCAAACTAAAAGAATCTCACTCTTCCCAGAGAGTACTAAAGATCTAATTCTTAGATATTATGGTAAAATACTGCAAGAAAAGCTTAGAAAAACATGAACTATAAGAAAACATGACTTAAAAAATACCATCATAGTATGAATTTTGTATCAGCAATAATATTTGTCATTAATTACAACATAGACCTACATAGTTATAGTAGTTAATTAGCTTGATTTCTTACCTGATTCTACGTGGATTCTATGAATTAACTGCCTTAATTCTAGGCTTGAAGCAAAGACATGGTTCAGGATTATATACTAGTTTAAGTTTAATGGTCACAAAGTATATGTATTATTAAAAATTAGTGTGGCAAAGCCAGTCATTGCACTATAACCCCAGAACTTGGAGTGTTGAAACAGGAGTATTATGAATTCAAGTCCAGCCTTGACTATATGGAGAGACTATGTCTAAAAAAATCATTAATCATATTATGGATTATGTGTTCAATATTGCCCTGAGTTGTAGAATATAATTAATACAAATCACATGTTTATACTAATGTGTATATTTTATAAAGCAACAACTGGTAAACCTCAAAAATTGTTTTATGTTACACACAAAATTTCTTCTCAGTTATATATTATCCAAATTTCCAAATTGAATTACAATGAACAAAGACCAACACTATCACTGATGAGCATTTTTTAAAATTTCTATTACAATTTATAAATGTTACTGATCAGGGATAGGAGTATAAAACATTGCCTGCCTACCAAGTGCAAGGTCCTGAGTTCAATTTCAGGTACCAGAAGAAGAAGAAGAAGGAGGAGGAGGAGGAGGAGGAGGAGAAGTACTGATCAAATTTACACAGTTGGGGCTGGGGAGATGGCTCAGTAGAATAAATGCTTGCCTGGCAAACACAAGGGCCTGAGTTCAATCCCTGGTTCCACAAAAAATAAATAAATAAAAAATAAAACATTTATAGAATAAGCCATCTTTTGGGACTTTTGCCTTTACCTTGTTTAATGAAATCAAGCATGCTGACACTGCCATATTTCACACTCCTAATTTTGACTAATCATAAAATCTCAAATATTTGAATACCCAATTCAAATGTCCATTGTAGAGCTACAGATACATAGAAAAAGACTGTTAGTATTGATTCAAGTCAATGAATATGCTTTCTGCCAGGGAACACACTGTTACATCCTATTAGTGAGTTACTCAAAAGAAGAACATGTGGTGTACTGCCTTATTTTTTTCCGGAGGGCTCTGGTGTCCCTGCCAGCAGCCTTCTCTAGGAAGTCTGAAGACACTTGACTTCTAAAGGAATAAATGCAGAGTAATAGCTGATAATGGGATATTTTTTGCATACAAATCCCACACACCCAAAACTCTAAGACATATCCATCATGGTTTCTACTAGAGCTATTTTCTTCATACATGCTCAGCAGCGAATTCAGCAGATGATACTTTTGATACCAAGGAAGCCGAAAGCAAGGAGAGCTGGGAACCTACACAGCAAGGCTCACCAAATACAAAGTTCACATCACTGGCTGCTGGGCCTTGTTTGTAAGGAGCAGCAACAGCAAGGTATTCTTGGAGAAGAGAGAAACCTACTTTGGGTGGTGCATACAGTGTGTCTCAGCTGTGATTGATTTTTCATGAAATCAGTTATCTAAAACTTCCCAAAGGTAGATATCTTCAGTTTTAATACTGTAATTTCTCAGTTTGGTAAAGAGCTTTGTAGAAAACAAAATCAATCCTTTACTGGTGAGGAGCATATAGGTGAAAGGGACATTTGGGGCAATATGGAAATTTCTCTCTTGCCAGCCCAGATCAATCTTTTCTATCCAGAAGGGTTCCTTTGGGGTGAGGTTGGGCATCCTCAAGCAAGGCAGATGTGGGTATGGAACGAAGGGCAGCAGGCGCCCAGAGAGCGCACACTGAACAGTTCTTCTTAAATCAGAAGTAGAGGAGTTGAAATTTTAAAGATGGTAATCCACTGTGATTGTTGTATGTTTCCCCTAAATATTCCACTCGTATTTTATCTTTGCTCTGCTTTGGGCTTGGTGAAACTTGTGATTTCACAACTATAGAACAAGTTGGGCTATCCATCCAGTAATGTGTTACAACTTCCACAGGTGACCGCATTAAAGCTTCTATCTCGTGCACTCTTGTATTTGAACCCGTAGCTTTTCGCACCCTGGAGGTGGCGATGGTGGAGGTAGAGGACCTGGTTGATTTTTGATGGCAAACCTACAATTACAGTTAGAGTGTAACACGGATGAGCAAGTGATTTTCCTATTTGCTTAGTGAGAGCCAAGAGAAGTAAAAAAGCTGCAAAGAGTAGAAGAGGGCAGAATTATGCTGTCCTCGTGGATCTGAGGGTGACCTCCTTGTGCCCTTCCTCATTGTTTCTTGATGTGCTCAGACAGGCATCGCTCCGTGTCACCACCACCATTCTTTATTCACCTCAGTCTTCACATAAGGATGTTGGACCCCGTCATTCCAGAGGGAAATGAAAGCCGGAGGGGGCTGTAAATCTAAAAAGCTACCCGTGGCTCTCCAAGCTGGAACTCAGTAAACACACTCACTGGTGGAGTCTGAGGCTCGCTTCCTGAACGTCCTTGTTTTCCTCAAAGACCTTTCAGCAAGAGTTCTGCTAAGAAATAAATTGGGCCATAGTAATTTAATGCTCCTGTGTTACTGTCTACTCACTGTCTCTCTTTTAAATGAGAACACATTGCGCATCCACTGTTCAGCAGCATCAAGGAACACCACTATCTAAATTAAGCTTCATGCAGGAAATAAATAGCAGGCTCTAATAAGGGCTGGGAGGCACCGATACATGTGTATACATAATAGCATGAATGTACATAACGCCTTGTGCTCTGCCCGGTCGCAGCAATTACTACACAAGCTTCAGTAACTTCATTTTGGCAAGGGAATGGTAGATCTGCAAACCAAATGTTATCCTTAAGTGTGTGTTTTTCTGTTAGATCATTAAGTTTCTTTTTTCTGGGCCGAACAGATGTGTAGAAATTGAATAGGCCTGGAGCCATTAATATTTTATGAATATGGAAAGCATTGTTCTTCCTTGGAATAAAGTTAACCATTATCTAGTTAATTGATCTCAATACAATATTTTCCTGTGTAAAAAAATTTCCTCTGCTGCTTGAATTCCTTTTCTTAACTCTCTTAGCTCCCAAAAGCCTAAACAAAGGCATGCACCAGGCAGTGAAAGGGAGAAAACCTGCATTTTTTGCTTTCCTCTTCACTTGCCTATTAAAATCAACTCGTTTCCTCTGCTAGGAGGAGGGAGTGGCATTCAAGGCCGCTGCCCCAACACTAAATAATTCCAGAGCGCGTCCTATGTCATCACACAAGAATCACTCTATGGAATAACAGGAAGCGGCTTGGGAGATTATCTGGTTTAATTCCCTCTCTTTATAGATGAGGAAACCAGGGTCCAGAGAGGGAAGTCCCCTGCATGAAGTCATGCGTATAATTAGTGGGAGACCGCCTTTGTTTATTTTAGTAGGATTCTACCTCTGCTGAGCTCCTGGACATGAAAAAGAAAAAGTGTAACCCTATTTCCATGTGCCCAGTGAACGCTGTTTTACTCAGTGAAGTCAGGGGACAATTAACAATCACTGACCCTTCCTATATGCAGAAAGGTAGGAAGCTGGGGATCCAGGGGAGCACAACTCTGAGTCAACAGAGATGCTGGGAAGGAGCTGCTCTGTTCCCTGGGAAACACAGCCAGGTGGCCCTGAGCAAGCCGAGGCCAGTGAGGTCTCCCCGAAGCATGTGGGCCAAACGCCATGACAATGGCTCTTTTTGCATGTGGAGTGAGGAAAATCAAAGGGTCCTAAGCTAATAATTCCAAAATCAGTCACAGCTGCCACTTTCTGTTAGTAACACAATCATGAAAGCCAGCATGTAGGTAGCAAGAATGGAGCCTATCCTAGGATATTAGTTCACATACTTCCCTAAGCCTTAAACATTTCTTTGTATTCCTGCTCTCTAAAAAATTACTTAAAATATGTTTTTAAATAAGGAGTCAAAACCAAAATGGTAAAGGCTTTTTGCTCAGGTAAATAATCTCAAAGAACAAAAACAAGCAACAAAAATCAAAACTAAAGACCACACACACACACACACACCACCAACAACAACAATAACAACAATCACATTTCATTCCATTGAGAATGAGACCACACAAAATGCCAATTTTATGATAGAACTTTCAACCAAAGTTCTATCCATTTGTCTTTTTGTAGGAAATATATTTTAACATTGAATCATTTTGGTAGAACGAGAATCATGTGTAATACGTAGAAATAAATTTCTACAAAGTTGAGAGAGGCTGTCTGCATGTGTGTAGATCACAAGAGAAGACAGAAAACAGGACTTGGACACTTGAAAAATCTCAAATAGGAAAAATACAAAACCAATTGTACAAATTTTTAAAAAAGCATTGTTTTTGCATTTTTCAATGCAAATGTTTTTGGGGACTGAACTGTTTTTCTCTACTGTTGCAAGCAAACCTAAAGAAGTGACACAGACCCCCACCTGCATCTCTCTGAGTCTAATACAAGGTGTTACTTACCAAGTGCTGCAAGTGCTTTTCTGGTTTCCTCTCACTGAGATCTTCAGCAGCCAGTTGTTATCTCTTGTGCGTATCTCAAAATAAACAGATCGGAAAGTGATATTTACAAAGTGACTGAGAACAAAAAGGATAGACTTGATTGCTTATTTGATGTGAAAAAGTAGGCTTTAGGTCTAATGGGGACATTGAGTCTGTTCCTTAGCAGATGGTTACCTGGAAGAGTTGTAGGGATCATTCACTGCCAGAGAAGTCAGCAAATTGGCAGCCCAGGGGCCTCATCCCTCTACTTCACCAAGATAAGGTGGTGTGAGCTCCATTACCACTCACGCCCACTTGCTCCTTGCCTGGCCTTCCAACTTTCTCTGGCAATCACCGACAGTTCCTTTCCTTGTTTAAATGCCAACCCATCCACCCCCTGAAAAATCAATGGAATTCTGCCTTGGGTTTGGAAAGTTCCAAAATATTTCATAGGCAGAATCATGGAAATTAAAGATGTGGAGGACCTCATTGGATTATCTAGTTCATCTATTCTGCATTAAAGAGTTTTCCAGATGGAAGATTTTCGTATGTTGGATTCCTCGTCTCATTTCTGCAGGGCCCGAAGTCAGATTCTGAGCATCCAAGCCTCATGTAGAGAGGTGAATAAGGCCTGTATTCAATAATTTCATAGACAGAAAAGTGCCTTATCCCGAAGGTGTTATCATATTACCACAGCTTTTGGATGGAAATAGGTGACACTTCATCAGAGCAGTTACGTGAGAGTGCTGCATGGTTCTCCGAGCGCCGTGGGCTCCACGTTTCTGATGCAGAGAGCAGGGTTGGGTTGCTGTGTCCTGAGTCTACAGAGCCCACCAGGAAGTCAGGGTTGCTTTTTTTTTTTTTTTTTTTTTTTTATCTATCTCTTTCTCCCTCCCTCTCTCTGCTTGTGTCTCCCTTTCCCTCTCCCTCTCCCTCTTTCCTTCTCTCCTCTTCCTTCACTTTTCTACTGTCCTATGTTCCCACATGCAAATACTGACTTGAAGACTTTTTTCCCAGAAGTCTCCTGGAGAAAGGATATATTGTCTAAAGGTGGATAGATGGAACCACAGGAGCTCATCAGCCAGAAAGGGACACCTTTTCCTCTAGTGAGTTTTTTTTTTTTTTTTTTTTTTTTTTTTTTTTTTGCCACTTCATATACTTCCATTAGCTTCACTCGATGCTGCCAAAAACTGGCTTGATTTCTATTAGCATTACATTAAGGAATCACCTGAAATAGGTAGCACTGTGGTTAGGCTGTGGTCCTATTTACTGTGTTCTGTAATAACTTTCTGATTTTGTCAGAATAAAGAAAGCTAACTTTAAAATTAGACAAGGTAGAATCTTGCCTTGCTTTCATTCTTGACTATACAAATTTGTAGAAGTTAGTTATCCCTAGTCTCAATTTATTCATTTGTGCAATAATTTTATGAAGAAAAATAAATGTTAAAATAGCTGGCTCATGCTCAGGGCAAAATAAATAGTTTCTTTCCCTACTGTTTAAAAAAAAAAAAAAAAAAAAAAAAAAAAAAAGGTAATTCATGCAGGCACCTTGGAAGAATCCCAAAATTAAGGAATAAATGTTAAATTGGTTTATTTTTCTTTCCAAGTATTACTTTAAGAAAAAGTCCAAATTAATTCCATAGATTTTGATAATAATAGTTTGCTTTTGATTATGTGGAACTTTGATTTTTTAAAAGAGGAAGAAGAAAAAATAAAATGTTACACCCAGGAGAGTTAACAAAAACAAAATAATTTAGATACTGAATTTAGAAAACCCTGTAGTACTTAGTGTTCTTCCATAATAAATGAAGATAATAGTTATAAAAATCCTTAATGACACAGGCACCAGCAAACGTGCAGTTCTCATGGGGCAAAATGTGTAAGTCTCTTATTTGTCAATAGCAGCAAGGCAAAGCACAATTCTCAGGAATGATTCCAGAATCATCTTTGCTTGGAATTCTCTTGCTTCAGAAATCTTGCAATTTCTCTTGTTCTCTTTCAAACTGTTATTAAAATTTTACCATCTCAGTGAGGCCTTTCCTAATCTCTCTTGGTAACTTGCCAACTTCTCATAGATTTTCGAGTTCTCTTCTCCAACACACTACATATTTTTGTTTTAAAAAGAATGCTTTAATTAATGATTTTTTAAAAAAAGATGATTTATTAATACATGTTTCCTGTTCAAGTAGTTTATAATTTTCTTGGGGAGTGGTTACATGCACAGATTACAGCATGTTTCTTTCTTTATTATGTATTTGATATGGGGTCCCACTACACAACTCGGACTCATAGTGATCCTCCTGTTTTCAGCCTCCCTGGCACTGGGATTACAAGTGTGTGTCACCACACTGGGACTCGGTGGCTAGCTCAGCATGCCTAGGTGTGGGACCACTGTGACATGTGGTGCCAGGGATCAAACCCTGGTCCTCGCACTTGCATAAGCAGACACTTAGTCCACTGAGCTGTCTCGTCAGTCCCCTTTTCTTATTTCTTGCAATTCCTTAACTGTTCCTTTGCTCTCCTTTCCTCCTCCTCCTGTTCACCTATTCCATTTTTCATTCTTGTTGATACAGTATTGTTAATATTAGCTCATGTTATGGCTAATATTATAATATTAATATTGCTAATATTAATGCCTACATGAATTACCATTTTTAAAAAAGAATAGGTAAAGAAGCTGTTTTGCCCCGAGCATGTTCCAGATATTTTAACATGCTAATAGCGTAACATGAAATATGTTACAATAATCAGGGTTATTTGGTTCCTGTACCTTGCACATCTTTATTTTATTTATCTCCCTTTCTCCTCCTCTTGAAAAACTTCACCCATGTTTTTTTGGACTCCTTCCCTATTGCAAGAGCTCGTACTATTGTCCCCTCCTATCCATCCTTTATTATTCTCTTTGTTTGTACTTTGCCTCATTCAGATAAGAAACACCACATAGTTAAGCTTGTGTGTCCAATTTATCTCATTCAACACTGTATTTCGCAGGTGCACCCATCCTCTCACAAATGTCTCACGTTTGTCATGCGTTACAACTGAATAGTAGTCCATTATAGTAACATACCATATTTTTAAAAAAAATTCAATCCTCTATTGATGGATATACCTGCTACTTCTTGGATTTAGTTATTATGAGTTGTGTACTACAAATATTGATACACATATATCACCCTACTATGAGATCCTAAGCTCTTTGGGGAAGGAGGACAGCTGATTCATATGGAATTTCTCTCTGTCTCTCTGTCTCTCTCTCTGTCTCTCTCTCTGTCTCTCTCT
>NW_004524591.1:5346416-5356483 GCF_000260255.1 Octodon degus
TCTCTCTCTCTCTCTCTCTCTCTCTCTCTCTCTCTCTCTCTCTCTCTCTCTCTCTTTCTTGGAACTGGGAATCAAACTTAGGACCTTGCGCCTGCTAGGCAGGCACTTGTGCCACTGATCTATATCTCCAGCCCTGGAATTTCTAATTTTAGTTCTTTGTGAAATCTCTGTACTGATTTTCATAATGGCTGCACTAGTTTGCAATCCCACCGACAGCACAGGAAGGTTCCTCTTCCACCACAGCCACACCAGCACCTGCTATGGTTTCCTTTCTGGATGATAACTGCTCTTTCCAGGGTAAGATAGAATCTTGATGCTGCTTTCATCTGCCTTTCTCTAATGTCCAGAGACACTGCACAAGTTTTCATATATATGTTAAACGTTTTTTGTGTTTCTTGCTCTATAAAATTTCTGTTCATTTCTCTTGACCATTTTTTGATTTTTTTTTTCTGCTGTGCAGAAGTCCGTTAGTCTAACATCATCCCATTTGTTGATTTCATGTGTAACTGAGGTTCTGTTCAGAAAATAATTTCTTATATCTGTGTCTTCCAGGACTTTTCCTATTTTATCTTCTAGGAGATTTAATGCTTCAGTGTTATTGTTTAGATCTTTGATGTATTTTTATTTTAATTTGCTATGTGGTGAGTGATCAGTGTCCAGTTTTAACCTTCTGCAGACAAGTAAGTTCCCAGCAACACTTGCCTTTCAGGCCATCTTTCCTCCAGCATATGCTTTTGACCCCTTTGTCAATGATCAAACAGTGGACTGTGTCCAGGAAGGTTTCTGTGTTCTCTATTCTGTTCCATTGATTCACCTATTTTTTTCCCAGTACCACACCATTTTTATCACTAGTGTTTTGTAGCATAGCTTGAAGTCAAGAATTACTATGCCTCCTGCTTTGCTTTTTCTGCACCAAATTGCATTTGCTATTCTGGGTCTTTTTTATTCCGTATAAATTTCAGGGCTTTTTCTTTAGTTCTGTTGGTATCCTGTTAGAATTTTAATTGGGACTGCATTGAATCTTCATAGCTGTTTTGAGATTATGACTGTTTTGACAATGTTACTTGTGCTTAGCCAGAAACAGGGGATACCTTTTCATTTTCTGATGTCCTTTTTAATCTCTTCCTTCAGAGTACTGTGATTTTTCTTTGTCATTCACATCATTGATTAAGTTTATGCCTGAGCATTTCATTTTTCGTGAAGCTACTATCAAGAGTACTGTTTCCATAATTTTCTTTTCATCAAGTTCATTATTGGAATGATCTCTGTGTGGTGACCTTATCTCTGGTTACATTGCTGAAGTTGGTTATTAATCCTAAGAGATTCTGGTGAACTTCTTTGGGTCGTCTATGTACAGTGACATGACACCTGCAAATAATGATCACTTGAGTCCTTCCTTTCCTATATGTGTCACTTGTGTTTCTTTCTCTTGTCTCGTTACAAAATGGGTAACATCTCAAATGCTACGGTGGGTACAAGAGGTAATATTTACATTTTGCCTTGATTTAGGGTAAATACTCTTACGGTTTCCCCATTTATTACGATGTCAGTTCTTGGTTTGTCTTTAATAGCCTTTATCATGTTCAGGTATAGTCCCTCTGTCCCTGTTTTCTTCCTGTTTTTAATCAAGAAGGGGTGTTGGATTTTGTCAAATGCCTTTTCTGCTTCTAGTAATACAATCATGTGGCTTTTCACCTTGCATCTCTGGGATGAAACCTAGTTGATCAGAAAGAATGATCTCTATAATAATGTGTTCTATTATACTTGCTAATATCTGGTTGAGGATTTTTGTACCTATGTTCATTAAGATTAGCCTATAGTTTTCTCTTTTAATAGAATCTTTATCCTGTATTCTGATCTGTATACTACTGAATTTGGAAGCACTCCATCCCTTTCAATTCTTTTGAAGCATTTGAGAAGTATTGGTTATACAACCTTAAAAGTTTGTCAAATACAGCAGTAAATCCTAGAGTTCCAGGATTTTTTTTTTAGTTAGAGGACATTATTACTGTGTCAGTTTTATTGTTTCTTTTTAGGGTGTTAAGAATACTTATACATTCTTGGATTAGCTTAGGTTGTTTGTATGTGCCTAGGCATCTGCTTGTTTCTCCAAGTTCGTTAATTTGTTGGAACATAATTTTTTAAAGCAGTTACTATCTTCTGGATTTTGATAATGTCTGTTGTGATGTGATTGTTTTCATTTCTAACTTCACTTCTGTAAGTTTTTCTCTCTCTTGCTGAGTCTGGCTAAGAGTTTATTTGTTCTTTCAAAGAACCAGCAATTCAAATTTTTTTTCACTATTTTTTAGTCTCAATTTCACTGATTACTGATATAGTTTATTTTCTCTCTACTCTTGCTAAATACATAGTCTAAGATCCCTGAAGGTCAGAATCTTAGATTTAGAATTAGACCACCTGCTGTGAACTTTCACATTAACCCACAAGGCACACCGTCTGCAGTCAAATATTTGAATGAGTAACTCTCACTTTAGATGAGACAGGGAGGGGCACAGGGATTAAGAAAAAAGAAAACGAGTTGCATTATGTACCTACATCCTCTTCCTAAGATGATTGTAAAATACATGCATTACAAATATATACTAATAAAAATTAAAATATTAAAAAATTTAAAAAGAATTTGGCTTCTGAAACAGCCAGAGAATATGTTCTTTCTAAGCATAAATATTCAGATCTTCTCCCTGAACATTTACCAACAACAGGAAAACCCACTCGTAGGAGTAAACTTGTCTTCTAACATCTAATTGTGTGCGCATTCTTGATTAGTATACCCAGAGAAGCAGTTTACGGGAGTCTAAGACTGATTTGCCAGGCATCAGGATCAAATGACACCTTCAAACATTTCCGCTTAGATTCTGTGGTAGTGACCCACACTCAGGTGCTTATTGACTGTATAACATAAAGGTGTGAAGCAGGCTAGGTGTAATCCACTGGAGACTAGTATATCCTGTTCTGTACATTAGGGACAGTGTGTTGAAGCAGAGAAATAATTCTCCTTTAAGGAGTATAGTGCATACTCAGTTCTGGCTGAGTGTTCTATTGGGACAAAGCACACTTTTTCTAGAACTTCTGTAGCTTGCTTGGCATCTCATTTGTGCAACCTAAGCCACCATCACTTACTGGTAGCACTTAAAAGGATTAACAGAATTTGCTGTTTTCCAAATAAGGCCTTAACACATATACTTTTAATAGTTTTCTTCCTAATAATCCCCTTTATTCACTTAAATATTTTATAGGTGCTCTTTGTACCTTTTCTAGTACTTTATGTCTCTATCTTCTTTGAGTGCTAAGTGACAGGGAAATGAACACTGACATTGTGTTTAGAAGACCGAGGTTCAATCCCCAGTTCTGCTTCCCTGTCCCTTACAAGCCATGCAAGCTTGGTATGAATTAGGTAAACCACCACATCTGTATTTTCATTCTTTCAGTGAACAGGCTAACATCTGTTTTTTTATCTGATGTGAGATCATGTACATAAAAGAAGCTTCAAATAATACAGGAAAGGCTTATTCAGGCATAGGAGCATTAGGATTTATGCAATAAGTGGGTCCTATTGAGTGTTTTAGTTACTCATCAAATGATGAGTAAAGTTCTCTAGGTCCAGTACCATTTAGAATGCATGATGGTATGACCTGCGCAGCTTCTGCTGTAGCAACAAGTTGAGGTGTTCTCCCCACAGTCTCTTTCCCAGACCGCGGTGCGTCACACAGAGGGCAGAAGCACACGCACTCATTGCCCTCACCTGACTCCCTGGGTCCTCTTCTTTGCCCTTCCAATTAATTTCATACATTGTTATGGATTATCTCCTTTAAATCACCTCAAAATTTCCTTAAGAAATTATATTTGGGACAGACAAAGAAAAAGAAATTATAGTTGCCATTTTCTTGTGGTTTATTCACCAGTTTCATCTCCATTAGCGTCACTTTAAAATTACTAGTCGGGACTGATTGCGGTGGTGCACACCTGTAATGCCAGCAATTAAGAAGCTGAGGCAGGAGGTTCCCAATAAGTGCAAAGCAAGATCCTTTTTCAGAAACAGCGATGATGGTGATGATGATGATGGTGATGATGAGACATCACTGGCTTCTCAAATAACATGGTCTTCATAAATCTCCTGATTCTTGCAATTAAAAATTAGCTTTTTTCTCTGAAATAGTTATATGGCTTTCTCACTGTAAGACAACACATGTCACTTTGATTAAAATTGGCATTTATATCTCAAGACACAATGGCTCAATTCTGTTCACCTCAGCAAATTTTAAAATAAGATTGTATGCAATAAGTACATAGAATAAATCAGAAGGACAGATTTTTCTTTAACCCCACTGTCTTCATTTTCTCACATTAAAGTTGAACGTCATTCTTTATTTCATTGCTTTTATTACCTCTTAGTACATTTCATTGTTCTTTATTGTATTATTGTGTCCTTTGACTACCAACTTGTTATTTCACTACACTGAAGACTTTGGCAATGAAGAAAATGATCTTAAACGATTCCTTTTGCCTTTTATTTTAGGCAATACGTTTTACAAATTATTTGCGATTATGCTCAGGCATCAGTCCCTAGAGCACCCTGGCACTGACACTTTTCTAAGTAGAGAAATCATCATTTATTCCTACACATTGCTTCCTGTCATTAAAGTATTTCCGTACTTAAGACAAAACATTTTCCATAGTGGCAAGGAAGCCAAGTTTCTTTCTTTCTTTCTTTTTTTTTTTTTTAAAGAATTGTTGTTTGACCACATGTACCACACACACTTGCATAGTCCTTTGGAAAGTGGAAATAAATTTACCTTCTCTTTAGTCCATATCTCTTCTGAGAAATCTAGGACATGTGTCTAAAGCAAGACATCTTTTCTGAGAACATACTCTGTGCAAAGCACTGTGAAACACTCCAAGGACACACCAAAGAACAACTCATGTAGCCCTGAAAGGCCTCACTCTTTGCAATCCACAAAGAGAAGACAATATTGTGTCACAAGTTGCTAACTCTATATTTAAAGCTGTCCAGGAAAGTACTAGAGGTGTGCCCCATGTCAAGTGCGGAAAAGGCTACAGATTGTCAGCAACATCAGAGGTGGAGCCACCCAGGAAACCGAGGTCAGACCAGACCCTGTTGTGAAGGCCTTACCAGAAATTGGTAGAGTTCCTATTTATCATGCAGTTTGGGTAGTCAGAGATTTGTTGGGGATTTAACCAATACTACATGTGTTAGGGAGATTACTCTGATGGCAGAAGAAAGGATATCTTTTGGGAAGTGACCTTAGAGAAAGTCAGATTATCTGAAAATTTCAGAGCCTCCACACCAGAGGAGACAACCTGCCCTCTTTAGGGGTTCCATCAACAGAATTCACAACTCTGATTGAGTTAATTAGTGGGGCACTATTTTCCCTTGAAGGATTTGTGTTTCCTATCGAAGTTTTATTTTTCTAGGAATCCACGACCTCATCATTCTTTCCCGTTGCTGCTACCCTGACAGGTATGGAGACGCCCACCACCACTCTGAAGACCCCAGCTTTGCTTCCAGTTTCCTCCCTAAGGACTCTGTGGACTGGAAACCATTACTCTTTGCTACCACAAGTCAGCTTAGCATAACAGCTCACACATTCAAGCCAAAGGTTTCCCCAGGATCCCTGATGACTTATTTATATCTACTAGGCCAATTAAATATAGAACGTACACTTTATTTGTCCAGCACACATTTTTTCAAAAACATATTAACCTGCCAAAGTTTGTGCATCCCTTGCTTTCCTGTGAAGGTGATCTCATTCTCCCCTCCCCAATCCAATTCTCCCCCATTTCCCATCTTGCTTGCCAAAGTGAGTGCCAGTTATTTTTTATATGTGACACACGTTTTTCCTTAGTCTTCTAATAAGGTCATTGTAAGAGAGGACCAGTTTCCTGTGTTTTAATTTCTCTCTACATGATTCTTATTTCCTTTTACCGGGTAATGCCAATAAGTTAGAATAAAGACTTCGAGGCAAAATAGAATTTAAAAACATTGTTTTCCTTAAAATTAAGATGGTTTGGTGTAGCATTAATTCACTAATGCTGCTATTGCTTAAGATATCTGAAAGAGAAGCAAAATATGTAACACTTGCTCTAATAATTTCATATATTTATCCCAGTGTAAACTTTAATCATTAAATATAGTTGAAAACAACTGAAATACACTAAGAAAATATATTTATTGATTCAGTCATGGTGTATACAATGTCCTAAGTAGCCATTAATAATCATTGTTTTAATCTGTGGATTTTAAATTAAAAGATGTTTACCACATAAGAGAAATATATAATTTGAGAGTGTGACCTTATTTGGAGAGAAATTTTATATAATTTTATCTGAGTAACAGAATTGTACATGACTTTACTTTTCATTATTTCATATTTTCTGGTAAAGAACACATTGAAAACGTGGGATATGCCCAAGTTATTTGGGAGTACTTGTCCTGGTTTTGAGCTTTACTAACATATAAGAAATATTTTTATGAGACTTTTGTGAAATAGAACAAAAGAAATTAAACCTTCCACTGTTGCCTCTGGGTTAGCAGGCTATGCCTGACCAGCGACAGACACTGGCTTCCCCTCTACCTGATCTAGTCAGGAGTTTATTTCAGAAATGGTGAGATTACCATGGCTAAATCAAATGTGAAACTCTAGATTAACCATAAATAACAGATCAGACTATCCTAGGCATAAACTTTTGTTCTTGTTCGGGATCTATTTTGAAACATTTTAGAAAACAGCAGACTGAATGATTTATTATATTTTCTTCTCTTTCTCTACACATTTTCTCCTGATAAAGTCCCCATTCCCCCATTCTTCAGTCCAATGCACAAAGAGCAAAGCTGAAACTCAGATCTGCAATGTGTGTTTTCTTGGGGGCAAGTCTCCTAGCAAGACGTGGTGACTTTCCAACATTCAGTGCTCTTTTAAAATTCTCAATCTGGAAAATGGCATTATAAAATTTGAAACTCAATATTATGCCACCGACGCATTTTCAGGTTAATTCACCAAGAAGATAAATCGCATTTTCTCATGTTTCCAAAATCCCTGGGATTAGAGAACATCCCACTCTGTTCCCTCGGTGCTCATCCCTGGAGCCCCATCTGGTGTTCTTTTATAAT
The DNA here is from genome assembly GCF_000260255.1 of Octodon degus. Lineage (NCBI taxonomy): Eukaryota > Metazoa > Chordata > Mammalia > Rodentia > Octodontidae > Octodon > Octodon degus. Next base: position 5,353,564 of record NW_004524591.1, read on the forward strand.
CTCATTCCCCTGAGATCCTCTTTAATTTGGATAGTATTAAATTCATGGGACTCTTTAATGAGCCTTGGGCGTTGTTCACTTGTACGGTGGCCTCTCCTACAGAGCAGCAGAGGAGGAACTCGAGCGCCTTCGGTGTGGTGTGCGGATCTCCGGGCTCCTCCTTGGGTCTGAGCCCTGTTTCACATTATGTGTGTCATAAATTACGCAGTTGAAAGGGTCAGTGTTTTCTTATCTTGAAGAGAGGTCAGAGGGCAGTTTGCATCTATCTAGGAAATGCACCTCACAGATGCTGGTCTTAAATGCTCCTCAGGGGAAGGGTGGAGAAATGCTGTTATGCTTACATAATTCTAAAAATCTGGGGGAAGCAACCAACTGCAGGAATTGCTCCCTTTCCTCTTAATCAAGGCCACAGCAAAGGAAGAGTAAGAGGGAAAACACCACTAGTAGCCGCCAGTAAATTTTTTTTTTTTTTTTTTACAGTTTACAATTCCTTCTCAGTAGTAAGTGCTTTTTTGTCACATCTTGGCTTATTTCCTCTAGGATGTCCTACCTGTGAACAAAGCAGTTGTACACGTTTAGTTCCATAGTATCCTTGCAAACATCTCCAGAGCAATTCCCACAGTCAAACAAACAGGAGCCAATAGCCTGTTACAGGTTTTGGCTTTGTTTTTATTGTTGTTGTGATGAACTGGAATTAGATTTAAAACTGTAACTACTCAAACAAGGTTCAAAAAGAGATTTGTGACTGTACTTGAAAGGCCCCCTCCACAGTCTCCAGCTGTCTGGATCTGTTCCTGGTCTCCACGAAGGGCGGGGGTCTCTCTCATAGATGAGGCCAGGTCGCTCCCCACTGAGTTCTCAGTCCACCACCCCCACCTCCCGTTCCCGCTCACCACATCCCATTTCCTTTACTCTGGCCTTACATCCAGTCCTTAAAGTTTATTGTCAGAGAAAATCAGCTTCCACATACCAGACAAGTAAAGCTTTATCAATTTGAACAATAAATACCTGCAAAATATTTTTGAAAATATATTCTAAGGTCAATTCTACTGCATTTTTGAGTCCTATAACTAAATTAAAGGGTTTTTTTTTTTTCAGTCAACTTTACTGGGTTTATATATAGTAAAATGCTCTTAAGCATAGAGTTTGTTACATGTTTACCAGTATCTCACCATGAGACAATGAATCCAGTCAACCTATAAAATGTTCCCGTGTCCCCAAAACATTTCCTTATATCTCTTCCAGAGGACACCTCAAGTATCTCAGGTAGGGCTGAGCTCAGCTCAACAGGTTATGGCTTGATAAAGTGAAGGGAGTGACAAGAAAGGGAAGGAGAGAGACATGTGGGCCCTATTCTTACATGTCCTTTTATGTTGCAGAGAAAAAAATGACTTATATTGACATGAAATGTAAACAAAAAGATGGAGATGTTGACTTGGGTCTTAACTGCAGAAGAATATGATATGGTATGGTATGGTATGGTATGGTATGGTATGGTATGGTATGGTATGGTATGGTATGGTATGATATTTTCTTTTCTTTCTTTGTAACAAGAATTGAACTCACGACCTTGTGCTTACAAGGCACTATGCCATGGAACTCTGTCTCCTGCTCAAGATTTCAATCCCATTCTCATTGTACTTAGATCTTCATGATCTAATACTGTGTCACCCCCACCCCTGTCCCAGGCCCTCTATGCCATGCTTCCATGACAGCACCTATAGCTGGTTGGACTCTATTCCTCCCTGAAATTTCCTACTTACTCCATTGTTTCTATCATTGCTGATACTATGGTCTTCATTCTTATTATTAATATGGAAAAAGTATGGACATACACCAAGGAAAGGTAAAAAATAAGGGCCAGAATCCTTTTCTTGGCAAAACTCTTAAATATAGATGTTCAATTTAGGATCTGCTTCTGTGGAACCAGATTTAAGGCATCCTTCCTTGAAGGTGAGTGGTAGTTACAAATGCAATAAAGAAAGTGAAAAGCTTACATGCAATAAAATTCTGTGTCAAATTGAATAACCAGCACATTTACTGAAACATGCTTAAACTTCAAGTAGATAAAACAAGCAGTTAAAGAAAACCACTTTTACCCACTAGTGAAGTATGCAGGTCTTAAATAACCTACTTACTCCAAAACTATTCTACAACTGTGTCCTAAGAGGATTATTCCTACCCTGATCTTTCCACCCCCAAATTATCTTAAATTGTACTGCAAACCCCATCTCTTGTGAACACTGTGATGGCTAATAAGTAAAGGTCACTTTCACTTCAAAAGTGTTGGTGTTTGGATGAACAATCATATATACCCTTAATTATAGTGAAATCATAATACTAAAGCATATTATCACATCAACTATGAAATAAAATTGTACACCTATTTTGTTACAGAAGGATTTATTGTTATGTGAGGTTTGAGCAAAAATATAATAAATTTCAAAGAATTAGTGTATTATACTAGATACTATGAAAGGGAAAGAATTTGTTCAATGGAAAGTAAAAACTGGGATGAGAGAAAGGGCAAAAGAAAGTACTGCTGACCACTCTGCTGGACCCTTGAAAGGAGCAGATAATGCTTAAATTTCTTTTCTTGTTATTCTTATTTATTTTCTTTTTAATTTCTAATAACTGTGTTGCTGGTATTTTTAACCACTTTTGCACATTTATATCCAGTAATCTAAACAATTAATTTGAAGATAACATCATGCCACATGGCAACCATTGTTGATTGTTTTTTAAAAAGTATTATAGTATAAGTAACATTACCAGTGAAATTGGGGTTTTGTCCATAAAGTCTTTGCTTACCCTGGTATTTTCAAAAAATTTAATGTCTCTGTTTAATAGTTAAGTCTTTGATTTGTTTTGATTTTAATTTAGTGAAAGAGATGGGCCTAGTTTTAATCTTCAGAGTGTG
>NW_004524591.1:5357451-5367235 GCF_000260255.1 Octodon degus
TCTTCTTCTCCTCCTCCTCCTTCTCCTTCATCTTCTTTATCTTCTCCTTCTTCCTCTTCTTCCTTCCTTCCTCCTTTCTTTCTTCCTTCTTTTCTTCATTTGGATGCTATTATGAAAGGTGTTGGTTCCCTAATTTCTCTCTCAGGGAGTTTGCTATTTGTATAAAGGAATGTTATTGATTATTGATGGTGACTTTATATTCAGTTATGCTACTGTATTGGTTCATTAAATCTAGAATATTTTGGTGGAGTTTGAGGGCTTTTATGTAGAATAATATGTCATCTTAAATAATGACAATTCAACTTCTTCCTTTCTTATACTTATTCCTTTTATTTTTTTCTCTTGTCTAATTGCTCTGGTTAATCTTTCCAGAACTTTATTGAATGAAAGTGGTGACAGTGGGAATCCTTGCATTGTTTCTGATTTTAAAGTAGAAAGTTTACAGCTTTTGCCCATGTACTGAATGTTAGTTGTTGGTTTGTCATAGATGGCCTTTATCAGATTGACATAAAGATTATCTATTACAAATTTCTGTAGTGTTTTTATCTTGAATGGATATTGAAAAACACTTTTAATACATCAATTGAGATGACCATATAAATTTTGCCCTTGGCTCTGTTAATATGGTATATTGATTCACATATGTTAAACCACCCTTGGAACCCTGAGATGAACCCTACTTGGTCACGGTGTTCAATCTTAATGGTTGCTGAATTCTGTGTGCCAGTATCCCACTTAGAATTTTTCTATCTGTGTTCATTAAGATGATTAGCCTGTAGTAGTCTTTTGTGGTTGGATCCCTCTCTGGTTTTGGTATCAGGGTAATACTTGCTTCTAGAAATGAATTTGGTGTTAGTACTTCCATTTCAATTTCATTAAAGAGTTTAAGAAGTGGCAGCATTTGTTCATTTCTAAATTTTTAATATAATTGAACAGTAAATTAGTCAGGGCCTGAGCTTTTCTTTGCTGGTATGCTTTTAATTGCAGCTTCAATTGCATTGACTAATATTGCTTTCTGTGAATTTTTATATCCTCTTCATTCATCTTTGTTATTTAACATGTACCTAGGGATCCGTTTATTTCTCCTCTATTTTCCATTTTATTAGAATATAGGCTCTCAAATTTGGTATTGATGATCTTCTGGATTTCTGCATAGTCTGTAGTAATTTTACCCTTTTCACTCCTAATTGCATGGTGTTGAGTCTTTTCTTTCATTTTTCTTCAATAAGGCTGGCTAAGGGTTTGTCAATTGTAATTAATATTTTTTAAAAAAACTGTTTGATTCATTATACTGCTTCTTAGTCTCAATTGCATTCATGTCTATGATCTTTATAATTTCCTCCTTCATTCAATCCTCTGCACAACAATCCCTCCTCCCTTCTCAAATACACTTATCTCATTGTTCAGACTGATTTGTGAAGTGGTTTCAGAAGTCTTCTCCCATAACTGCCTTGATTTGAGCTTGTGGCTTCTTGAGTGTCCTGAATTGATTTGGTTCATTTACCTTCCATCACCATGTTAGTGTGAGATCTGGTGACTTTGGACCCGAAGACACAATGTGAGGCTTTTGATAAAAATTTCTGTACATGTCGGATTAACAAGGGATGGTCATAAAACATGATCAATATTTAAATTAAAATTTATTAGGTAAAAGACACACTGCCATTAATGATCCTCAAAGTACTCCCTCTTGTTCTCACCACAATTCTCTTATCATTCATGGCAATGTATCTTTTATTGTAAACAGTGACTTTTTAAAATAGAAACATTAAAAAAGGGTCCACCAAATAGCTCCGCAGACTAAAGTACCTGCTTAGGCAGAGCACAGTGCTGGAGTTTGATTCCCAGCATGCTGTGCTGGCTCCACCCCTGGGGTTCACTGAGACAGAGTTTGAGGCTGGATGTCGTAGCATGCTCCTGCTATCCCAGCACTTGGGAGGCTGAAGACATAAGAATCCGTACAAGTCCAATCTATGTAGTGAGACTCTGTAGACACTGTAGACTCTGTACCAAATACATAAAAAATAAATACCATAAAAGAAAATATAAACATTCACTGTACCTTTTGATCAAAATTCATGTATGAAAAGTACAAATAAATCACCAATTCATTAAACATATTATCAGTGTAACAAAGGCAATGTAGCAGGCACTGTAAAGCAAGCATTTAATTTAGTGACTAGTAGGCTTAATAAGTTCTGTTTACATTATGTAGAGAAAAAATAGTTTCAGAGAATTAAGTTACCCGAAGCACTCAGAGCTATATGGTGCCAGACTCTTCATTCTCTTCAAGAACATGGTACCACCTTAAAATTACTAGCCTGTTTCTAATAGAAATAAAAGATACACTTGGACCACATGAACAAAAAGACTGAAAGGAGCTGATATTCACAAGTTTCTAATGTGTGCTTGTCACCAAAAGGAGGGAGAGGTCACCAAGCACACATTAGAATGCGGAATCTTTTTCTGCATTCTAGGTAGTATTTCCACTAGGTATTTAAGATAGCATTGCCTTTAACTTTTGTATAATTAAAACCGTTAAATTGTTTTTCACATTTTTTGAAGTGGAGATTCCAAGATTAAGGATTAATGTAGAACTGGGCTTTGGTATGTCTGGCTCTGTTCTCTGCACCTGACATTGCAAAGTATGGAAATAATGAGAGCCATAACATGTGTCTGAGGCAGCAGCCAGGAGAATCTTTCTGATTACAGTAGATAAATAAGCAACTGGCTGGATGGAGAGACACTTAACACTATGCTAAATCGCTTATATTTAAAATTTTGATCCATTTCAAGTTATAATTTATTTGAGTTTTGTGGAAGCATATCTATGAAAGACCCTTAAAGAAATGTCTTAACTCAAGTCATTGAGATGCTAATCTACATTTGTACGAAAAGGCATCCCTTAGGGGCTGGGGAGATGGCTCAATGGAATAAGCACTTCCCTGGCAAGTGCAAGGGCCTGAGTTCAATCCTCGGTTCCACCAAAAAACAAAACAAGACGACGACAACAACAACAACAACAACAACAACAACAAGAACAAAAAACCCTTAATATCCAAATGAATAATCTTATACTTGGGAGGGAATGTGGTGGATTGGTAGAAGCCCTAAGGTGGACCTGATTTAAATATATGCAGTAGATGGCCACAGAGAGATTCCTTCCAGAAGAGATTCTAGAATCCTTTTCTGCATTTCCACTGGAATGGAGAGAGAAGTAATGTGCAAACCCTGCAGCTGTTTTCTTTTAAAGCAGGAATTCAGAAGTCTATGTTTCGTACTGCTTGAGTCACTTCTGTCATACTTGCCTTAAAACCACTAGAAATGACACCTAAAAATTCTAATATTTCTCATGATCAGTGACAATTGTGAAGGATCCTGATGTGTTGCATGATTTTGCTTCCTTTAAAAAAAATCACTTTCCAGTTTAGGCCAAAAGAAATATCTGGTGCATAGGAGTTTTATTCACCCAAATTTTGAGATGTATGTGTGACAGTGGTGTAGAATGACCTGGAAAATATCAGCTGAATAACAAAGAAGAAGGTGAAAAGGAGGGAGTGACATCAAAATCATCTCACCAAGTTGCCTGCCTGTTTCTACCCAGTTTCTTCACAGAGATAAGATGTTAGGCGTGGTGTCAGGACTACACTGTTTTCTTTACTCTAGAAAATTCACCCTACTCCATTTGAACCAAAAATGTTTAAACCTCATGGCCATATATTTTGTTTGAGTTGGTAATTATATTAATAGCTAGTAAGGTTTTAGTTACCAATGAAATTGAGTCACAGTAAGGAGACAGTATGAACTGCGGGATGCACTCGTGATAGCTATGTTATCTTTTTTTTTTTTTTTTTTTTTTTTTTTTGCAGAACCGGGGATTGAACTCAGGCCCTTGTACTTGCCAGGGAAGTGCTTATTCCACTGAGCCACCTCCCCCGCCCCTTACTATGTTATCTTTATCGGGGTCTGGCTCTTGTTTTTGACATTGATATAAGGATCACAAGGTAAGAGGCATAAGTCAGCATAGTGTCAGGGTCAATAGTTTAAATATTAGTTTTCCCATTTTCAGAAATATTTCCATATGTTAAATAATAAGTCATTTAATATTTTACTCATAATTAAACTTGGGATTTTTGCCACATAGCAACATTACCAAAAAAGCAATCATTAGTAAGTGCCTACTTTTTAGTGGGTTCTAAATTAATTCTGAGCATAATCACTGAAAAGTTACATTTTCAAAACCAAAACTCACATTAGCCAGGACAGTAAAAAGCAACAAATATTCTGGTCAAAACCAGTAACGAATATATAACCTATTCTGTCATTCAGATAAGTGGTCCAAATGGGTCATTTTATCTTTAGTAAAGCAAAGGACTGGCTTTGGATGGAAACACCTGCGGTGTTAAAAATAAATTTAGAAACATATGTCAAGGAATATGTTGCATAAAGTATACCTAGAGACAGAATTCTCTTTATTAAAAAAAAGTATGCCAGGGGCTTTCGTGGCTTCCAGTTCTTTTATCACCTTGTAGTCCTCCTTCTGATCAATTGCCTGCCCAAATGAGCCTTTGTCTTCCCCCGAGAGGAGGCAACTTCATTTCTCTTAGAAACAGCTCCATTCCCTGTTCTGCGGCCGGGGTACGGAAGCGCAGGCCTTCTTAGGCCTCCATCAAAAGGTACCATTAATTCTAGGTGCTTGACAAACATGTTCTTTCTCAAACACACCGAGGAAATAGTGAGAGATCTCTGCACCCTTCCCTGCGGGTGTAACATGTTTCTATTTCATCTCTTCTAGAAGGTTTCTGCAAATGTAAGTACATAGTGTGCTCTTTTGTGGTACTTTGGAACTTTTGACTAGCTCTAGGGAAATCATACCGACGTTCCTTTAGCCGCTTTTTTGGTGTCATTTTCCTTTTTTTTTTCTTTTGAATTTTAGTACAGGGTCTACAAGGTCTCACTACACAGATCAGAGTCCTAGTGATCCTCCTGCTTTCAGCCTCCCAAGCACTGGGATTACCGGTGCGCGTCACCATGCCCAGTCTCAATCTCTGGCTCAGCGCACCCCGGGGGCCGGGCCAGCACGAGATGCCGGGGATCTTGTGTCATTTTGCTAAACTCAGTGAGTTAAACCTGACAGTGCAGATGTCAGGCATAGATACGCTGAAAGAAAAAAAAAGTCATGTGAATGGAAACAAGTAACATTTAAGAAACCACTTTGGAATTTGCCATTCTACTTCTTCAATTGCTTCAATATTACTCAAAGAATTGCATATAAAAAGTGAATAGAAGCTGTTATTTTTCTTTGGGTTAATATGCCAGCATTGATAGGGTAAATGTAAGGGTTATATCTGTAATGAAAATAATATTTTAATTCTCAAAATTTATGAATCTCTAAGGTGGTAATTCTTCAATTACGAATTTTTAGTTTTTCATCACTAGTTTCATTTATTCACTTGATTCCTCTAAATATATGAAAAATAAAAAAGAATAACCCTTACCAAAAACATTTTTCTGGAGATGTCCTTGGTCTCCAAAGAATCCCATAGAATCACATGAGGCAAGGGCAATTGACAATGTTGCTCATATTTTAAAAATTATTTTTGTAAATAGAATCCCCAAATTTCTTATTCTTGGTTTATCCATTTTTGAAATAATCTATCTAAAAGAGAAAGTACCATGCAGTTTTTAAACTTAAATGAGAATTTTCTCTATAACTTTTTCAGAAAGCACAGAACTAATCTGAGCTTATATTTTGGGTATGGAAATTCTCTTAGTGATGAAAGCCATGCTTAGAAAACACAGAATGTGTGTTTCATACTTTAAGTGTTCTTAAAAATAATAGCTATGCCAGTGAACTTCAAGATGATGAAGTTTAATGAGCACTGGAGTTTGAACAGATCTCACCACTTGGATCCAAATGCGAACTTGCAACCAGAATGCCTGTAAAAACTACTCATCAGCAGAGAGTTGTGGCTCTGGTGGGAAAGACGCAGGTGCCAGTGAGCAGAGCTGGGGTGACTGAAGAACAGAGAGCCAAAGTTCTTCTGAAGACTAGCTGGGTGCTAGACAGGATTCCACTAGGAAACTTGCACTGCAAATAGAGTGGTTTGTGAAGGATGCCCAGAAAAGTATAATGAGAGCTGCCCTGGTGGAGTGAAACATCCTAAGCCATTGTTAGGGTTCCGAAAGTTGAAGAATTATCTAATAAAAACTGTTGTCTTAATTCCATGGACTTCCTTCTTTGTTTGCTTTTTGTTTCCTTTTCTTCTTCCTTTGCTGGGCAGTGGTTGACCTGCAACTGGGTTGAGTTGTTCAGATTCTCCAGTACTGCAGCTATCTAGACTGAGAATTCTAATTTTGTGGAATAGGTACATCTTAAAGCAATCCATTTATATTGGCAGATAAACAGCATGAGTTTCAGAATTTTGAGTTCCTAAGCTAATTGCAAATTTGACTAATTTTCATCTGATCTGACAATAAAAAAGAGTAGGGAGCAGGGAAAGGAACTGTGGGGCCTCAGGCTGTGTTCATCTTTCCTTTCATACCAAGGCAGAAAAGGAATGATTTAGAAATGCTTTAAAAAATTAGTTCTTACTTGAGTGGGTCATGTCAAGTTCTTTTTTTGCTATTTTTCTGTAGTAATTTCTTTTGACAGTGCTCTAATTTCATAAACTAATTGTAAAAACATTGTTGATTTGTCAGCTAACTTTAGGTCCAAGGTTCAGAATCTTGGATCCATAAGTGAGGGAACTGTAAAACTCTGGAAAAGACTAATCAGCATTTAAAAAATACTCTTTTAAACACCACAAAATAGAGCACGTGCCATCAATGTAGTTACAAAGTAACTCCATCTTTGTTGGAATAAGAAAAAAAATAAATAGTTATATAGACCACAGGTGGGACTTTTTTCACAGACCATGATAAATGCTTTGGACTTGTGTCTTTGGAATTTTGTCTTTTTGAGTCTCATTATGTAGTTCAGGCTATCTTTGAACTCACTTTGAAGCCAAGGCTGGAGTATAATCACAGTGGTCCTCCTGCCTCAGCCTCCTAAGTGCTGGGATGAGAGGCATGTGCCACCACTCAGCTCAACTTGTACAGTGGTGTATGATTCTCAGTGGAGTGAAAAAATGTATTTTGGGAGGCAAAAGTAGATGCAAATGGTATGCTAAAAAAAAAATTCCAAATGAGAAGAAATGGTGGCTTGATTTCAGGAGACAACCATGGAACTGGGCAGAGTGCAGGATTCTGACTGTATTCCTAATATTGGTAAAACATTGGCTAAAGGGTGAAAGGGAAAGAAAAGCATCAGTAATTTATGACTGTTGCCTAAATAAATAGTCATCCTTTTCAAAGATTGTAAAGCTCTCAAGACATGCTAAATGGGAGGAGAATGGAATTCTGGGCTACCGTGAAAAAAAAAAAATCTTCATTTTCTAACATTAGGAAAAAGATAAAAGATAAAAGTTAGGCTGTGTGTGTGTATCCCTGGAAATGTGCTGAGTAAGGGTTTGGTGCACAAATCTAGAGCTCAGGAAAGAGGTTGCAGTTGAAGATTTGTATTTGAAAGTTACTTTAATGTGGATACATGAAGGGCTGTGAAATAAATGAAATCATTTTGTGAATGAGAACACACAGAATGGAGGTTGGAGCCCGATCGTTGGGCATGTCAACCTTGAGCAGTTGGGAAATAGGAACATAGCCCAGGAACGAAGAGCAGAAGAGAGGCCAGTGCATAAAAAAAGACCAGGAGAGGAACATTCCAGAAACCAAGTAAAGAATGTGTTTCAGTGAAGAAGGAATGAAGAATTGTAGCAAATAGCACTGATTGCTAGAGTAACATGAGAACTGGAAAATGACCATGATTTTATGAAGAAAAGGCCAAATTCAAGTTGCTTGGCTTTTCTTTTCTCCGGGTACCACCTTATCAAATTTCCTCAGCATTTGCAATGCAGACTAATTAGACTATTTATTTTTTAGATTAAATTAGACCAGTTGGCTGAGCTTAAGTGATCCAATACCTGGCATTCTACGTGGTATGTTTAGCACGCTGAAGATCCCTGCCCCTGTGCTATTTGCTGAGCTCCAACTTTGTGAGGGTATTAGGAGGACCCCGAGGATGTGCTGGCTCCATGCAGGAGACACCTGAGGGCATGCAAATAAATGCTGACGAGCAACAGGTCTCTCCTTGGGCCTTACTAAGCCATCTCCAAACATACCCGGAAATAAGTTCAAAGCCCACCTTATTGGCCTTAGCAAAGTCAAATGACAAGAAAAACATAAACTGTCGATTTCTGTGAACACATTTCCATGCATGATATGACTGTTTGGCAAGCATTTGGAGACTTTTAAGTTTCATTATGTATAGGCGTCACATTATCAGAAATTTCATGCCAACGGGATAGAATAATTCTTTTGAACAAAACCATTTGCACATCTGTGAAACACCTGAACACTTGAATATATGTAAGAGTTTGTGAATATATATATATATATTATATATATATATAATATATATATAATTAAATTAGTTTCAAAGAGTGTAAGAATAATTCAGAAGACTTCTAAAATGAGTATTATACTCAGATGTGATACTCTGCTCTATAAATTTCTTAATGTTAATGATCAAGTGTTCAAAGTGTTTCTATTTTATTTTTGTAATTTAAAGCATCATTTTAAAGATGAGTGGACACAATGGAACACAGTGTGATTAAAGTAATACTTTTTCATCTTTTGCTCTTTTTGAGCTATTATCATATGATATCACTAGTAAAACACCACAAAGAACCGGCCATCTTCTTAAATTTAAATTTTTATTTCTCTCTCTTCTAGTAAGTGAATAAAAGAAATTTTATTTGGCATTGTTTATCCATTAGTGATTTTTCTAGGGCTCAAGATTGAGAAAAAGCTGAGGGGTATTAAATAGATTAAACAAAGTATGCCATGGACAACATACTTAATACTGAAAAAGAATGACTATTAGTATTTTATAGACAGAAGTAAATCAGTACATTCATAAGTAATTATATGCCAAAGAATTTGATACCTTTTCGTGTCCCTGACATTGTACTAAGCTACTAACGTGTAATTAGTTCTTCAAATGAATCCTATGTTAAGACTTTCATACAGTCCCACTTTAAACAATGGAAATCGGAATTTAGAATTTTTAAGATATTTGGGAAAGTAACAATAATTTGACATTCAGGCTCTTAGCTGACATTTTATCCTGCATCATGATGCAGTCTCTCTAGGCCCCAGTGATAGCATGGGCATTAAAAGTGTTTTACAACTGAAAATGTCTGTTTCCACACAGGCTGTAAGACTTAGTATTCTAGATCTATCATTTGAATAATGTGTGAATATATGTAAAATATATATTAAGATTTTTAAAATGTAAGAGGGTGACTTGCACCTAGCTAATCAATAAATAGATTCATTGTTGATTACCACTGATCACTTTCATGGAAGCTTAGAGACTTTGAAGAGTAAGAAGCAGTAATCTTTACATGTTTCTGCTTGTATTGCTTTCAAAGTATTGTTAAAAAAAATCCACAGAAGAATGACTCAGGCATGTGTAAGTGTACATTTTTAGAACATTCTTTTAAAATGCAAGCAAAGGCAATATCCATTCGACATTCACCATTACTTAGCAAAAGACTCTTGCAGAATCAAAGCTGAGTACTTGGAAACTTCAAGTTGGATCAGTTCTCTTCTTGAAATATTTCCTTTTTTTTAATTCCCACTTAAATTTATCCTAATATAAAACTTTTTTTTCTTTTTTTTT
>NW_004524591.1:5367550-5374473 GCF_000260255.1 Octodon degus
ATCATTTTAAATTATGGTAACAATTCATCGTTAAAACATAAGTTTGTTGTTAAACATATTTCTTTTTCCCCAGTTTTTACTTTTTATTAGTATTTGTGCTACATCAGGATCACATTCCTTGTTGGAAGTTGGTGCATCTACATAACACTTCTTCCTTCTTTTGTCACCCCCTCCCCCATTACATCACTTTGTCCCTTCCCATTTGTAAAAGATCTGTATACCTACTTTTTGTATTACTATAAAAGGAATCACTTAAACATCACGTTTTATGTTGTATGAGAAACTCAAACTATAAATAAGGATCAAAGTCACAAAAAATAAAAAGTTAAAAATTAGAATGATAAATACATTTCCTAAAAAAAGTGACTATTGATGTCCTTTCATTTAGCGCCTTGAAGTTTTACATATGAAATAATAAATTAGAGTAGGATTTGGTAGAAGAGCTGTGTCTCTTACTAAGTGTGAATATGGGAATTGGAGTAGGGGAGATAGGAAAGAAAAATTAGCCTAAATGTGGACTAGAGTTGTTGCTCAGGCAGATTCACTTGAGAAAAGATATTTACGAGACTGGCTGAGAAAGCAAGCACTATGACAGAACAAGATGTGGAAAATGAGCTTCTGGATTATGAGGATGGTAAAGAGTCGAAGGCTCCTGCTGAGGGCACTCCCGCACTCCCAGACAAAGATGTGAAGGGCTCCTATGTCTCCATCCACAGCTCTGGCTTTTGGGACTTCCTGTTGAAGCCAGAGCTCTGGAGGGCCATCATGGACTGTGGCTTTGAGCATCCCTCAGAGATTCGTTATGAGTACATCCCCCAGGTCATCCTGGGCATGGATGTCCTGCACCAGGCCAAGTCTGAAATGGGCTAGATGGCCATCTTTGTGCTGGCCATCCTACAGCAAATTGAGCCTGTCAATGGCCAGGTGGCAGTTCTGGTCATGTGTCACACATGGGAACTGGCCTTCCAGATCAGCAAGGAATACGAGCACCTCTCTAAGTACATGCCCAGTGTCAAGGTGTCTGTGTTCTTTGAAGGCCTCTCCATCAAGAAGGATGAGGAAGTACTGAAGAGAAATTGTCCTCACATTGTGGGGACCCCAAGCTGGATCTTGGCACTTGTGAGAAACAGGACCCTCAACATGAAGAAAGTGAAGCACTTTGTGCTTGACAAATTCTACAAGATGTTGGAGCAGCTAGACATGAGACAGGACATATAGGAGATCTTCTCCCTGACACCCCCTGAGAAGCAGGGCATGATGTTCAGCACCACACTGAGCAAGGAGATCTGGCCAGTCTGCAGGAAGTTCATGCAGGATCCCATGGAGGTGTTTGTAGATGATGAGACCAAACTCATCCTGCATGGCCTGCAGCAGTACTACTTAAAGCTAAAGACAGTGAGAGGAAGCACAAGCTCTTCGACCTCCTGGATGTATTGGAATTTAACGAGGTGGTGATCTTTGTGAAGTCAGAACCACGCTGCATGGCTCTGGCCCAGCTTCTTTTGGATCAGAACTTCCCATTGTCATTCACCGTGGCAAGGCACAGGCGGAGCAACTATTCAATACCAGCAGTTCAAGGACTTCCAGCAGCAGATCTTGGTGGCCACTAATCTGTTTGGATGAGGGATGGACCTTAAATGTGTTAACATCGTCTTCAAATATGACATGCCCGAAGACTCAGACACTTACCTGCACCGGGTTGCCAGTGCAGGTCGCTTTGGTCCCAAAGGCCTGGCCATCACTTTCATGTCCAATGAGAATGATGGTAAAATTCTTAATGATGTTCAAGACCAGTTTGAAGTTAATGTGGCTGAGCTTCCGGAAGAGATCGACATCTCCACATACCTTGAGCAGAGTCAGTAATCACGTTCCTGGAAGGCCATCTCCATCATGCCCTGCCTGCTTCTCTGGCCACAGATGAGTCTCTTTACTGTTGAAAAGCTGTTAGATTTGTGTAACAATCCATTTTTATTATGGAAAAAAAGAAAAGATATTTATGAAATCCAAGAATATTCCAATTAACTACCTTTGAGCTAGCTGGACCATTAATACCACTTGTGATGAGAATAAATTGAAAATCCTTTAGTATCACTGGTCTATTTTCAAGGGAGAAGAGGGGTTTCCAGTTGGATCCTGGAGGCCAAGTGGCCCAATAACAGTGTTTGACGAAAAATCAGAGGGGAAGAGGGAGAGAGGGAAGGAGAGAGACAGAGAGAGAGAGAGAGAGAGAGAGAGAGAGAGAGAGAGAGAGAGAGAGAGAGAGAATGTGTAAACAAAGGATTAATTTACTGCATACAATTTTTATTCTGTTTAAGATTGTTGGTGCTAACAACCAGGTAGTCCCTTTTCTACAAACATGTACTTGAATTCTACTGCACTGACATTTTCTGTAAAAATATTAGCACATATATGTAACTTAACTTATAAATATTATATTTAATTTTATAGCACATATGTAAATATAATAATCTCAGCATAAACTTTATTAGTGTTATTAAAACTATTAATTTCATGAACTAATAGCAACATTTCATTTCACTGCTAATCTCATAATTAATTCTACTGGTGAAATTAAAATACTGAGTCATAGATAGTTGTGTGAAATATAGTTGTTTTTCTCAAAATATGTTCAATTAACATCTTTTATTCAATGAGCATTTATAGAGCACCTTCTATGTGCTAGATACTATCCTCAATTCTGAACATAAAGATATTAAGCAAAACCAAATTATTGTCTTTATGAGAGTTTCATTTTAGAGGAAGAGGTAAACAATAAATTATGTGACTTTCCCACTAGATGGTCCAATTTCTTGAGATTTTGTTTTTTATGAATAGTGAATATATATAAATATATATTATATTATACATCATATAAATCTTATATGCTATTCCATTTTGAACACAGGATATATTTTATGTCATTTAATAACTGAGAAAACCAGGAAGACCTTACAACATATTCAAAAAAGAATTGAAAGATCATCAATACATGCAGTGATGAATACTGAAATGAATCTGAAAAAAGATATGAAATGGTCTTCTCGCAGGTTCAGGACATAAATGCTTTTGTATTTAGATGGACAAGAATGATTTTTATTGCTAACACCTTTCTGAAAAATATAGTTATTAAATGATTGTTATTGAAAACAACTCTCTGAAAAAACTTTAGTTCTTAATAGCTTAAATGTATAGATAATATCAAACTATGGTAGGCAGAATTCCAAGTAAACATTTTACCTACTCATAAACTTTCACATTATTTTTAATAGCCTATTCCCTCAGAGCCATAATGTAAAAGAAAATTCTTGATTACATATAAAAAGGTCTACTAGTTTAGTGAGACAGAAAAGAAAGACCTGGTGTTTCCCAAGAGGTACTGTGTCTTTCTTTTTTCTTCTTTTTTTAAAAATTTGACTTGATTTGATTTTAAAGAGTAAAAACAAAAACAACAGCAAAAACAAATAGTAAAAACAAAGACAGAAACAAGGAAACATACAACAATACTTATGGTACAGATTTTCAAAACTGAATAGCAAGTTAACAATGGTTGTCATATTACATATTTTTATTGTCAGATCTGTTGCTCAGATTAATCCCCATATGTAAATATCATATTGTCTCCCTAATATAAGAACCTGAACCAAGAAATAACATCTGAAAGGCATAATAGATATAATAAAACAGAAAGAAAGTAGACATAAGAAATGAACAATGAAGATGAGGGAAGGGCAAAAAGATAGGAAAAAAGGGATGGGGAAAACATCATGTGAGTACATAAACAGGATACCTGAGAGGATTGTACTGTTAATTCCATTATTTCTTTGAAAATAGCAGTTAATGTTTAAATTTCTCACTTTGAGTAGCTCTATACACTTATATCTGTAATCTGAGCAACTACATCAAAGACAGTAACATGCAACACAAAACCACTGATGAATACCTCTCATCTTGTTAAATGCATTGTGCATTGTTTCTTTCTTCTTTGATTTCCAAAATGCTAAAGCAATCTTGTGACTGTTCGTCGCTACATCACATGCCCCACAGTTGTTCTAGAAGCTTCTATTTTGACTGTGGCAAGCTTCCCTTACAAGTCCAACACAAAAACTCTTCTTCTATACCCATCCATAATCCCATTAGCAAACAAGCAAGAAATCTGAAATTGGAAAATGGCACACTGTGCATGTATAAGCTTGCTTTTTCTTCTAAAGTCCCAGTCCCCACTCCTAGCACTTCTGTTGATGCCCCATTTCTCCTTATGCTTCACCATCAGTCCTATAAAGTGTTTTTCTGATGTGTATTTTTGCCTATTCATACAACTAACAGCACTGTGTGCTAAACATTAGATGAAGCTCAATAGAACTTCAGTAGAAGACCTCAATATCCCACTATTATAAATAAATCAGTGAGCCAAAAATATCAACAAATATTGCAGTTGAACCAAACCTTTGAACAAATAGATGTAATAAATATATACCGAGATTTCTACCCAACATCAACAGAATACACATTCTTTTCAGCAGCACAATGGAGTTACTCCACTACAGAAGACATACTAGCAATTAAAACATGCTTAAGTAAATCCAAAGGGATTAAAATTGTTCTGGACCCATTATCATATCCTAACACAATGAATCTAGAAATCAGTGCTAAAGAAACCACAGAAAGTATTATATAAATGTTTGGAAATGAAGCAACACACTCTTGAATAATCAGTAGATCACAGAAGAAATTAAAGAAGAAATAAGATGTTTCAAAAAATTAGATGATAATGCCAGTAAAACACACGAGACACAATAGAAACAGTCCAGGAGATAAGTTTATAATTAAGAATCCCCACAACTGGAAAACAGAGCAAGTACAAGTAAGTAACTTCAAGGTGCTAGAAACACAAGAGAAACCTAAATCTAGAGTTAGTATAAAGAAGTGCAGAAAGAAATATCAGAGCAGAAACTGATGAAATGGAGACAAAAATGTGAATATAAAGAATAAATAAATTAAATAGCTCTTTCTTGAAAGAACGAGTCAATTAGATAATACTTTAGTCAATTGTCCCAAGGAAAGAGAAGACATAAATAAAATAAATTAAAAAGATTTTTTTTTAAAGGCTGGGCGATAGCTCGGCAGTCTAAGTGCCTGCTTGGCAAGTGCAGGGACTAGGGTTCGATCCTTGATAGCACATGCCATGACAGCCCCGTGCTAAGCTGGCCACCGGAATTGGACATAGTCGTGCATGCCTGCAATCCCAGGGCTGGGGAGGCTGAGACAGGAGGATCACAACAAGTCTCAGCCATGTAGTGAGACCCTGTTCCAAATAAATAAATAAATAAATGAGATTTTTAAAGGATATAAGCAAATATAATTAGAAATGAAAATTTAAAATCTCAAAGACATCATCTAAATTAGCAACTACTTCACAGCCTCCACCACACGACATTAAAGAACTCATAAAAAATTACTAGACTCCTAGATTCATGAGTTACCTAAGCTATATCAAGATTTTTTTTTTTTCTCCGAATTCCTTCAGGGCAGGTTTGACTGGCTTGAGCTGTGGGGATCGAACCACAGCAACCTGAGCCTGACTGCTTTGTGGAAGCAGCCTCAAGAAGATTTTAAAACCCTGAATAATTCAGTAACAGGAAACGAAACTGAAATAGTAAAAAAAAATACCAACTAAGAGATTTGCTGCAGTGCTCTTGAAGAACTTCAGGAGAGATTTAAAACCATTAAATTTCAAATGTATTAATAAAATTCAAAAGGAAAGAGTAATCTCAAAGTTATTTCTGGAAATAAACATTACCCTGACTACAAAACATGGAAATACTGTTTGGTTGGATTACAAGGATCCAACCAAAAAAGAGAAATACAATCCAATCTCTCTAATGAACATAGATGTGATAATTTTCAACAAGATACTGGCAAGCACAATCAAATGAATTGACAAAATGATCATACAACATGATCAGGTAGAATTTATTCCAGGGATGGAACAATATATACAAATCGGTAGATGTAATACATCACATAAACAGAAGCAAGGACCAAAGTTCCCATGATCATCTGAAGGTAGATAAAAAGCCTTTTGCCCATTCCAAAATCAATTCAAGAAAATAAGCACAGAGAACCTTATCTCAATCTGAAAAGGGTACTTATGACAGCATGGTACTAGTACAAAAACAGACATGTGGATCAGTGGAACAGAACAGAAGAAATGGAAACAACACCAGCTATGTTCAGCGATTTGGTCTTCAACAAAGGGACCAAAAGCCAACACGGGAGGAAAGACAGTCTTTTTACTAAAAGGCCCCGGGAAAGTTGGGGATTCACATATAGAAGATTGAATTTAGGCACACATATCTTACCATGTGCTGAACTAAAATGAAACTGGATTATACATCTAAACATTAAAACAAAAACACTCTGATGGAAGATAAAATAAGTCACATTGTCAAGACGTAGGCATAGGTAAAGACTTCCTGAACAGAAACCCAAGTTTAGAAGAAATAGTACTGAGAATCTACACCTAGGATCACATCAGCTTAAAAAACAATTACACTGCAAAGGAAACAGAAAATACAGTAAAGGGACAACTTATAGAATGGGGAAAAAATTGCCAGCTATTCCTGAGACAGAGAACTGACATGTAGAACCTGGTGCTGAACTTACAGTGCACAAGCTTCACTGTGTTCACAGGGCTGTCGATGTTGGCCTGCAAGCCAGGTTGCCCCAGCATTGCCCCAATAGCCAAGCACAGCATTGGATAGCAGTGCAGATAGGAGTAGTGTTGGCACCTCACCATAAATAGGTGGGTTTTGGTTGCAGTTTGGACACATTGTCCCCAAAAATTTTGCCATCATAAATCTAGACTATATAAAGAGCTCAAAAATTAGACTCTCTAAGTAAGAGGCCCAATAAAAAGTGACCAA
>NW_004524591.1:5374703-5376990 GCF_000260255.1 Octodon degus
TAAAGAGAATATAAAATGATAATTAAAAATATTTGAAACAATACAAAATTTTGCTAAGCAAAATAATACAATGTCAATAATATTTGCTTTATTATTCAGTGTTGTCTTCAAATTAGTTGTTTAGATTACCAGATATAGCATGCAAAATTGGAAAAAAGTTATAAGAAGTTAAGAAGAGAAAAAAAGCATTAACTACTCCTTTCCATAAACCAGTAGAAATCAGCAGTACAAATATCCAGGGCACCCAGCATACATATAAATGTATCTTTTTCCCTCCCTCTCTCCCTCCTTTCTCATCCTTCCTTCCCTCTCCTGTCCTCCTTATCTCAATGTTTCCTTCTCTTTGAACAGATATCTTTTTATCCCTTTTACAGTATCTGTTTTACCTTTCAGATTTTGTTTACTCTTTCAGGTTCTTACACTAGCAAGACAATATGATGTTTGCACATGTGGGTCTGATTTATTTCACTTAAGAGGATGATCTCTAGTTGCATCCATTTACCTATAAAAGCCTCAAATTTATCCTCTTTTATAGCTGAATAATGCTCCATTGTGTAAAAATACTACATCTTCTTTATCCGTTCTCCAGTTGATGTGCATTTGGGATACTGCCAAGATTTAGCTATGACAAATTGTGCTGCTATAAATATGGGTACACATTTTGCTGTGGTAAGATGTTTTCCACTCATTTGAAAAAATACTCAGGAGGGAAATAGCTGGCTTGAATGGGATATCCACTCCTGGCTTTTTGAGGAATCCACACGCTGATTTCTATAGTGGTTGTACCAGTCTACACTCCCACCAACAGTAGAGAAGGGTTCCTTTTTCTCCACGAACCTTACAGCATTTGTTGTTGGTTGATTTCTTAGTGATAGACATTCTTTCTGGAATGAACACAAATGTAAACATTTAGATTCCATCTTATATCTGAAGAAAGGGGCACCATCAAAAATAAAACATTAACAAATAATGGTGTAGCTGTGGGCAAAGGAACCATTCCACATTGTTAGACAGAATGTAACTTAGTATAGCAACTAGGGAAATGAGTATGACTATCGCCCTAAAAGCTAAAACTATAAATTCTGTTTGACCCAGATATTCCCTTTCTAAGTATTTACCACAAAGAGTTGAAGTCACATTATGGTGATGGCTAAATCTTGGAAATGCCTATATATGACCATTGACAGATAAATGGATAAAGAAAGTATTGCATTTAGACAGAGTGAAGTACTATCTATGATAAAGGAGAGCTTTGAAACATTTTTAGGTAAATTTAGACTACTATATTAAGTGAAATAAACCAGACTCATAAGCTTAAATATCTCATCTCTCATATGAGAAATTCAAAATATTAAAGGGCATATATGAAGTTGAGAGATGTTTTAAAATGACAAGGACAAAAAGGTCTATATGGAGGGAGATGGAGAGAAGAAAAGGAGATGAAAAGTAAAATTAAAAGAAAAGAAAGGGGAATAGAGCTCTTGCAAATGTGAAGCAGACCAAGAGATGAACCTAGCAGGGAGTATGAGAGGGATGGGGGACAAACAAAGAATTAAGATGTATTAGGTACATGTACAACACCTTGTGATACATGTAATCATTATGTACTGCTGGAATCTACTAATAAAACAATTTAAATGGTGAAGTGCTGCTTCTAGTCTCAACAATGGCATCTGCTTGCTGAGCCCTTATATGCCTGTGAAAGCCGGAACACTCTCTGGGGTCTTTTTATAAAGGTATTTATAAAAGGAAATAACCCATCATGACCAGTCACCTCCCAAATGTCCCCCTCCCTAAGAGCAAAGCACTGGGGATTAGGGTCCAACACTGGCCTTTAAAGAAAAATAAACATTTAGACCCTGTCAATTCAGGTTTACTTGTTATTTTTCATTGCAAAGAAGGCTAATATTAGTCATGGACATTACCCAGGAACTATTGACAGCACAGCGGCATATAAGCAGTATCTGGTAAAAAGGAAGGGAGTACATGTAAATGTGAAACATCAACTAGAATTGAGGAATTCTCACCAGGTTCCCTGTGCATTCCAGGCAGGTGTTAAATGGCTCCTTATGAAAGCTGTTCATACTCCTGGGAGGTGACACCATCTAGACTTATGAGAACCTTTGCATGAAGACAAAATAACACAGCAATTGAATTTTCAATGTAACATTTGGAAAAATTAGAGAGATTGATTATACTCACTATATCCAGTGCATTGGGAAAAAGGCACTCACACTGTTTGACCATGAAACTTCTACACCTTTCCTGAAAAAATATTGATCATATA
>NW_004524591.1:5377756-5382437 GCF_000260255.1 Octodon degus
TTCCTGACTTGAAATTACACTACAAAGCTACTGTGATAAAATCAGTATGGTACTGGCAAAAAAAAAAAAAAAATAGACTTGAGGATCAATGGAACAGATTAGAAGACACAGACATAACTAAAAACACACTCAACTATCTTATACTTGACAAAGGGGCCAACCATGTTCACTGGAAGAAAGATAATCTCTTTAACAAATTGTGCTAGCAAAATTAGCTTTTCACAAGGTAAAAATTAAAATTAGATCCATAGCAATTACCATGTACTAAACTAAAGTAAAAATGTATTAAATATCTAAACAGTAAAACAGAAGCATTGAACCTACTGGAAAGAAAAAATAAGTAGATTGCTTGAAGTAATAAGGATAGGCAGAGAGTTCATGAACAAAGAACAAACTTCACGGGAAATATTTAAAAGAATCAACAATGGAATCTCATCTTAATGAAAAGTTTTTGCATATTTATAAAAGTCACCGACATGGTGAAAAGAAAACCCACAAAATGGGAAAACTCTTTACTAACAGTCACTCAGGCAAAGGAATTCTATAAAGAATAGGTAAAGAATTTTGAAAATCAGGACCCCAAAATTCAAAGACCAAATCCAAAAATGGGCATCTGAGACAAATATACACTTCTCAGGGAAAGAAAGATAAATGACAAATAAATATATGAAAAAAAAGTTCAACAGTTCTGGTCACTTGAGAAATGCAAATTAAAAACAACACTGAGAATCCATTTCTCCCGAGAAAGAGTGGCTATCATAAAGAAATGAGCCCATAACAAATGCTGGAGGGGCTGTGGGAAAAAGGAACCTTTCCTCATTGTTGGTGGAAGTGTAGACTGGTACAATCACTATGGAAATCATGTGGAGATTCCTGAAAAAGTCAGGATTGGAGTCCCATTCAATCCAGCTCTTCCCTTTCTGGGTACTTTTCTAGCAAAACTGAAAACATCATACCACACTGATATATGTACACCATGTTTGATAGTAGCACAAT
Source organism: Octodon degus (assembly GCF_000260255.1). NCBI lineage: Eukaryota > Metazoa > Chordata > Mammalia > Rodentia > Octodontidae > Octodon > Octodon degus. The sequence goes on from NW_004524591.1 coordinate 5,378,753, forward strand.
TTGTCATAGCAAAATCTTGGAAAAAATCCAAATACCCATCAACTGAGGAATGGATAAAAAAGATGTGATTTTTTATACAATAGATGTCATAAAAATGACAAACTCTAGGCTTTGTCAAGAGTTAAATGACCCAAAAAAATAGGGGATGGGGAGATAGCTCAGTAGAACAAGTGCTTACCTGGCAAGTGCAAGGGCCTGAGTTCAATCCCTGTTCTGATGAAAAAAAAAAAAAAAAAAAAAGTGTTACATGAATGAAACTAGAGGCTATACTCGTAAGTTAAATACATCAGACCCACATTATAAACAACATTCCAAACAAGGCAAAAGTAGTCTGGAACCTGGATGTACTACTGAAGGAAGCAAAGGATACTATTCAGGCTTTATTCAGCAAATCAATACTACTTCATTCTATCATATCAGATTGTGAGATCAATAAATTTGCTAAAAAGAACTAAGATACTTTGGCTTGTATAATAGGAAAGATAGAATTGTCATTTGTTGAGAAAGGGCAAAGCAGTTAAGTTTGACAGATAACAATGGAAAATCTAGGACTTCTTTCTTTCTTTCTTTCTTTCTTTCTTTCTTTCTTTCTTTCTTTTTTTCTTTCTTTTTTTTTTTCTTTTTCTTTGTAGAACCAGGGATTGAACTCAGGCCCTTGCATTTGCCAGGGAAGTACTTATTCTACTGATCCATCTCCCCAACACCTCAATATTTTTTAATGATAATAAAAATAGTAAAAAAAAAATAGAAACAATAGCAAATTTCACTTAACGAAATGATAGAAATTTAACAATGTTTTTTATATTGCATATTTTGGTCTTCAATTAGTTGCTCAGATTACGAGATAAAAGCATGCAAAATTGGTCAAAGTGAAAATCAGGTTTGATATGGAACTTAAATGTATTAAGTTAAGTTTGAGATGCCTTTGGTCCCAGTTACTTTTTTCTAATTACTGGGACAAAATACATGATACCCAAAATTAAGGAAGAAAAGGTTTATTTAGCTTACAGTTGGTGGGGGCTTCAGTCCACACTCAGGTGGCTCCAGGGCAGAGTGGCACATGCAGAAGGCCGCTGTTCATGGCAGTGGAAAACATCAAAGAGCAAAGGGAGAGGCAGCAGCTGCACCTTCTAGCAAGCCTCTCTCCCCCTTCCTACATTGTAATGCAGATTATCTGTCCCAGGGTGGGTGTAGCAATCACACCCATAATCCCAGCCTTGGATCATGAATTAATCACAAGCTCTAGAAGCCACCCCATGACTCCATGAGGCTTTGGGGGACACTTAGATACAAACCGCACAATTATGAAACTTCTGAATGAAGATGTCAAGTAGTCAGCCCCAGGCAGCAGCAAGGAACTGGTAGAAGATGCCAAGGCACAGATAGATACATGTGTGACGCCATTGCTCTGATAGTACTTGAAAGCATCAGCCTATGTGAGCCCCAAAAGACTGGGAGGCACAGACAGGAAGACAGGTGCGAGGGCCAAGCCGCACAACGCCGCAGGGGTTGGACACCCCGGATCGGAGGAGACGCCGGTCAAGGAAAGCAAGACGCTTCCAGAAAAATAGCAGTAAGAGATGGGGCCAGGGAGATAGCTCAGTAGAATAAGCGCTTGTCTGGCAAGTGCAGGGTCCTGAGTTCAATCCCTAGTCCTGCAAAAAAAAAAAAAAAAAAAAAAAAAAAAGAAAGAAAAGAAAAACAAAAACAAAAAGTTATAGCGGCTCTGGGAAAGAATTGAAAGCAGTTGTTCAACAAAAAGAAGGGATCCACAATATTGTGTGAAGGTCAAGTAAAATGGAGAGCAAGGATTAGACAGTAAAATGATATGAGTGATAAACTTCCAGAACAGTTTTAAAGGAAGAGACATAAAAGTCAAGAAGAATGGAAATTCAGACATATGTAACCCTTCTGAAGCTGCTTGAGAGAAAGTTGGATCATTAAACTATGTATATTTGGAAAGCACAATAGGAACTCATAGGGCACATATTTACATGTATATGTATGTGTGTGTTTACATATGTCTATGCAAATATATACACATATTTAGTATGTAAAGACATACAAAGCACAGCTTTGAAACAAAACTTTCCAAGATGCTAACTGGCTTTTCATGCTTCTCTTCTAGTTGTTTTTTTAAATGAGAATTTCTATTCAATTGGAGCAAGACAGAATTAAAAGACTTTCTAAAAAATAAAAAAACAAACTGAATGTGGTAGTGCACACCTGTTATTCCAGCACCTGGGCAGCTGAAGCAGGAGGCTTCACTGTAACATCAAGGCCAGCTTGGGCCACACAGTGAGTCCAAGGTCAGTCTAACCTACATACCAAGACTCCATCTCAAAAATAAAACATAAATAAATCTCAAAACTATACAGAGAAAAAATAAAATAATCTGTCTTATGTAAAAATATTTGAAAAATAAACAAGAAATTGAAATGATTCTTAGTTCATCAAACTAGGAACGATTTCAGGAAAGTTTGGCTATTAAATACATTTGTATTTAAAACACTCAAAGTCCAAGGTATTCTTTCTTCTTACACTATGAGTATTATTCAGTAAAGAGTGTTCTTATACTAAAAACTAAAAATCTGATTTCAATTGTTCTTAATGGTCTAAAAACAAGATGCTGCATTTACAATGCTCATAAGAATATGCATTAAAATTTGAAGTTTTATTTCTTTTCCTTAAAAATTAGACTTTGTTTATTCTCCGCTCAATAAGTGTTTAACATAGTAAGACTTACATTTTTTCACATTTTAATGATATTCTTCAGATGGGCCTCAGTTTACCAAAACAGAGATGCAAACATAATCCTGACCCAGGAAGCAGCTGTCTTCCATTTCCAAAGAGGAAAAAATGCTCCATGCTGAATTGTTTAAAGGAAGTAATATAGTGGGGAATTTTTTTCTTGTGATTTAGTTTGAAATATTGTGCCTAAAATGCTGAGCTTGACGTCCCATAAAGCTTGGTATGCTTTGCGAAAAGCACTCCCAGCTTAATTTAGGCCAGGCCTCCATTTGCTTTGAAGGAACAACAAAAAACCATTAGCTGTTCCTGGCCTTCTTAGGAGACTGCCCAAGATTTTCCCAATGACCACAGTGATACCCGTTGTAAACTGAGCTACATTTTGAATGAACAAATGAAGAAATGGAATAAAAATAAAATAATAATTTAGCTTTTACTTTGACAGTACATGCAAAGCCTTAAATGTCTGGCAGTCAAATATACTTTGCACTGATGTGAGGCAGCTTCCTCTCACAAGTGTAATAGCTTCAGACTACCGAGACATGATTCTGCCTTCAAGTCTCACTGTGTTACATCAACCCGTCGAAATCTAAGTCTAAAGAGCACAGAGTCATTGCTCTTAATTCCATATAACACAAGTGGGTCTTCAGCCTTCCACCAGATCTGCTATCCCTGTCTTACATCCTGTCTTCTCTTATAAGAACGCTATTCTTCTTTTATACTACAGTAAATCGGAAAATACCCATTTTTCAGTATCCCCATAGTCTGAGTCTATGTAGTAAATACTATTTGTGTTGAATAACCAAATAATTCTTCCTCTGATCACATGTACAGGAAAAGTTCAGATTACAAAGCAATCATGGGAAATGTGTATTCCAGTCTATAATACAGTAATTAAGGGAGATGGCTCAGTGGAATAGGCGCTTCCCTGGCAAGC
>NW_004524591.1:5384182-5385490 GCF_000260255.1 Octodon degus
TTTTAATCGGGGATTGAACTCAGGACCCTGTGCTTTCCAGGCAAGCATTTATTCTACTGCGCTATCTCCCTGGCCCTGTTTGAGCTATCTGCCCAGCCCTCTTCCTGAAAGAGCTAATGATGTATTACTGTGATATATGCATACACATGGTAGCAATATAAATTATAATAGCTAAATCTTGAAATTGACCTATATTTCTATCAACAGATAAATGGGTAAAGAAGATGTGTTATTTATACACAATGGAGTACACCCTAGCCATGAAGTGTGATAAATTTGAGCCATCTGTGGAAAAATTAATGCTATTTGTTCATCAATAAGGAAAATAGCAGATACACAATCTTAAATAGCATCAAGCTTCCTTACATGGAGACCCAAGGTATGAATAATGAAAACAAAACAAAATAAAAGCCTGGCAATAGGGACCAGGGAAAAAGATTTTTTTGCAAATGGGAAGGGGATACAGAAATGGAGAGGAGGCAGAAGGAAAAAAAAAGGGAGGTGAGTCAAGTATCAAGTTAATTAGGGATACTTACCCCTGAATATGAGTGATGATATTGTGTATTGCAAATACATTCTAAGGAAATATTTAAATTGGAAAAACAATAATTTCTAGCAGCTGTGGGAGCTGTACGTCTGGGTCAAGGTGCAGCGTGGGTGGGTCTGGGGAGAGCCTCTTCCAAGTTGCAGACCACTAACTTCCTCTCGGCTCCTTGAGGTAGATGATGGGCGAAGAGCTAAAGAACTGTCTGCAGTGCCTGCTGTCAGGGCACCAACCTGCTTGCAAGGGTTCTGCGCCCATCGTCTAAGTCTTTTTAAAAGCCTGTCTTGTAAACCTTTCCACCTTTTAAACCACTCATTATACTCAGTCAGGAGGGACTCTTTCAGTTATTGCCAACATCAACCTACTGAACATCTGTAGATCAAACATCTGCAGAAAATCAATACATGTCTCCACACTTCAAAAGTGCAAGAAACGCTCATCAAGATAAATGATATACTGTGACATAAAATAAATCCCAATAATTTCACAAGCTCCATATATAATATGGTACAGACATGGAATTAAAATGGAATTAAATTTAAAATAAACCTCACAAAAATATCTAGATGACTCATATCTCTACAATGGAATGTAACCTGATTATTAAAATGCAATGAAAACCAATTAAAATGAGTTGAAATCCTTGAAAAGTTCAATACCATTCACAATAACATGGAATTTTGACATCCATAGAAATAAACATTTTTTTAAAAAGTACTAGGCTTGGGGCCAGGGAGACGGCTCAGTGGAATAAGTGCTTGCCT
>NW_004524591.1:5386760-5388084 GCF_000260255.1 Octodon degus
AAGAAAGGTTTGCACTAATAGTGTTTGAACAGGTCATCATGTCTGCATCTTGTACTATGAATAACTACTACAAAGACAATATGCAATTTATTAATTATTATAACTGTCTTACTAGCCTGTTTTGAAACTATCTCATTGCTATTTGTTTCTCAATAAAATTAACTTAAAAATAGAATAAATAAATAGTTCAGAGGGTCATAATACAGAACAAAGAGATCCAAATGTGTATAGAGTTAATTTATTTGTTAAAAGATGCTTAAGCTACTGAAGGATGTTCTTCTCAACAATTGACACAAGAAAAATGATAAATCCATGGAGAATATAAACCTTCATCCAAATTTCAGACCAAAACTACATAAGGTAAGTAGCCCTTTTAATGTAAAAGGCAAGGCTATTATTATGCTTCTGAATGGAAAATTAGGAGAATACTTTTACACATGAAAGTAAACACATTTTTAGGTATAAAAAGCACTCATAAAATAAAAACTAGAATAAATCATTTAATAAAAAATTTAAAATTATCTTAAGAAAAAAAATGAGAACTTCAAGCCACAGGCTAACAGATGGTATTTACTATTTTCATAATGTCTGAAAAAGGACTTTTATCAATAATATGTAAAGATCTACAATGTAACAATGGAGACACAAAGGTAATTAACATGTCTGATCAAGGAGATTATAGGGCCAAAGAGGAAAGTGATCAATGATGTAGAGTGTGCCTAAAGAGAGTCAAATGGAGAGAAAACATTCTCTCAGGCTTTCACAGAGAGCACATTGGCAAAGCAATGGCCGTGACTCATCCACATGGCTGACACTGACAAAGGTTCTACAATCTGAGGTACAGGATCTCAGCATAAATCCTGAGGGGATTTCATTGACCTTATCAGACCCAAAAGCTACAACTCTTGTTGCATAGGTCCTGCTTTACCTTGGTCTTAACCAAGCAGAAAAGTATAAAAATGAAGTATAAGAAGTAAAGCCATGCTGTTATGTTGAGCTGTAGGGGACTCTGGTCAACAATTTCTGACATTGCCAGTGAAGAAGAATACCCAATACTATTATGGACTACTAGACACTTTTAGAATATTTTGCTGAGTTAACACACTTATAATATTCACATAATGGAATTAGACAAAAAAGGGATACAGATGAATGTCCATTTTGTATCTGTATATTCAAAATTGTTGGGATAGATACATAGTTACATTCTCTTAATGAATAGAGGGATTTGGTTCTAATAGTGTTTGTAAATAGGATATCATGTCCACATCTTGTATACCAATTAACCACTAGGAAGAATGTATGCAATGTGTTAATTATTGAA
>NW_004524591.1:5389627-5393546 GCF_000260255.1 Octodon degus
GTGTATATGCTTCTTAAAAGTTATTGAGCCATACACTTACAAAATCTGTGCATTTCACTGTACTACTGTTATACCATAATGTAAAAAATAATTGAATGTGGGTTCTAGGATTGACCACTTGGCATTAGCAATATGTAACAATTCTCTACTGTTTTGCCTGGACATTGAAAAACTACTCTATGAGGTGTATTGATAATAACCTTGTAGATCAATCAAGTGCATGGAGTTTTAAAACACGTGGAAATTGTATCTCAGAACAAAATTTTGAGGTAAGAAGACAGATATCATTATTCTGCCTTAAAAGAGAAATTTGAAGATGCTTAAGTAAGACAGAGTGTGAAGGAAGGCCGACTGCTCTGGCTGTGTTGCACTGTATCTATTCAACCAGTCACTTCATTCAGCGATCGGCTGTGTACATCATGCAGTCATGCAGTGATTATTCATGAGGTCCTGACTGGGCTTTTGGGTTATAAAGATAAATAACCCAAGTCTTCTGTCTGCAATGAGGTGCAGTGTGCTCTGCTTCAACAACAGTCTTCTCTGGATTCTTTTCAGAGCACTGTACTCACAGTAAGATGTGAATGAATTTTCCAGGTTGTCTCTCATGCTGAAATTAGACATCATGATCAATATGAGGCCTAACAAATGTATTCATTAAAAACAAACTTGAGACTTTTAATTCACACTCAGCCAACTCTTCCAACCTTAAAGAGCAGTTTTTATTCCAACAGAACAACTCACTAAATTGTGTGCCTTTATTTCCCAACTGAAGGCAGAGTACTCAAAACCCCAGAAAGGAAACATTTGGTTTGGCTTCTTCTTAACTGTCCTCATTGAGAATATATGGATGGCTAGGAGGAGGAAGGGACTGCTCAGTCTCCGTAAAACCACCAGCCCTGACAGCACAGAACAGTCTGTTCCTTTTGTTGGTTTCAGTCTCTGCCATTTGAAGGTGATGACAAGAAAAAGGTTCATTGCTGCAGGAGTGGGGAAGGTGCCTTAGAATAATTAGAAGCATGATGCCCCCACACACTATTTTTATCTAATAAAAGAAACAGCTTCAATTTCAAGGTGAAAGCTAAACCAATTTTAATTGTTTTGAAATGACGACCTCACGAAGAATATCATTTGTTCACAATATTTATTGTCCATTATGCACTGCCATATCTTACTTACTTTGCATTTTTAAATTAATAGAACAGAATAAATATACATACAATGATCTTTTTGTCAGACTCAGGCATATTAAAATTTATAGCTTTTAATCTGGCAAAATATGAAAGACATGATATTTTACACATTTTTTCTGACAGATAACAAAGGTCTTAAATCATTGTGTTGTGAGCTCTAGAAAAACTAAAAGTCTCACTAATGAATGTCAGGAATGATTCTTATATAAAAAGTTTGTAGAGGATAGTGCCTTATTTTTTTACACAGTTTTCACATAAAATGAGATTTGCAATTAGTCCACAGACTAAAAAGCTGAAGACTATAAATACTATCATAAAAATCATAAAATAGGAGCATTAAGAAAATATTTAACTAACATTGAGTAAGAAAAGAAACACGTTCGAATTCTAAAACTGAATCCTAAATGCTTGTTTATGTGTCAGGTAACTTGTTAAATCTTTCAGCCAGCTTGAATGAGAAAGTGATCAGAAGAGAGTCCAGTTTCCTTTCCTACATTTACCACTAATTAGATGTGTGATCTTGGCTAAAAACACAGAATTCTAGAATGAAATAAGGACCCAAAAGACCCAAAGAAGTTTCTCCAAGAAAGAAAACTGTTGAAAATTAACATTGCAATCTCGGTTTTAACAGAAGTATTAGGCAGGACTCTGCGCTCTGTACCACAGGCAGAAGCTTTTCCAGAAATTACCTGATTATCTCAGGTTAAAGTTATACAAAGGTGTGTGTCAGTCTTAATCCACTCTGCTGTAACAGTGAGCTAACTTTAAGACTCCTAATCAAGACCACATCCCCCAAGGATGGTTAACTAATACTGGAAAATCCACATCAGCAGCTTAGGGCACAGTGATGATCAGAACCAAATCAGCTGCCGAGTCTTTGAGCCTCATCAGCTTTGGTGTGAGGCCTAGGAATGGCAGGAAAGTCAGCAATAACTTTGCTTTTGCTGTGGTGAAATGCAGATTGTCTTAGATAGCATGAAAATACACCATCATCATCATCATCTTCTTCTTCTTCTTCTTCTTCTTCTTCTTCTTCTTCTTCTTCTTCTTCTTCTTCTTCTTCTTCTTCTTCTTCTTCATCTTATTTTAGGGAAGGGTCTACAGGGTGTTTAGGGTCCCACTACTAAGTCAGACCCATAGTCATCCACCTATTTACAGCCTCCCAAGTGCTGGGATTACAGGCGTGTACCACCACACCCAGTCTCAATTGCTGGCTCAGTCCGTCCCTGGGGCAGAGCCAGCACAGCAGGCCCCAGGATCGAACCCCTGGTCCCTGCGCCTTTTTGCAGATGGTTTAATCCACTGAGCTATTTGGCTAGCCTACCATATTCTTTTTTAATGAAATTTAAGAATTGTGGTTACTCCTTCAAAATGGTTTTCTGCATTAGAAGAGTATATCAGTGCAGAATTAATGTAATTCTGAAATTGTTCTGTTGTTACATTTGCCTCTGAGAACTCTCTCTTTTAAGTTCACTGCGGAGTGCCCAGAGAAACAAAGAAATTTCAAGTTTGTAGGTAAATATGCCTTTGTGTGGGAGGCTGCTAATAAATACACGGCAGTATTTGTATGTGGTAGAATTCATCCTGACACTTGCTTTTACTTGGCAGACTAAATGGTAGCAAGGTGCAGGAGGCCAGAGCTATCTACCCAAAGGGAACACAAAAATTCTGAAATCAGTTTAGATAAATTTGCAATAGCAGCCAATTCTGGTTTTATTTTTGTGTTAATGTCTCAGAATGCCTTTTATTAATTTGCAAAGAGAATATCAAATTTTAAGTGAACCGGAGCATGTGTATTCGCTGATGAACACATTACCTCTTCCGGTTTTATTGCTCCCTTAGGAAATATTCTTTATATGGAGCTGACATGGACTTCTGTAAAAACCTCCATGCATTCGTCATGGTTTTTGCCTTCCGGGCCACACACATAACCCATCGAAGGCCTAATCCTTCCATAGCAGGGGCTAAAGTTTTAAATGTAAACTCAAAGTAGAAGACACAGAGGTTCGCTTATTTCTTTGTATTTTGGCTGAGGCTTCACTTACCAGTGCAGCATTAAATTCAATCTCAGTCCCTGGGAGTACCTGTCCACTCCAAGTTCACGTAAAAACCCTGGCATCCTACAAAAGCGAACTTAGGCATGGAGCCCTTTCTGGTCTTCAGTCCGTTTTTATCCCTTTGGATTTACTGGTTATTCAAGATCAACTGATTCCTTTAAGGAAGCTACCTCCATGCCTGTAGCACTCCAGGATCCATGTGTGGGTCAGCAGGCCTTATCCTAAAGCAAAGGCCTTTGGTTACATCAAGGCATGTACTGGGACAGCTGCCACTCGTTTGGAATTTCACATGACAGAATCCCAAAGCATTGCCCCTTCCTACTAGCAGGAAACTATCCCTTGCTCAAGGAAATTCTGCTTCTCCATCTCTAAGAAATGTGGCCTTCTTCCCAAGCACACGGGTCTGTTACCTTGATCCTACAGTGTCGGCCCACACCACACCCATCAGTCCCACCAGTATCCTCAGACACAGTCACATTCTGATTGTTTTCTCAACCATAGATTAGTTCAGCTGCTCAAAAAATTGTAGAACTAGAACCATAAAATACGTACATTGTTTGTGTAAGCCTTTTTTTACTCAGTAACATGTTTTATGCTTTCATTCCTGTTGTTTACATGAAGATTTCATTTCCTTGCATAATTCCATAGTGAGATTTCATTACATACATATGC
>NW_004524591.1:5393759-5411779 GCF_000260255.1 Octodon degus
CCACTGAGCTATCTCACCTCCCCCAATAATGGCCATTTCCCACTCCTCCCCTTTCCTTCATCCCCATCTATATCTGCAAAATATCCATCTCCGTAACTATCTCTCCTTTATGTCACTTGGGTTTCTCATGTAAGCCAAACTCTATAGTATTTAACTTTCTCTGCTTGATTTATTTAACTTCAGATCACAGCCTCTAGATCCACCCATTTTCATGCTGATGGCTTGAGTTCATTCTTCTCTGTGGCTGAATAAAATTCCATCACGTATGCATGCCACATCTTGCCCATCGTGTTGCTGGAGCTGTAGGCTGCTTCCAGTCCTCACCTGCTGTGACATAGGCCTCTATAAAGTCAGGAAGGCATCGTGCACTGCAGAGTGGTGAAGACCTCAGAATGTGAAATATTCTCAGGAGAGGAACTGAGTCAACTGGAATTCCCTAGCTTTAGCTGTTGAGGACTCTGCAGACCCATTTCCATAGTAGTTGCACTAAGGTAGCTTATACTCCCACAAGCCGTGTAGAAGTGTGCCTTTGCCCGACATCCTCACCAGAACCTGCTGCTGTTTTGTGTTCTTGGGGATAGCTAGTGTGTGCTGGAGTAAGATGGAATCTCAGTGTGGCTTTGGTTTACAGTTCTTGAATGGTTATGGGGGGATGAACACTTTTTTCATGTGCTTACTGATAGCTTGTACTTCTTTGAAGAAATTTCTATTCATTTAATTTACCCATTTTTAGTTGTTTTTTTTTTTCCTTTGTACCTAGATACTAATCCTCCACTAGAAGAATAAATGGAAAATTATCTTTCTTATTCTTAGGTTCTCTTGCTCTGTTGATTGTTTTGTTTTCTTATTATTATTCCTTAAGCTGTTGAATTCTTATCACTTCAACTATGAGCAATAGAGAGCCATGTGCTATGCATGTAACCTCAGATATATCTCCTGTCCACCTAAACTTCAAACCTTCAACTCTTGTGAAGCATTGTAATTGGACAAAGACATACATTTAGGCCTGCTGCTGAGTCAGAAAAAAGGAGAGAAAGGAGAGTTGTTGATATTGTCTGATATTTAGAAGTTCTAAGTCAAGGTAATAAACTGTTATGTAAACATGTTTTCTCCCCTTATCTCAACACATAAACCTTTAGAATGACCTGGCATGGCAGAGTTGTAGTATGCACCTGACAGAAGAACTGGGATTGGTGAGCCTGGAGCCCTCCAATGTCCAGTGCATTCCCAGCCCTGGTTCCCAGCCACAGACCAAAAGGTTGCCCTGTGCACACCTCCGCAAAACCCAGGCAAGAACTCAGCTCTGAGCTGGTCCCTCAACACTCCATGCTCAGCTGCTCCCTGGGCTCGGGGCAGTGCATGCCAGTGTGGTCATCTGAAAGTGGGCCAATTCGCTCTGCACAAGGGTTCTGGAGTGACAGGTACCTGGATGGTAGGCCAAAAGGGAGAATACAGAACTTGAATGGGACTGTCTTTCTTTCTTTCTTTCTTTCTTTCTTTCTTTCTTTCTTTCTTTCTTTCTTTTCCTTCTTTCTTTCTTTCTTTCTTTCTTTCTTTCTTTCCTTCTTTCTCTTATTTTACAGTACTAAGGGATTTTGCACTTTTGTGCTGAGCTACCTCATTATTTGTGTCTATCTCTGTCATCCATCTACCTACTATGTCTCTATCTATTGTCTATCATCTACCTATATCTATTTCTATCTATCAATCAATTGATTAATCAACTTATTTACCTATCTAACATCTACTTATCATCTAGCTGACAATCTAGTTAGGTTTCTAGGGCAGGGTCTTGTTAACTCCTTAGTTGCTCGGGATGGGCTCGAGTTGGTGATCTCCCTGCCTTAGCCTCCAAGAGAGCAAGTATAACAAATGTATCATGATACCCAGATAAGTATTTCTTTCAAGTCTTTGCTCAAATCCAACATTGTTATTATATTAATAGATAGAGCCTTGTCAGCATCTTAAGTATACTATTTTCATAACGAAATAAGACAGAACAAATCCATCCATCAAATAGCAGTTGTTGCCTAATCATAGAAGTGGGTGTTGATCCACATGAAATTTTATGAATGATCACTAAATATGTACCAGTGAAGTACACAGATGAAAAGGAGAGAGAGAGAGAGAGAGAGAGAGAGAGAGAGAGAGAGAGAGAGAGACAGAGAGAGACACAGAGAGAGAGAGAGAGAGAGACAACACTCTTACAAACATACATACACATACAAACACATACAAAGGCATTTTTGCCAAATTTTTTTTTGTTTAATGTAATTAGTACAGGTCCCACTACACAGATTGGACTCATAGTGATCCTCCAATTTTAGCTTCCCAAGTGCTAGGATTACAGGCACATGGCATCATGCCCAGTCAGTCACTATCTCAGGGTGCCTTGGGCGCCAGGCTGGCATGGCACACTGGGAATGAAACCCCGGTTGCTGCACCTACCAAACCAGTCTCTTTAGTCAGCTGAGCTATCTGTCCAGCCCTTTCTGCCAAAATTGTATGCAATTACATCTTTCATGAATTCTCCATAAAGTATTTATTGCAAGTATTTAATGAACTGAACACTATATGCTAGCCAATTCTGTGACCCTTGCCATTTTACAGATGTGAAAACTGAGGCACAGAGAGATGAGGTGAAAGGCACGGTTCACGTTTGCAAGTTAGGAAGAGGCACAGCCAATGCTCAGATCCAGATATTCTGGCTGTGGATTCCTCAGGCCTGACCAGAAGGCTATGCTGGGCAGGTCTACTACGTGTTAGGTGGTTTATGAGGTGTTTTATAAAGATTAGCTAATTCGAGCTGTGGCATAGGTATAATTATCTCTGCTTGACAGATGAGAAAACAGAGGTTAATTTGCCAAAATTATAAAACTAGTAAATTGCAGCACCAGATTTTAGCAACTTGCCTAAACTGGCCCAGTTATAGGACTAATAAGTAGCTAAGCTCAGTTTCATATTTGATTCAGTTGTGTTCAGGACACAAGGCTTATGCAAGTAATGAGGAGTGTTTTTAAGTGTACTTGAGCAATGCTTAAAACTTTTTCCTTGACACAGGAAGGAGGGAGACTCTTTCCTTTCCGTGGAGCTCCTCGCCCTCTAACTGCGCCTGATAAATGAGGCATCACCGGTCACTGCACACCGGGGAGCTGTGATTGCTTTTCCATTCCTACAGCCCAAATCAAGCCCGAGGTCGGACCGGGCACTAGAATTGGACTTAACTATATTTGATTTTTCTTTGGGGATAAGAAAAAGGCTTCTTAGACATAGAAAGCAACATATCCACTAAGAAGCAAACACTTTTATTTTGTTTGTGTCAAAAAACCTGTGCCTAAGATAACAGAGGTTTCCTATTTCCCTGTGAGTGAAATGGAATCTGAAGAAAATTAAAGAAAAAAATATCAAGACCAAATCACTCAATGTACATTCTTCGGTACATTCCAGAGTTTGGAGCACATACAGCAAAGTATGGAAACTATGACTGCCTACTCTCTCCTACTTAGAAAGATTTAATTTTCCTTCGGAGCTCTTAGCATGAGGCCAGATACAGAATTTTATTACATTCATCAGATGTTTCCAAGTTGCCACTGAATTAAGCATAGGCTTCTTAAATATAAGAGATTAAAACTGGAAAATGTTCTTAAGAAAGCAATACACTCTCTGCCCCAAACACAACTGTCTGCAGGCTTGGTCTGCATAATTGTACTTCACAGTGCACGGTTTTTATAATAATGGATAATGCTTGAAAAATTATTTACCAGTGTAATATTATAGCTAAGTTATGCCTCTCTATCTTCATAGATCTATTTATCACATATCTTAAAAATAGTACACATTATGAGGTTACCACCCTCACAAATGGAAGGTCAAGAGTAGCTCTCACAGGACGGTGATCATAAAAACAAAACACTGTTCCTGTACTGAAAACTCATGACTCCTTGAAAATAGGACTCTTTGCAATGTCATTTCGGTGGGAATCCCATGTCAGCATCAGTTTGGAGTCACCAAGCATGGCATTAATATTGCTATTAGGTCTGAATATTAATATTTCCCTAAACCTGTTTCATAGCCATGCTACAAATGTCAATGTATGTCACTGCAAAATGTATCCATGATGGTGTGTAGCTTCAGGTCTGGACTTTCCAAGAAGGTTTCAGCAATGAGTAGGAAGTCCACAGTGGGAATGGACCCCACACAGCATCTGGCATCCGGGTGCCTGGACATGGCCCACACCCACCTGCAAGGCACACTCAAGCACTTGGCAGTCCAGTAGGGGCATGGAGCCATGGCAACCAGGCTGCCCCGAACCCTTTCCTAAATGGCAGGCTCTCCCTGGAAGGCTGGAAGTGGGCACTGCTGGCGGTACAGCTCGGAAAGAAACACTTGGAGAAAAGGGAGTCGAGAAGGAAAACAAACAGGTTATAATCTCTTTGCCAGCACCAACAGTGGGGGAAGAAATCCTTTAACTTGGTGGTTTGGAAAAAGTGGCCTTCAAGGTGAAGAATATTTTTCTTTTGTTCAGCATTTGAACCATCTGCTGTTTTGATTTGTAATTTATAATTCACTGAGGTTTTTTAGCGGTGTTGTTCATGGCTTATTCTTTTAAAAGAAAGAAAACGAAGTAGAATAGGAAATGGCAAAAAACAATTGTCACCCAGGTCACAGTGAAAGTATTTTTCAATTAACTTTTCAAAATGTAATAGAGGAAAAATATATCTTGAGCGTTGGCTACACGTGCAACAATACGTTAAATGTTTACTATATATTATCTCATTTGAAGGTCATACTCACATTAATAAAACATATTTTTTCTGCTTTTTTTTAACATGGACTTTAAGATACAAAAATCTATAGTGACATAGCCAGAGCTGCGCAAGCAAAGAAGCAATGTGACCCTGCCCGTGTTCTGCGTAGAAATTCATTCACAGCTACCACACTATAAAAGAAAGCCTATCTGATTTGTCCTTATTAGCAGTTATTAAGAATTCTGTCACAGAATATCTTCTACCAAACACAAATTTAGGTGATTTTCAGAAACTTCAGTTTAGTCTATAGTTAACAGCATTTCTGTAAAGATAAATTTCCAGCCTATTGTAATTATTTGATTGGATACATTATTCCACACAAATTTAAAAATTAACTTAGAGATGTAGAAATGGTACACCCTGTAATCAATGTCCATGACAGTTACTAGCCACATGTGGCTATTTGAAATTTCAGTTAATTAAAATTGCCTTCAGGTTTCTGGTTCCACATTTAGTTGCCACTATTTTCTAAAGAGTAAAAAGTTTCACAGAAGAAACTTGGATGAAAACCTTGACTCTTCTTGGATTAAGGAGAAAGAGAAGGACATAAACTACGCTCCCAGATTAAAAACAAAGGCAAATACTAAGAGGTTAAATTCACAAGCAGAAACCACCTTGTGAACCAGTTGTGGTTTAGGAAAACCAGAAATACTTTAACAATTGCTAGAGTCACAGTATGGAGTTTTGAGGGTTTAAAACCCCCAGGCAACCAAGTCATACAGGAACTTCTGCCATTTCGTGAAATTTACTCCTAGGAACTTGATCAATTTCTTCAATGAATAGCAGAGGAAAAAAAAAAAAACTCTCCAATTTTCCACAGTGAAGCACATGTCAGATGCAAAATGATACAATCGTGTCAGAAGACAGCTTGGTGATTTCTTGAAAAACTCAATGTATTCTTTTGATTTGATCCAGTAACTGTCATTGTTGGTATTTACAGAACTGGAAGTGTGTTCACAAAAATGTAACATGAATATGTGTATCACCTTTTCAGAATTTCCAAGTCATGGAAGCCACAAAGATGTTTTCTGGTTTATAGATGGTAAATTAATTGTGGTACATCCAACAACGAACTGTTAGCAATTTAAAAAAAAATGATCTGGCAAGGCATGAAAAGCCATGGAACTGCCAATCTGAAAGTGCTATATAATGTATAATTCTAAAAATTTAGGTTGCCAGAAAATGGAAAATTATGGAGAAAAAGACTAATACTTAATAGGGGTTGCAGCAAAACAGAATGACTAGGCAGAACACAAAGGATTTCTGGGGAAATGCACGGACTCTGACATTACAGTAATGAACATAGGTCGCTACATACTTGTCCAAAGCCAGAAACTGTCCAAACTCAACCTCAACTGCCTATGTTGTAGGGTAATAATAATAAACTTCTCTTCTGGAGGGCTAACAACTTAAGTTTACAGACCAAAAATTAGAGAAAAAGAAGGACTGCAAGGAAAGCCAACATATTGGCCCTAGCTTTTCAAGATCAGTGAAGACTCAGGACATAGGAGAACCTACACTATAATATCATGTAACTCAGTTGTGGCCCACATTTTCTGATCAAGGAGATTATGGGGCCACAGAGGAAAGTGATCGATGATGTCAAGTGTGTCTAAGGAGAGTCACATGGAAAGAAAAAATTCTCTCAGGCTTTCTCAGAGAGCAAATTGGTCAATCAATGACTGTGACTCGTCCACATGGCTGACACTGACAAAGGATCTACAAACTGTGGTACAGGACTTCAGGATAAATCCTGAAGGGATCTGACTGACCTTGTCAGATACAAAAGTTACATCTCTTGTTCTATAGGTCTTGCTTTATCTTGGTCTTAACCATGCAGCAGAAAAGTGTAAAAACGAGATATAAAAAGTAAAGCCATATTAATATGCTGAGCTGTAAAAGGCTCAAGTCGACAACTTCTGACATTACTAGTCCTATGGATAACCCACTACTATTATGGACTACTGGACGATATTGGAATATTTTGCTGAATGGATACACCTACAATATTTAAATGACAATGGAATATCTCTGACAAAACTAAACAAAAAATGGGGATGCAAATGCAGGACCATTTTGTATCTGTACATTCAAAATAGTTAGGATAGATATATAGCTCCATTCTCTTAATTCAATGAGTAGAAAAATTTCTACTAATAGTGTTTTTGGACAGGATATCATGTCCACATCTTGTACTATGAATAACCACTAAGAAGATGACAATATGCAATGCATTAATTATCGAAACTCTCTTACTAATCGGTTGTGAAACTGTCTCATCGCTATTTGCTTCTCTGTAAAATTATTAAAAAAATAAAAAAGAGTTAGAAGAGTGAGCCCCAATGCAAAAGATGGCCTTTGCATGATTATGACTCAGTGATGTCTCTTCATTGACCCCATCAAATATAGACCCCTGTGAGGGATGCTCACATTGGAGCTACACTTCTACAATGGCAGGACCTAGGAGAAACTTCTTGCAACTCTGCCCTGAAACTGAACATTGCTCTAACCATTAAATCCTGATAACATTAAACACATGGTATGAGAAAATTAATTTCTCAGTCTCCTTTTCTGTAGCTTCCGGTATGATGTACTTCACGGCTCCTGAATTCGGTGGTGCAGGCAGAGTATTTCCCTCAGCAAAGGAAGCTGCCCTGAATAGCTCCGTGGTGGTCACTGCTGCTCTGTCTTGCAGATAGAGAAGCGGAACTCCCAAGAATCTTTCAAGTTAGCTGCTCAAGCCCACCCCTCTTGCTATCAGGGTACATCACAGGAGAAAAAGTTAGGGAAAGATCAATTTAAGCTATGACTTTGGAGTACATAGGTTTCAGATTTTAAGACTGTGTGAACCAATTTTGTTTGTCTCACCCAGGTCCTTATTTCTTTTCTTTAAGTGGTGGTCTTTTCTAAGGGATTTTTCTACTCCATCAGCAAATCTCACCAACTGTCTTACTTTACCGGTATAGTACAAAAACTGAGGGGAGGGCAGGGGCTAGGGAGATAGCTCTACTATCTGGGTGCCTGCCTGGAAAGTGCATTGCCCTGGGTTCCACCTCTGGTACTGCGTGTCATGCTGGCCCCAGAACCCCAGTAGCTCAGTGCTAGCCCTGAAACAGGTCATGATGTTGCAGGGCAGGAATCTCAGCACTGTGGAGGATAGGGCAGGAGGATCACTGTGAGTCTGAACCATGTAGTGAGACCCTGTACCAAATAAATAAAAATTACAAAAAAAAAAAAAAAAAAAGAGCGTATATGTTGTCCGACTATCAATGCCCAGGCTGGCTATTTCACTGAGGACACCTGAGTAAAACATCTACAGATCTCTTCTCTTGGGCTAGGCAAATTCTCCAAAGAATTTTTCCCAAAACTATTCCCAGGGTGAAAATTTTCTGGCAAAACTGTTCATACAAAGGAAAAGTCTCCACAGAGCTTCTCTTCTTTCTGCCCATGCTACTGATTTGTGAGACCCCTAAATAGGCAATTGTTCCATCAATAAAACTATGAACTCCATCCAAGGAATTGAAGAGAAGAGTCTCTGGAGCATACTTAAGCCTAAACAAATAGGATAGAATCATGCTGGCATATCAAAGCAGTTCAGGCTGCGCTGGGACACAGAGCCTTACCCACGCACTGCCTTGCATCTGCTACTTTTCACCCCTCCTAATTACAGTTCTGGAATGTTTGCCACTGTTTTTCATGTTTCTTTTCCATGTGTCTCACCTTTGTATGAAGCTGGAAGAGTATAGTCCCCAGGCCAGTGGTCCTGTGACCATAATAGCATCGGATGGAGATGTGAGGTGTGGACAACACTGCCCGCCGGCTCCACCTCCTGAGATTCTGACTAAGTAGGTCAGGAACAGAGCCTGCAGATTCTCCTCCCTAATGAGTCCCCCCTAGCTGATGTCCTGCTGCTTCTGCAGAGACCACACTTTGGGAACTGCGGCCGTGAAGACTAAAGCCACACAAAGCCCACCAGACATGCGTGTGGCAAGGGGCTTCACACTGCAGACACAGCTGCAAGAGCTTCCCGTGCCCTTCAAGCCTGCTTGGGTTGACACTTTTTGAAGGCTTTCCTCATAATTTTGCTAAGTGATAAAGTGAGAGAGAGGACTGAAAAGGGAGGGAAGAGTGGAGCTTTTTAAAAGTGGAAGATGGAATACAATGGGATGGTTTGGGGGACCTACAGATAGTCAATCTGGCAGAATTTTGATACCAATTGTGATAGTTAATGATAAATGTAGATTTCGACCAGAGTATCCTAGTCATTGAAAAATTTATTCTCGAGAAGATGTGCACTTAAATTGAGGGACTGTGAGTAAAACAGTTCATGCCTCTTAGCACAGTGGACCGCACCTCAGAAGGCTGACCTTCCCTGGGAGGAAGCCGTCCAGCAGAAGCTTTCAGACCTCATCTGTGCATGGGCTGTCTTCTAGCTCTCCATTCTGACAGAGCCTTTGACATAGCACTGTAACATCAGCTCAGCCCCTGGTCTCTGGCCTAGCAGCCCACTCTTTAGATTTTGGACTTACCAACCTCCACAGTTTCAGAAGGCAGTTCCTTAAAATCTCAAAAAAATTCTCTCTCTCTCTCTCTCTCTCTCTCTCTCTCTCTCTCTCTCTCTCCATCTCCCTCACTCTCACTTCTTTACCCCTCCCTGCCTCATGTGTATATTCATGAACACATCCTATTAGTTCCATTTCCCAGGAGAATCTTAAGAAAACAGAAGAAAAACCTACAAATACGCATGCACAGATGTATAAATATAGGTATCATAGAAAGTATATAACTAGTGTATATGTGTACATATGCATACATGCTAGCTGTTATGGACTCTGTGTAGTTGTCCTCCCAAAGCCTCAAGTACTCATTGGGGCATGGTTCTAGAGTTTGTGACAAATGCATGATCCAAGGCTGAGATTATGAGTCTGAACATTTCTGGGATTATCGATGTGCAGATTTAGTCTATCTACACCCAGCCTGGGGTAGTAGACTAAATGCAACATGAGGGAGAGAGACTTGCTCTCTGTTGCCATTGCTGCCCTGCTCCTTCCATTTTGCTCTTGCTGTTTTGTTACTTTTTGCTGCCATGAACTTCTGCCTTCTTCCATATGCCACTCTGCCTTGGAGCCAGCTGAGTATGGACTGAAACCTCTACTAACTGTGAATTACGTAAACCTGTCCTTCTTTCATTTCTGGAGTTGGATACTTTGACCTAGCAGCAAGAGAAAAGTAACAGAGACACTAGATGTCTATATATATATATATATGACACATATATAACCTATGTATAACCTACATATAAACTATATATAACCTATAAATATATAACCTATATATATGTTAATTTTATATTTATATATTAGCTATCATATATGTATATCTATATATGGCACATATATTTTATAAATGTATGTTGTATATATGTTCTATATGTATGTTAAATATAAGTTATATATGTTAAGTATAAGAAAAATAACATTGATACAGGAAATATTTCACCATCACTTTTGCCATAGCTTTATTGCACACGCACAGTAAGCTATGCTTCTAAGTGTATTAACTGTGCACAGTGCAGTAGTTATGTCTTTATCTCTAATGTTTCAGATGAACTACTATTTTTTAAAAACTGAATATGTGTCAGATATCAAATGCTTTTAATTAAGTTTTAAATATCCAACAAGGGAGATCCTTGCTCTTGCACAGAGTCACAGCATGGTCACACAAATAGCAATATGACTAATTACGGCTTGGCACCTATTACATAAGATTCTGTGAAGCCTTCATGTTATTTCTTCCCCAGAAAGGTGAGGCACTAACTAAATTCCCCTGAGAACACAGAGTCAGGGAGGATCAAGTCTGATTTTTCTGATTTTAACCCCAGTTCCATGTAATTTTGATCACACTTAGACATGTGGAATAGTTACCAGAAAATATTTTGGTTTTCACCCAATGGTTATCAAAATTAAGTGTTTCTACTGGTCAGAAATGCCTCAAGAGGCCTGATGTAGTGGCATATGCCTGCAATCCCAGCACTTGGGAGCCTGCGGCAGGAAGACCTCCTTGAGCTCTTGGCCAGCCTGGGTTGCATAGTGAGCTCAAGATCACCATGAACTACACAGTGAGACTCTGTCCCGAAAACAAACAGAAAACTAGAAGTGCCTAAAGACCATTTTTTGATTAAATGATCTTTTATTTGGGCTCTGTTCAGTCACAGAAGAAGTTGTAATAAAAGTTCTCTCGTGGTAAGACACTGAATTTTACTTCAGCTACTGTCTCCTCCCACTTGCCATAAAAAGTTTATGTTGCACAGACCATAAAGAGTACAACCGAAGACAGAGACGCACAGGACGGGGCTGATGTAATCTGTGCTCTGCAAACACTCGCGCTACATACACCATTTGTGGAAAAGCACAATAAGACTTTTCAGACATCTGTTCTTGAGGTTACGAGAAGTGAATTATCAACAGAATCTAAGGGGGCTGTGAAGACACAATCTGCCCTATTGGTAACTAACACCAGTCAAAATGCATTACTTTAATGAAATTGCTTCTTCCACATTTTATTTGTATAATTGTTCTATTTGCATGTAGTTCAGCATTGGGCATATTTAATGTATCTGGGCATGTTTTTCAAAACTTAAAATGATAGTGTGCATTGAACTTGATGGCATATTAGTTGTCATTACACATTTTCAAGCTTTGGCAAAAACCAGGGGGAGCAAACCTGGAAGATGACCCCCAATCCTGGGATGCAAGGAGACAGGCCAGGAAATTGGCATCTGCAGGTGAGGAAGCTCCTGGCCACCCTGTGGCAGGGCCAGCAAAGTGACCAGTGACAAAATGCCCTTCTAGCTGTGTCTGGAAGGTCGCCCTCACAGAGAACCTACCTGGTTCCTGCTTATTGAATTTTTCACAGGTCAATCAATATCTAACCCTACAGGTGAAATTTGTTGTCTTTCAAACATCAACTACATTCCTGAAAATTTTCACTTAGATTCCTAGAAGTAGCATTCCACGTCACAGCTAGCAAGAAATAAACACAAATATATACTTTTAAAATTCTTAAGTACATATACGTTAAAAGCCACTTTGTAAAAGTCCTTTTTCATCAGTTCTCCTACCTGTTCAGAAATGGTAAACCTACTCACAAGGCAAACCCCAGCGGAGATGGGAAGGTCTTCCTTCTGAATCAGCAAACCATTCAGGACTTATTCTTCTTTTTACACCAGAATCAAAATTAGCTTCATTACCAACATTTTAATTTAAAGAAAATTTTGTAATCTCTTGAATTGGCAAATAGATCATACAAGCTTGTCCCTAACATTTGCGGGACCTGAGACCCGTATGCTGGGTGTTTGTGAATATTTTAAAGTTATAAACCAAGCCACAGTCGTGGGCTCCCTGGTTCTGACCAGGTCCCTACAGGCCAGTCCTACACTGTCCTTCACACCTCATTCTCAAGGGCTAGTCCCCTCCCCAGGGTTCATGCTCCCTGTAAACCAGTGTAGCAGCCCCCATCTGCTGGCATGTTGTAGAGGCCAGTCCAGGGTTCAGTGTGCCTGTGTCAGAGGAGGTATCAGATCCCAGGGTGGGGTAGGCTTGTCAAGCCGCTCTGTTCTGGAAGCCAGGGCACTAAGAGGTGTTAGGGCTTACATCTAAATGTCCTCCCAAAGCCTCGTGCTGTCGTAGGTGGGGTTTTTCAGAGGTGGGTGGATCTGGAGTGTGTGATTACTAAATCAGTCTGCTGATTGGCTTGGCATAGTTCTGGGTAGCATTGAGGTTGTCCCTTAGAGTGGGTATCCTGAATAGAATCCAAGGGACAAAAAGTGTGTCCCTGCTTCCTACCTGCTGCTTGTATGCTTTTGCTGCCTTCTGCTGCCATGGGCTGTTTCTTCCCATGAAGCTTCTCTGCCACACCACTCTGTGTTGGAGCCCGCCAATTGTAGAGTGAAGCCTCTGTGAACTGAGAGCTAAGCAAACCTTTCCTCTCACTTCAGGTGTCAGGTATTTTGTCTCAGCAATGAGACAAGTAACCAACAGCCATGTCTCCTCACTCTCCTTACTTTCCCATCTAGAGATTTCTAGGCCTTCTAATCACTTCCAAAGTCACACCACCCTGGCACAGGAAGAGATGGAATTTAGTGATTTGGGGTGATTGTAGGTCTGACTAAACACCTATTTTGAGGGATTTCAGCTGTCTTAAACAAAAACAGCTTGTTTTCTTTGGTTTCTGGGTCCCTGTTTCTGCCTATTACCCCCATTAGTAACAACACACAGGCACACAGCTGCACGATTCCATCAGCTCTGTGTCCAGGGGCCCAGAGGACAAGGCACAGCTGCATACATTCCTCCCCAAAAGTTTGTTTGGTGACCCAATGGTCCAAACTTTCAAGAATCTTCTCTAGAAGATCAAAAGGAAACACTTCCATTTCCTGGGTGTTTTAAGTGCTGACCCTCTCCAAGACAGACCTGACCTGGGGAGATTCCCTCTTCCCCCGTGTTTTCTTCTTCCACTTTCCTTATTAGAAGAGAGTCTAACGATTCAGTCACATCTTCAAGTGAAAGTTTCAGTTGTGTAATTGTCCCTTCAGTTACAATTAAAGTAAGAAGTTTCTCCTATCTTGAGAAGCACAGTGTCTCCTTTACAATTTTATTTTATTAGGCTAAGGACACATGAAATCTAACCTCCTAAAGAAAATTATAAGTGTCCTGCACAGTCTTGTTGACTAAAGTTGTGCTGTGGTGGAGAAGACTTGGTCCCCTGTGATGGGTTCTGACCATCTGCAGATTTCCTGCCCCAATAACAGGTAGGGATATCAGCTAACTAAGCTAATGAGTGGCCAGCAGTTGTGACAACAATGTTGAGAAGTGTATATTCTTCTGCAGGAGTCAAGAGATGGTAGGACCAGGCCTATCAGTTTGCCATCTTATTCCTTGAAAATTCCTCTCTGAAAACAAAGACAAACAGAAGCAGAGAGAAATGAGACATCAAATTCTAGTGACAACTTTTGGGTCTACAGATCCATCTATTCCCAGTTACAAAGGTCAATAAGCCTTCCCATTTCATCTAAAGTACTTTGAGTTGAGTTTGTATCACTTGCAACAAAAAGTGACTGGAACAACGTCATATTATTCTGAAAGCCACAATTCCATCAGAACCCAGGCAAGTCTATCCAGATATCTTATAGCCATGTTGTTTGCAAAAATAAACATTTTTTTTCCTTTATTAAGTAGAATGAGTCAAAACCAAAATACCATTTCCCTTGAATACTCCAGTTTTCTCTTCAATATTTTTCTTGGATTACTCTTCTCTCATTGCTGGGACAAAACACCCAACACCCAAAATTAGGGAAGGAGGTTTATTTAACTCATAGTTAGTGGAGGTTTTAGTCCATACTCAGCTGGCCCCAAGGAGAGCTCACAGTGGCAGCCAACAGCAGTCCACGGTGAAGGACAAGAGCAAAACAGCGAGACCAACATGGAGGAGTACTGGCAGCAGGGCCAACACTGACAGAGTCTCTCTCCCTTATTTTCCATTTAAGCTATTTGACCCAGGCTGGGTATAGCACTCACATCCAAAGTACCAGCATTGGATCATAAATTAATAAGAACCTATAGAAGTTTGCCCCATAACTGCATGAGGCTTGGCGGGGACAACCAGACACAAACCATAACATTCTACCCCTGGACCCCCAAAGTTTCATGAACATCCCTTTATGCAAAAGGCATTTTAGTCCATCTCTAAGAGTTGCTAAAGTCCTAACAGTTTCAGCTCCTCCTGAAAGTTCCAAGTCTCAAGTCTCCTCTGATATGTAAGGCAAACTCTTAGCTATGAGCCCCTGCACAAATGAAAAGTTCAACACAAACAACATTCAACGGTACAAGAAAAACACTGCCATTCCTAAAGGTACAAACAACAGGATTTGGACCAAAACAAGTCCAAAATCCAGAAGGGAAAATATTAAGTCCTGTAGTTCCATGTAGAACATCCAAAGCAATCTGTGGCAAATGATGAGCTCCATGTGGCTCTACCCCTGTGGCACTCTTGGTCATAGCACCCATGGCTTCTTTCTTAGGCAAGCTTTACTGTCTCCTTGCAGTTTCCCTTAAATGATCCATGTTCCTGGCTTTTCCAAACTTCTGGGGTTTCCATTGCATGTTAAGCTTCTCACTCTCTGCTTCACACACTGCCCTCTCAGGGGCACACGACCTTACCTCCCAGGGCTTCTGAAATCCAGGTGGAAGCCTTCTTAACCTCAGACCTCCTGCATTCTTCAAGCACCTAAAACCACCATGTGGATGATGCCAAGGTCTGCTGCCAGCTGGAGCAGTAGCCAGCCTTTCCTCTCTCTTGGCTGTAGGGGTCGAGTATCTGAATTGTTGAGCACTCTGAGATTGATTCTGAGGAACAAATTCTCTATGTCACAACCATTATGGAACCTCGTGTAGTTGCTGCTGCCTCTATCCTGGAACATGGTGCTCTTCAGCTTTCTCCTCAAGGCAAAGTCCCTCACTCTTGCAGTTCTGAGGCTGCAAAGTGCAGAGTCCTGCCTCCTCCTGTGATGTCCTGAGGCCATCCTTTCCATTCTCTGGTTCCTTCTCAGCAATTGAGATCCTCTCAGCTCTATCTTCACATTCCACAGTTTTATTGGCACTTCCTTTCTGGCCAAACTTACAACATTTTGAATCATCCTGCTTAGTTCTTTGCTCTTGATTTCTCAGCATAAATCTGACTAAAAGCCCACAACAATATCCATACCATTGCCTCAACATTTGACTGCCTTGAAATTTCTTCTGCAAGATTAACCAATCCATCACACTTAATCTCAGTCTCAGGCAAAGTCTCTGGACATGAGCAAAATGCAGACAAACTTTCTGCTAAGCCAAAACATGCATCATCGAGAGTCCAACAATCAATGCAGTCTTTCTTCTCAGCAGAAACCTCCCCAACCTCATCCTTTTAGACAGGATTTCTATCAGCATTCTGATGGATTTGGCACCTCTGACCAGGATCTTCCAAACAGAACAGTTGAAGGTATTCCAGAGCTTCTCTTGAGGGCAACATCCCTTCCTATCTGTTCTCATAAGCCATTCCCAAAGGCTTATAATCCACATATCAGGTCTAGTCACAGTAATGACCCCACCACTCTTGGTACCAGATTCTATCTTGGTTCCTCTTCCCTTGTGGCTGGCTCAAAATATCCAACACACAAAATTAAGGAAGGAAAGGTATATTTATCTCACAGTTAGTGGAGATTTATTCCATACTCAGTTGACTCCAAGGCAGACTGCACATGTCAGAGGGCAGCAGTTCATGGCAGCAGGAAATAACGAAACAGCAAAAGCAAAAGGGAAGAGTAGCTGCAGCAGTGGCAACAGAAAGTAAGTCTGTTGCAGTCAGACTATCCCCCTCAGGCCAGGTGTTCTGCTTATACTCATGATCCCAGCACTGGATCAGGAATTAATCACAAACTCTAGGAGTTCATCCCAGTGACTACATGAAGCTTTGAAAGGACACCTAAATACGAACCATAGCAATACTCTTGAGTTATTCTACTCTTCTGTTCTTCTACTGCTATTGATTATTCCATTTTCACAACTTTTCTGGCTGAACAGTGCCAACAACTACCTGTGCTCACCTCTCCACATTCTCCTTCCACCACACTAAACATAATCCCTGTCCATGAATAATAAATTGCTTTGGTTGGTTGCACACACTAATTTGGAGTATTGATTAAACTTTGTTTCCTTCTTGTAGACTTATTTTGTGATTTTATATAACCTGAAAATCTCAAATCCTTTCACTTTATAAGCTCAGTATTTTATTTGTATCTGTTATTCTTAAAGTTGTTGAACCAGGGGCTGGGGAGATGGCTCAGTGGAATAAGCACTTCCCTGGCAAGCACAAGGGCCTGAGTTCAATACCAAGTTCCACCAAAAAAACAGTTGTTGAACCAGTGAGTTGTGATCAAAAAAAATAAAAAAATAAAAAAAATAAGAAGTAGCAGAAATATTTCTAAGACTTGTTGAAAAAAGGCCATGTTTATCAGGTTGGACACCATGGCTAACACCAAGATTTTGATCTCTTGATCTTGTGCTATTTGGCTGATTCAGTATGTTCCTAGAGAGTTCACTAATGTAACCCCCAAGTGTGCACTGGTATTTGCTGAAATCATGAGGAAGATATGCTCTTATTTATGTCCTGCTCACTTTCAATATAGTTTCTTTTCTAGGACCCTATTTGTGTCTTGGATTATGTTTCTCCAAATTAGGGATTTTTCTATCTTTCTCTCAGCTTTCTTGCTTTGGGTATTTCCTCCAGGTCCCTAATTTGGATTCCTTTGGTGATTTTCCCCACTCAAGTCTGTAAAACAAAACAAATTTATGGTAGCATTTATGAACAAATTTAGATTGCATTGCACTTACTTTTCTTTCTTATGCATACAAGAATGTATGTATTTATTTGGCTTTTATAATATCTTCAAATGTGGGCTATGGTTATAGGTTAGAGTACCAATAATGCTATTCTGTTTGAAATGGATAATATCATTGGGGGATACATTTTCTATAGTGAAGTTTTCAGTATCCAGCCATAGTACAATTTCTTAATACTGACCAGAGCCTCTGGTTTTGTAGGAAATATGGAAGGCAAATTAACCATGAGCATAATTTTAAAGGCCCAACAGTAATCATGAAATCTAACCATTTTTCCAGTTACTTAGCATTCCTTCTTTTTTTAGCTTCTAAATGGAAGGAAATAAAAGTTCCTGTTTATTTCTCTAAAGTGCCTGCCCACGACACTAATTTGTGCAGTTTGAATCAGACAATACTTCAAGTCAGCCGCAGTGTGACTCATTCATTTCAAGTGATCATTTCAGTCCATCTCAGCAGCCTGGCTCACTGAGGTGTTCCCCAGCAATAGTGCTTGGCTAAAGGTGCTTTACCAAGAACCCGTAGATTGCATGATGGCAAATGCTGGCTATTTTTAGTCCTATATGTGCTAGGAAAACCTCAATGCCTGGACAAGACATGCCGAATGCATTCTGCGCATTCTGGTAAATACATCAAGGTAATAATTACTTCCACATTTCCCTCTTTTAAATACACATTTTTTTACTCAGGGACATAGTTTGCCCTTACAAACACCCAATGCATTTCAGATTTCTGTGTAATTTAAAGAAAACACATTGCAGAGGTGAGCCAAATTTATATC
>NW_004524591.1:5412614-5413422 GCF_000260255.1 Octodon degus
GTTTCTCTTTGTGTATTTTTTCACAAAATTGTGAAATAAGCCAGTGGCTTATGGGTATGTTGGGAAGGTACTAGACTGTATTGTGCTTCTTACTATTGTCTGTGCTTCCTTTTGAAAGACTTATTTAAGAACATAAACGTTGTCTGTTGTTTTAAAAGCAGTAAATTTAAGTGCGTCCTGTGAAGGAAATACACATGCCTTCAAAGAGGAACAAAAGGAAAAAAATAACAGAAAGCTCATGTGCAATGTTATATTTTACTACAGAATGTTTAAAAAGCCAGGTATTGTGGTGCCAGATTGCTTTAGTGGTAAACTCCTTGGAATTGTGACAAAAGTTGAGCTTGTACCTGGAGTAGCCTGATGGGATAAAACATGTCATAGCTTTAATTTTACTATCTCCATCTAAACAAACCCATCTGTTCAAGTGTTACCTGGGCAACTCTGTGACCAGGAGTATGCTTAGCTCTCCTTGTGGAGGTTTAGTGGAGGAAATTCTCTGGGAACACAGAAAATATAATTTTTATGGTTTCCTTTTACATGTTTTAAATTAAAAATCACTTTTGAGTGCCTTTAGATAAATAAAATTTAAATCTAGGTTGAACTGATCGATTTACCAAATGAGAAAACTAAAATTCATAAATTCATATGGAAATAACTTTACTATCATTACACACAGTTTTTAATGGGTAAAACAAGCTTGAATAAATACATTTTATGGTATGCCTTTCTTCAATAATGTTTACTCCTCATTATTGGTATGGATCCTCAATCTCACTTCCAACTATGTTGTGACTGACAGGGCAGGATA
>NW_004524591.1:5414503-5417047 GCF_000260255.1 Octodon degus
GAAATACTTTGAACTATTGCCTTAACCAACTTGTATATATACATGTATGGTTTTGCCCCTAGCTTATTTCCTAACTTTTCTTCTTTCTCTCTCTCTATTGTTTAATCTATAAATTCTGTTTGCTTCCCTTTAACTATGTCTGTTATACATTTCAGTTTTCATTTCTTCTTCTGACTCCTTACATTAGGGAAACAATACAGTATTTACACATGTGGGTCTGGTTTACTTCACTTATGAGTATAGCCTCAAGTTGCATCCACTTAACTAAGAAGGCTTCAAGTTTGTTTTCCTTTATAGCTGAGTAATACTCCAAGGTATAAAAATATCACATCTTGTTCATCTGTTCCTCAGGTGACAGGCATCTTGGTTGCTTCCAAGATTTGGCTATCTCAAATTGTGCTGCTATAAACATAGGCACACATATATCACTCTGACATGATGTTTTCAGATCTTTTGGGAATATTCCCAGTAGGGTGATAGCTGGATTGAATAGGATTTTCAATCCTAGTTTTATGAAGAGTCTCCACATGGATTTCCATAATGGTTGCACCAGTCTACATCCCCACCAGCAGTGGAGAAGGGCTCTTTTTCCCTGCAGCCCCTCCAACATTTGTTGTTGGTTGATTTATTTATGAGAGCCATTGTTTCTGGGGTGAGATGGTATTTCAATGTTGTTTTAATTTGCATTTCTCAAATTGCCAGTGATGTGGAGCATTTTTTCATGTACTAATTTTTCTCTTATATTTCTTCCTCTGAGAAGTGTGTATTCATCTTGAATGCCCATTTTTGGATTAGGCCATTACATTTGGGGGCCCTAATGTTTTTTAATTCTTTATGTATTCTAGATAGAAGACTCTTGTCTGAGTGATTATTAGTTAAGATTTTTTCCCAAGTTGTAGGTCATCTTTTCACTCTACTGGTAATTTCTATTGATGGGCAGAAACTTCTCCATAAGAAGAAGTCCCACTTATTAATTCTTTAAGTATTTCCTCTACAGTTTGACTTTGGTCATGAAATGCTGGCCTACTCCTATATCTTCAAGATTTCCACCTACTTCCCTTTCAGTAGAATTAGCTTCTGTTTTAATTTTTAGATCTTTAATCCATTTTGACTTAAGTTTCATTCATGGTGATAGACCCAGGTATAGTTTTAGTTTTTGGCATGAAAAGAGCCAGTTTTTACAGCACCATTTGTTAAAGAGGCTATCTTTCTCCAGTGAATATGTTTGGCTCCTTTGTCACAGATAAGGTGGTTGGGTTGTTTGTAGTTGTATCTGCATCTTCTAATCTATTCCATTGATCCTCAGGTTTATTTATTTCTATTACCATGCTATTTTTATCACAGTGACTTTGTACTATAATTTCAAATCAGGGATTGTAATGCCTCCTGACTTGCCTTCGTTGCCTAAGATTCCCTTTGTTGCTCTAGGTCTTTTCTAGTTCCAAATAAATTTTATAAATGATTTCTTTTGATCTGTGAGGTGCATTGGTGGTATTTTCATCAGGATTGCATTAAATCTGTGTAACAGTTTTGAGAGTATGGCCATTTTTACAATGTTGGTTTTTCCTATCCAAGAGCAAGAAATATATTCCCATTTTCTGAAATCTGTTTCTATCTCTTTTTTTAGAGAAATGTAATTTTCATTGAATAGATCTTTTACTTCTTTAGTTAGAAGTAATTCCTAAGTATTTCATTTTTCACAGTGCTATTGTAAGGGGTATTGTTTCTCTAATTTCTCTCTTAGTGTGTTTGTTATCTGGGTAGAGGAATGCTATTGACTTTTGAGTACTGACTTTGTAACCTGTTATGCTGCTGAATTTGTTTATAAATTACAGAAGCTTCTTTTGAGGAGTTTTTGGGTGTTCCAAGTAGGGTATCATTGTCATCTGCAAATAATGATAGTTTAACTACTTCTTTACCTATTCTTATTCTTTTTATTTTGCTCTCTTGTCTAATGAATCTAGGTAATGGTTCCAGAACTGTATTGAATAAGAATGGTGATAGAGGATATCCTTGGCTTGTTCCAGATCTGAGAGTAAAAGATTTCAGTTTTTCCCCATTTAGAATTATGTTAGCAGTTGGATTATCATAGATGAATTTTTATCAAATTGAGGTAGAGGCTATCTATTTCAATTTTCTGTAGGGCTTTGATCATGAATGAGTGTGGGACTTTGTCAAAAACCTTTTCTGCATCAATTGAGATGATCATGTGGTTTCTGAATTTGGCTCTCTTGAAACAGTGTATGGCATTTTTTAATTTTCATATGCTGAACCATCCTTACATAACTGGGATAAACCCTACCTGGCCATGCTATATGATCTTCTTGGTGATTTGCTATACTCTATTTGCTAGGATTTTTATTGAGGGTTTTTGCATCTATGTTCATGAGGGAGATTGGCCTGTAGTTCCCTTTTTTAGTTGAATCTTTCTCTGGTTTCGGTATCATATTTGCCTCCAGGAATGATTTTAGGTGTATTGCTTACTTTTCAATTTCATTGAAGAGTTTGAGGAGTATTGGGATTATGTCTTCTGTAAATTTCTTG
>NW_004524591.1:5417641-5449567 GCF_000260255.1 Octodon degus
AATTTCTTGTCTAAATTCATCTGTAACCCATTGGTCATTGAAGAGGGTATTATTTAATCTCTATGTGTTTATGGTGTTGCATGGTTTCTTTTGTCATTTATTTCCAGTTTCATTGCACTGTAGTTTGATAATATACATGGGATAGGTTCAGTTTTCTTGCATATACTTAAGCATGATCTATATATTAGTATGTGGTCTCTTTTAGAAAATGTTCCTTGTGAAGCTGTAAAGAATGTGTACTCAGATGTGCTTGGATGAAACACCCTGTATATGTCCACTAAGTCCATTTGTTCAAAGGTCTGATTCAGTTCTACTAGCTGTTTGATAATTTTTTGTCTGTTTGACCTATCTCTTGGGGATAACAGGGTGTTAAGGTCTCCTGTTAAAATTGTGGTATTGAATATTAGATTTTTCATGTCCTTTAAGATTTGTCTTATATAGTTGGCTGCTCCCCTGTTTGGTGCATAAATATTGATAACTGTTACTGTTTCCTCTTATATTTTTCTTGTAACTAGTATGTAGTGACCTTCTTTATTTCATTTTATCAGTCTTGGTTTGAAGTTCAGATTATCTGAGAACAGGGTTGCAACCCTTGCTTTCTTCTGAAGTGCTGGGGCATGTAGTATTGTTTTTCATCCTCTGACTTTCATCTTATGAATTTCTTTACAAGTTTATTGTGCTTCTTTTATATAGCATATTGTTGGATTTTGCTTCCTAATCCACACTTCCAGTCTATTGCTTTTAATTGGTGAATTGAGTCCATTTCCATTGATGGTCATAACTGAGATGTATTCTTATGTTTGACATGTTATTTTCCTGCTGTTTGCTACCTATTTTTCACCTTTCTTTAATTGTTTGCCTTATTTAGTGGGTTCCTTTCATTCTTTTCATTTGATCCCTCTCTTATTCTAAAGAGAGATCAAAATTGTGGTCATTTTGATCCCTCTCTAGAATATCATTTAGTAGTCTATGTAAGGTTGGCTTTATCATCATTAAATTATTTAGTTCTTATTTTTCATGGAAGTACTTCACTTCTCCATTAAACTTGAAAAAATGTTTTGCAAGGTATGTCAGTCTAGGTTGGAATTTGTTTTCTCACAAGACTAATAAGACTTTGCTCCATGCTCTCCTTGACTTGATTGTGAAGAAATATCTGCCATTTATATGATAGATTTTCCTTTAAATGTGATGTTTCTTTTCTCTAGCAGCTTTTAGTGTACTGTTCTTATACTGAATTTCTGAGATCTTGATTATTATATTTCTGGGTGTGGTTTTAATTGGGTTGATGTTATTTGGAGTTCTATATGCTTCAGTTATCTGAATATCAGATTGTTTCCCCATATTTTTGAATTTTTCTGTTATTACTCCTGTCCATATTCTTTTTATATCATGTGTATTGACTCCTTCTTTCTCACTGATGCCTATTAGTCTTATGTTGTTCATCTTTGCATCATTTTGCAGATGTTGAATTTTTTTTCCTGCATCCTAGTTGCTTTCAGGATCCTAGTTGTTTTCAGAAAAGTTCTATTCTTACCTTTATACTAGCTCCAATAGGGTCTTCAAGATCTGAAATTCTGTCTTCACTTTCATTCAAATGTTTTTGCCAGCTTGTAGTTAAGACTTTAATTTCCTGTATATCTCTTTGAATCTGTTTCATGCTTTCTATTTCTTTCCTATATTGCTCCTTCAAGGATTCCATCATTTTTCTTTTCTCCTCTGTTTTTTATTAGTATCTTCTTTAGAAGACACTCAGTATGTCTTTCATTATAATTACCATTTCTTTTTCACTTCAGAGATTATTTCTGATCCAATTTCCTCTATACCTTTCTGCAGTTGTTTCTTTTCTTCAGACACTATTATTTCAGAGATTTCAGGTATGTCACTTTCAATTTCTTCTATTTCTTCTAGTGTCTCCTGCATTTGTTCAGGTAGGCTTGGAAGCCTAAGAATACATTTTGCTCCTCCTTCTTTGTCATTTTTTCATAGCACTGTCCTCTGACCTTTGGTGTAGAGCTTTGATGCAGTTATTACCTAAGCACCAACTGATATAATTGCCTAAGGGAGATTATGTGGTTTAGACAGTTACGGTTTTGTATTTACAGTACTACAATTAGCAATACTAATAATGGGTAGGGAGATTTAGCAGGTGAGACACTTTTGTAACTAGACCATAAGAACAAACATTATGACTGCATAGCTAAGCAAGTATTAAATAGAGAATTTGTATTTAAATTAGTTTCCCTAAATTCTGTCTGATCACCTCCCCTTAATGTACGTGGAGTCTTCTAGACAGACTAGTTCACCCAGCTTACCTGTTGCCCCTTCGTCTTCTTTTCTTTCATTTTCTTGTTTTTGTTTTTTTGCGGAACAGGGGATTGATTGTCCCCTCTCTTGATCAAGAGAGAGAGAGAGAGAGAGAGAGAGAGAGAGAGAGAGCAAGAATGGCTTCATAGATCTGGATCTAGCGTGTATCTCAGCTTATTGTGTCTGAACCTACCAACTTCAAACTCGTAGAGCTGGACCTCACTTGGGTTTGGCTGCTGTGCTCCACTTGTTCCTGTTGCAGGCTGTGTAATTGAACCTGCTGTGCCCCACTGGCAAGATGTTCTACTCCTGGATTATCTGGGTGGGTCTCACCTGTAGCCTCTCTGCTGGGAGTTCCACACCAGGCCTGTCTGCTGAAGGAGGTTCCAGTGGGCAGGCAGTTGGTCCCACATGCATGCTGAGCCTCTGTACTGACTCTTTTGACCTTTTCATAATAACAGTTTTTCCTTCATATTGAAAAAATTATTTCCCAATCACAATATCTATGGTATCATTCAGATTATAACTGTTTTCAGTTCTCACATTAGTGAGACAATATGATGTTTGCACATGTGGCTCTGATTTATTTCACTTACCAATACAGTCTCTAGTTCTATCCATTTACCTACAAAAATCTAGAAGTTATCTTTCTTATAGCTGAGTAATACTTAATTGTGTAAAAATACCACATCATTTTTATCCACGGCTCAGTTGATGGGCATTTGTGTTGTCTCCAAGATTTAGCTGTGACAAATCAGTGTCACAAAGAGAGTAAAAGATTTACACAATGAAAATTACAGTACTCTAGAAAAGAAAGATCAAAGAGGATTTCAGAAAATAGAAAGGTATTCCCTGTTCCTGGGTAGGAAGAGCCAACATTGTGAAAATGCCCATACGCACAATCTTTATCTTATCCACATGTGG
Organism: Octodon degus; assembly: GCF_000260255.1. Lineage (NCBI taxonomy): Eukaryota > Metazoa > Chordata > Mammalia > Rodentia > Octodontidae > Octodon > Octodon degus. Next base: position 5,420,870 of record NW_004524591.1, read on the forward strand.
TAAGATTTGTTAGAGACAAGGATGAACATAGGTAGCAATGATAAACGGCTTATGTCTGGCACAGTAAGCTAATTTACCAACTTCTGAGAAGCAAGGAAAGGCTGACACAATTAAATGTGAGTCCAAGTTTATGCTGATCTTTCTGATTCTTTTACTGAGTCAGTTATCCCAGTTATCATCTCTAGGATATTCAGAGCGAAGTAAGACGTCTTTAACTGCTCAAGGATGGAGGCACTGGAAAATGGCAAATAACTCTCAGACCAGCATCTTACTTGCTTGTCTCTAAGATAAAATATTTGGCACTCATAACTAAAAGGAAAGGAAGATTACTCTGGCTCATGCTTGCAGCCTCTGCTCTGCTGGCTTCAAGGTAGGAGGATCAGCACAATGGAAGAGCTGAGCAGAAGACACTGGCCATCCCCTGGCAGCCAGGAAGTAAGAAGAACAGGAGAGCTGCAGAGCAGAGCAGTCCTTCCTGTACCAGGGCAGCTGCAACCACTGACCAGGCCCCACCTCCCAAGGGCAGACTCAGCTGCAGAGCTTGTTAATGGATGAGTCCACTGATGTGTGGAGCAACCCATGACCCGACTTATGCTGAGAATTTGGGGGGATATTTTATATCGGAGCCATGACACTGTCTTCTCAAGTCATTAATGGGGATCTGGTGATGGAAGAAGTAGAAGTGATTAAGATAAAAAATGTCCAGGTGCCAGCCAACTCCCCATAAAAACATATTTAGTATGAATCACAACCATGCACTATTCTATTTTAATTTAATTAAGGATTGAGCTCTTATGTATGTGGCTTATGTGAGACTATAACTTTTGATCAGGTCATTCTTAATCACAATTAGCGATGAAGTAAGCTGAAATGTGCAAAAAGATAAGTTACACAAGGTGACAAAATTTTAAGTGGCAGAGGCCAGTCTTACCTATTTTTTTTCAAGAGGATAATAATTTTGTTGTAATCTCCTGCTCATGATTTTAGAGGCATTGTAATAGAAGATAATTAGCTACATATATATTTGTAGACTTCAGGGAAGAAAACACATCATTCAGAAGACTTATTATAGCTTCAATTATCAATGTAAAAATATTATTTACAATATTCTTTTTATTGGGTGTTACATTATTTCATTTTCATATATAAAAAAATTCCCAATATGAATTTTCCCACTGTGGCTTCATGTGGATACTCAGAATTTTCAAATTTTGGATGATTTTGAATTTTAGATGTTTTTATTAGTGAATGGTGGCAATTCACAAGAGTTACATACATTTTAAGGAACCAGTACACGTACATATCATATCTTGGTTGTCTTTGCATCTTTTACCCCACAACCTACCCTGCATCCCCCATCTCCTTCCAGAAATCCTGCTTCGCTGTTTCCTAATGTATCTTCTCTATTTAACATTTTTATTTCTTTGCGTCAAATAAGTGTCCTTTGTCTGAAAGCTCAGCCCTTGAAGTGACCGTGAGATTAGTTTTAGGGGAGTTATGGATTTTTGGAGGCATCTTGTTGCCTTGTTTTCTCAAGATACTTATGTTGTTGTGTTAAAGGTTGTAGATCAGTTAAGGGAGAAAGGGCTGTCCCTATTAATGTAATCTCTTCATTAGGTGGATTTCTCCTTTTCATTTGTCCTTGACTTTGGGCATGGGTCAGTGTACAGACCCATCTCAACCTATCCGAATGACTAAGATCAGTCCCTTTACTGTCCTGTGAAGAGTGAACACCTACAGTCATATCAACATCCAAAAATCCAGCTACATCTAAATATAACTTAAAATTTGTTTAAAAAGTTCTCAACCCAGAAAAACAAATGAATAATATAGTTAAGAATAGACTGCGAAATAGAAGAAAAGGGAAAACAAGAAGATATTAAGAAAAAGCAAAGAAGAAAAAAGAGGCAAAAGATAATGGGGGGAAAAAGATATAGGCCTTCATGATATTTTATGGCAGTAATGAAAGTAGGGGAAGAAGAAGTGTGAGAGGTCATGGGGAGCACAGAGGAGCAAAAGAGAAAGGGAGTATAAATGGAAAGTGAGAGAAACTTTAGGTGACTGGATTCAGTTCATAAGCTGGTAGAAACCATCATTTGAAGATCACAAAGGCAACCATGGTGAGGGAGAACTTGGCAGGTCAATATAAAACATTGCATAAACAAAGGTAACAATTATCACTTACACACAGTTGCACATACACATAGATCCCACATGTAAGATCTAAAAGAGAAAAAGAAACAAACAACAAAAATTGCATTGTAATGATAGGAGGAGAAATTTGAGAGGATGCCAAAAGGGAAGCAAGGAAAGAGGAGAGAAGTGAGTTTCAGTGGAAAACTAGAAAGTACATAGGGAAAGGGAATTAAATCCATGACCAGACAGTGACACGACCTTCACAGATGCTATAAAACAGAAGCTTTCCATGAACTCTGGGTTGGAGATCTTCAGAAACCAGACACAAAAACCCAAAGGCAGATTGCTTAAAAATCAGCCTTTTAAGGCGATGGACACATCCTTTCTCAGCCTTTTTAGTTAAGATCAAGCGTAAGGAAACTACCCAGGATATTATCAACTCAAGCAAGCTACACCAAGAAGGAAAAAACTTACGAGAAAAAAGTCAAAAACAGTGGGCAGATGCAGAGTCCAAAGCCAGTGAACAGGACTAGCAGCAGCAATATTTTTTGAGCAAAGGAGAGGTCAGGAAGTGTGGCAGCTGCCAGGACTAGGGATGTGAGTAGAAAGACTGCGTGAAAGAGACAGAGCTCCTATGGACATCACAGCTATTTATGTAATAAAATGTCTCTTTCTTGTATGCCATCTTTCTCCTGCCTGTATATTGTACCCTGAGTAACTGCTCTGAAGGTAGCAATGTGCAATGTGTTAATTAATGGTTTTCTCTTATGATCTTGTTTTGAAATTGTTTTACTTTTTCTTTTTAAAATAAAATTTAAAAATAATTTATTTCTTTAGTTATGCAAAAAGCCAACTGAGTCTACCTGATAATATATTTTTAAACCATAATTCACTTAAATTAATATGAAAAAGATCATGATTAATTGAACATTATTAATTATTGAAGAGATACACAATATGGTATAATTTAACCAGAAATACATTTGTATATATGAACATCTATGCATAAAAACATAAAAAAATTGAGTGCAAGTTTAAACACTGAGTTATTGATAGGATTTATTAATGGGTATGGGAAAATGATCAATAGCTTTATACTGTGTAGCTCTTGTACAAATTTTTGTCTTGAAAATTTGTATTGCTTTTATAATACAAAATGCACTTTTACACCTAAAGAATAACTCTACACAATAAATCATTATGTGGTGGTCATTATAACCACCATGAGACTATGTAATAACAGAGAAAAAGACCAACAAAACCCTAAAAACACTGCACAGCATTCATACTTTGGTGGTCCTGTGTTAGGCAGTCTACCAAGGATTACCTCATGGAGTATCAAAATTTGCTTAGAATATTTTACCTCTTTTCCTCCCATCACATTGTGTAGACTGGCCTAAATGTATTTATCCTTTTCCATAAAAAGTAACATAGAATGAGAACATGATGACACTGGTTATAAAAAGAAGTTCTCCTTCCTCTGCACAAATGGGGCTACTGAGACACTGTCAGCAGCAGTACGCACTGAGCGTGACCTCTCTTCGAGTGTGGTGGGGGAGTGGAGCCACACACTCTGTCACCTGATCCCCCTTTGAAAACCAGCGACCATTTGCAAGACAGCTGGATAGAATCATGGTTGGATATGACATGGGCAAAATGCTAGTTTTTGTTCTTATAGATGAAATTAAAGGGATAAATGTTACTACATTGGCATCATTACTACTGCAGTCTGTACCACCACCAAATTGTGTCAAGACATTTTCAAGCTGGGAACAAATTCACCATGGCTCTCTCAGTTACTCTTTTGTCCTTGCTGAGACAAAAACCTGACCCCCAGAACGAAGGAAGGAAATGTTTATTTAGCTCACAGTTACTGGAGGTTTCAGTTCATACTCAGCTGCCTCCAAGGAAGAGTAGCACATGTTGAGAGAGAACAGCCTTTCATGGTGATGGCAAAGAACAAGAGAGCAAAGGGAGTAGCAGCAGCTCAGGCAGCTAGCTAGCCTCTCTCCCCTCCTTATATTGCAGTACAAATTACCTGCCCCAAGTCAGGTGCAGCATCCACACTTCAATAATCAATCACAAACTCCAGAAGCTGCCCCGTGACTGCGCGAGGCTTTGGGGGGACAACTAGACACAAACCATAACAATGGCACATTGTGTGCATTGCGATTCACACTGTTGTTGTTAAGCCTAAACCATAATTTCTATGTGCTGTGTGTCTAAGACATGGGTAGACAAAATGCTGCTTTACGATGAAGAGATAGAGGTTCTGCACTTACCAGGCCATCTCTCATTAGGCAAATAATTTTTGGATCTTGGTCTTGATGTCTGTAAAAAAAAAGATTGACTAGTTCATTGTTTTCTATACTTGTTCAACCTTAATGAGTTTAGAAAATGTTATATATTGGACATCAACATTCAGTGAAGGTGGAGCCATGAAGCAAGCAGTCCTTCAAAGGAAAGTTTCCCACATCATGCTGAGGTCTGTTGACCAGGAGGAAACCAGTGTTACTTTTCTACCTTCCTCGTTTATAGTTACAGAAATCTTTTGGAACATAGTAACGAAGCCCTAGAGCATGGTGCGGTGTTACAGAACCATGAAAGCTTAGGTTTGAGATTATCAAAGCTAGGCTAATAGTTCAGTGTGGGTTCTGCTAAAGAAAGGAACAGAATAAAATAGAAAAGAATAATGGGGCACAGGCAAGCACCTTTGCTTGTGACCAAACATTCACATTGCAAACATCCTGCTTCCACTAATAGGGGCACGTGCAGCCCCCTCTGAACATATGCCATGTCACACTCTCCACTCGGGGTTGAGTTTTTAGTTGATTAAACACATGAAACTGAAACTATCCAAATAAACTTTTTTTGGCAGTTATAGAAAGTCTTTTGAAGCAAGCCAGAAGGCCTCTATAGTCAATGTTTCCGTACTGAATCAGTCCCTGTCATAGTGATAGTATGTTTATTTTTTAGGTTAGAACAGTTTTCTTCATTACACCAGCTCTGTGAAGATTTTAAAAAAAAATGAGAGGGAATAAAGCAATAGCCTGTGCATCTGGGGACCTCCTTCCTGGTGAAAGCTTACTTTCTAATTTTCTTTAGAATTTTTTTAATTTTAGAAGGAAAAATGTAAGATAAACATTATGAAACCAAGTTTCAAAACAGGTTGATAGGACAGTTATAAGAGTTGATATATCGCATATTGTCTTCATAGTAGCTGCTCTGAGTAGAAGCTACAGACATGATATCTTCTCTATACAATATTAGCACAAATCTTCCTTTTTAATGAACTGTGAGAAACTCGCTGTATAGCTATTTTAACTACCTTGTGTATTCGTATATTTTTCCTTCTTTTTCTTTCTTCGTTTCTCCTTTGCCCCATTACAATTTGTCTTTTCTGTTGAACACTTTCTTACCAGTTCACAATAGTACAACCTAGTTATAATCAGATTGGACTGCTAGTTTGTAGCAGTGATTTCAGCCTTCTTATACACCATCAGAAAGAGAAAATACGAGCTGGACTCTGAACTAGAAATGATGCTTCACAGTCAGTGATTCTCTGGTTCCCTTAACTCACAAAGCCATCGAGTCTGGTGGAACTGGTCATTTGTGGTGGGAATGGACAGGGAGGGACCTTTGTGGGAAATTGTAAAGGTAATTTTAGAGATGCCTTTGTCCTGAAAGCTTGTATCTTTTTTCAGAGCTCTCTATTTCTCACAAGCAATTTTTTTTAATACAGCAAACCAAACACTAAGGACAAGAAATGACAAAATTAAACATATCTGAAAATAAACTCAAGCTTGAGCACCTTTCATAAAACTTTCCCCTCCCATGCTGGAGAGATAGTTCGGTGGTCTAAGCGCCTGCCTGGCAAGCACAAAGACCCAAGTTGTATCCCAGGTACTGCATGCCGGTCACCCCACTGAAACTGGGAGTGGTTGCGCATGCCTGTAATCCTAACTCTGGGGAGGCTGACACAGGAGAATCACTATGAGTCAGAACTGGGTAGCAAAATCAGCGCTTAACAACAACAAAAAGAAAATGTCCCCTGCCAAAGTGCCTGTTCTCAGTAATGACACCCAAACAAAGGGTTGACGTCACAGCCAGAAGAGTCTCTTTCATATTCTTATCCAGTCATAGAATCCTGTTACTCATTGCGTGCTATTTGCAAAAATATCTCTTATTTCTTTTCTTTGTACTCACTCCTACCTCTTGATGCCCTGGTGTAGGTTTTTATTCTAACCTGTTAACTTCCCTGCCATTAGTCTTTACTTCTTAAAGCCCCAATTCTGCTGTCAACAATCCTACTTCTAAAGTCCAAATATGACCTCATCTTTTAAACATTTTTGAGCAAAAAATTCAAAAGTCTGTTTTACAATTGGCGCAGCCTGACATTTCTTATCCGTAGGCTCCACTCACTCTTTTTACCTTTCACCAACTTTCCCTTTTAAGACCTGGATGCCCACATGAGCTTCTCATCATGTCTCCCGGTGGCTCACCCCTCTGCCTTCTGTGGAGCATCTCCCTGCAGACGCTACTTCATTGCCTCCCACACCAAAGCACTCCTGCTCCACTCTGGCAAGCTCCAGTATGACCACTGCTATTCAACTCCCATCCTGTACTCCCATCCATGTAGCTTTCATCTGTTCTTTGTAAAGCACTGGATTCATTGTCTACCAGTGTGATCCAACTCATATTACAAGTAGAGTAAGCACGGCTTGAAAGGTAGACCCCACCTCCCCAAAAAAAGTTTCATCCAATTCATAAACCCTGAACCTCTGCCTGTGCAGGTGGGCTCTCTACCTAATTCTAGTCTCTTTAGACACAAGGAGGAGGAACTCACATGATGTCAGAGAAAGAGGCACCGCATGACAGTAATAACAAAGATGGGATTTTTCTACAAGTTCAGGAGCTCCTGAAGCCACAAGAAAATAAAACAGACGAGGAACGACTCTCCTTCTGAGACACTGGAGGGAGCTGGCAGTACCTTCAAACCAGGCTTCTGGATTCCAGAACACTGACAGCATAAACCCATGTTGCCTAAGTTCACCAAGTCTATGGTAATTTGTTACAGGGAGTTAGGAAATTAATACAGGTATTTAGATGTCTGCCCCCAACTACATTTTCAAATTCTGGAGGGTGAAAGTGATAGATCTTCTAAAAGTAAATTTATTTGGGGCAGTTTTAGGTTTATAAAATAAGTTAAGCCTTGATTCCAGAGCATTCTCTTATGTCCTCTCCCCTCTTATCCCCTATCATTAGTGTTTTATATTCATGACAAATTTGTTACCATTGAGAAGCCAAGACTGATAAATTATTATTGATTAAAGTTCATAGTTTAAAGTAGGCTTCACTGCTCATGTTGCACCTAAAGAGCAGGACGAACAGTCCCACTTCCTTAAATTTTCCTGTGCTCTACTCATTCATCCTTCCCTTCCCCTAAGCCTTGGCAGCCACTCATCTTTTCACCATCTCCATCTGCCTTTCCTGGAATGCCATGTGGTTGGAATCATGCAGTATATTTAATTGCACATTTGTTTCTTCTGCCTAGAAAAATGCTTCATTTTTGTCTTTTGCTACTTTGATAGCTCACTTCCTTTACTGACAAATAATGTTGCATTTCTGGATATAGGAGAGCACAGATTTTTATTTCAGCTTGGTAGCTTTAGCATCTTGCTCAGGGCATGATACACAAGGAGGTACTGAGTGAGTCGATACACTAGGAAATGCCTGGTGCCTAAATGATTGGTTGAATAAACAGTGAATATGTTTAAAATACTGACTGCATATAGAGTGAAAACATAAAATTGAAAAAAGTAATTGCATTTTTTCCCAGTCATTGAGCTTACCCAATTTCTATCTTACTTTAAAAGTAGAGGGCCAGTGAGATAGCTCAGTGGACTAAAACACCTGCTTAGGCAAGCTTAGGCAAGCTCAGGGACAACAGTTGGATCCCTGGCACCACACACCGCCACAGCCCCGCCCCGGGGTGCACTGAGCCGGCCAGAGTCTGGGCATAGAGGCACATGCCTGTAATCCCAGTGTGGGGGCAAAGGGGAAGCATGAAAGCAAGAGAATCACCGTGAGCCTGAGCTGGCCAGTTGGAGCTGCATAGTGAGACAGTGTAACAACAAAATGCATTAAAATAAATAAATAAATAAATAAAATTTAAATATAGGAGTAGAATATTTTATGCTCCTAAAAAGTTTGAAAAGATTAACAGTTGTGTAGGAATTTGACAATTTAGAGACAAATGGAAATAATACATGTGTGTATTAAATTATTTATCATTGGTCCGGCAGGAAGAGGCTGATTAGGTTAGAATGTAGTGTTGGAAAGTGATTGGACAGTAAACAGGGAAGTGACATGGAACAGACCTATGAAGTTACTTAGACTGTCAGATGAAGATGGACAGTGCATGACAGGGGGCAGCAGAGAACAGTTATGTCTGGCTATTGTAGTTAATCCTAATGATGATGGCGGGCCCAGGATGACTCCTGTGGAGTGCGTGAAATAACTGCTTGTGAAACCAATTTTTCAGTCAGTATTTTGAATATTGAGTCAGTAGGACTCATTGATGAATTGCACAATACACAGCTCAGCAAATTACAGGGGCTGTTGTATAGATCTTTATGTCCAAATACCCACAGCCCCTTTGTTGTTGAGTATGTGAACCTACTAGGCCTCTCATCTATTTCCTTGATTTTGATATGCAATATTTTCTGTAGTGATACTTTTTTAAAATGACATTGCAAAGTAAATGTTCTGAATCATATTTATTTTTAAAAAACTAAGAAACATGAGAAGAAATATTTTAATAGCATGAGTTACTTTATGTAAAAGCAATAAGTAGTAGCACAGGGCCCAGTAAAAATATTTTACATGCCTTTCAATTTCAACAAAGTAAACACAGAAAATTATTTTATTATTAAAAAGAAGGTGCAAGAGAGGATATTTAAAAAGCCTCATAAAATTGTCAGCATATGATATACTTTGAAGTACAATTTTTTTGTGTTGACTTCCAGAAAGATACAGGAAGCAAATCTACATGTCACTGCACAGTGAGGAATTTCATTCATGTTCAATCAGATTATTGCCACATCAGAAGTAGGAAGGACTGTCCTTCCCACTTAGGACTATCCTTACATAAACTACAAAATCATGTTAACATCTGGGAATGAGCAGAAGCAGATTAATCATTTCCTTCTTGGATAATGGAAAACTTTCCTTCAAACACCCCCAAAATATTGGGCAGAAAACAAAAGCACCAATATTTTGTTTATAATTTCATAACTTGCAGTACATGAAATTCTGCAATGCAAACCTACTTTACTCAAGCTATTACTATTTATTTTAATATCATATGAATGAATGTATTTTTATTATACTGTAAGAAAATTTATTTAAGAAAAGAGCAAAAGTCCCAATTTTTTTTTGTTTTGTTTTTGTTCGGAAAGCATGGGTTGCTCAAATTTAGCAACTTTGTTTCCCAGTTGACTCCGATGTTTGTCTTTTTAAAAAAATTTTTTTATGTATTTGGTACAGGGTCTCACTATGCAGCTCAGACTTGTAGTGATCCTCCTGTTTTCAGCACCCACACACTGGGATTACAGGCGTGCACCATTGTGCCAGGTTTCGGGGGTGGCCAGCCGGCCCAGCATGGCATGCAGTATGGGGATGAACTTGGGTCCTTGCGCTTGCCAGGCAGGAGCTGAGACTGCGAACTATCTCTGCAGCCGTCCAGCATCTCTTTGTATCTTGTTTTTGTATCTTTCTCTTCTTCCTGTCTTCATGATAAAATTTCTGACACATTTATCATCTTTGGTAAAGTAAATTGTTAAAACCTAAGTCACCGCCAGTCTGCTGGTGAATACGGGAAGGAGCTGAAATCCCTCTGAAATAAACTCTCTTACTTGGTTGATATTTCTCCTTTGCCCATAGCTGTGTTATTTCTGTTTTGTTGTTTTTAAGCTGCTTTGATTTTCTTTTGCTACATATTTTGACATTTGACTAATAGAAAAAATGTTCACTTCTTTTTTTTTTTTTCACTTTTTTTTTTCACTTTTTTTTTCACTTTTTTTTTTCACTTCTTAACTTAGTCATTATGTCGTGATTCATTTCTGTTTTGATATTTTTTGTCACCGCAGGCATTCTTGTGGATGCCTCTAAACTTTATCAACCGGCTTTTAAAAGACAAATCCCCCCAAATCTTAGCATGTGTATTTTACAGTTATGTGACATACCTGTTTTGAAATATTTAATCTCTTAGTGTATACATATATTGGTACCACTAAACCTCCTGCCTCTCTCGACAGCCAGAGAAGACTACTGAGAGGCTATCCTGACATGGGCCCTAGTGGTTTTAAATAGTCACTGTTTCCTTCTACTGGTCTACTGGCCCTTCTATTTAACCTTTGTCTCATACCATGTTTGAGACAATTCATTGGACACAGTAATCATTTCCAATTCATTGGACACAGTAATCATTTCCAATTCATTTGGACACGGTAATCATTTCCACACACATCTGTGGACCAGTACCTACTTGGCATGCACTGGGCCACGCCCTGGAGCTAGAAGTTGAATGCGACTTGGTCCCTGCATGCAAGTGTCATTCATATTGTGAAATGCATCGAGTTCAAGAGAAAGAAAGAAGACATCCAAGAAAAATGGGACTAACAATGCCTTTTCCTGACATAAGCATATTTGAAAAATAGAATCAAAAAAGATGGCTTCAAAAAGGAAAAGGAGCTTTCTGAAGTATCTTGGATTAGGAGGAATCATCTAAATTTTAAAACTTTCTCCTTGTCAAATAGTCTAACACTCTTTCATGATTATAAAAATTGTCCCCTGGGGCTGGGGATATAGCTCAGCAGCGTAAGCACCAGGCTGGCAAGCATAAGGTCCTGAGTTGAATCCCTAGTACTGCCAAAAAATAAAATAAAATAAAAATAAATAAAAGAATAAAATTGTCCCCAAAGTAGGGAAAGAAGGAATTTACCTCAAAATAAAAAAAAAATGAAAAAGTTATTTTAGTTAACATAATATTGGACATCCTAGGCAGAATTCTTAAGACACAAATAAAAAAAAATGCTATTTATATATTTGTACTACTGAAAATAATCTATATATATATGAGGTAATCCCTATCAAGCATAATTAGTGGATGTGCATTTTCTTGTATATCAGCTACACCTCAATAATCTTATCAAACAATATACAAGGAGTTTTAGACCTTGGTCCCACAGAATAGGAATTTCTGATGGTATTGCTGCTGCAGTCTACAGCGAACCACCAACTACGAATAGGATTTGGGGCTCATCAAATAGATACACAAGAACGCGGGGTATACGGAGATACACAGGAATGAAGGACGTAAATGGAAGGTGAAACCACTTGAGGATTATTTAGAAATGGGCTTTCTACCCAACTTAGAATATTTTTTGCTTTTTGCCATCTCTTACTTGGGTGCATTTATGTGATCATTCTACATCATATTTTGTTTAATCTCACTTTCCTTGGGTTTTAAGTAGAATCCAAGCTAATTATTCCATATTCATTTTTCTGGCTTAGTCTACATCTGACGCTCCTAGCTCTATGTCCAACTACTATGCTACCACCATCACGGGGCCCCAAGGGCTGACTCAACTGTGGGTTCCTCCAGATCCTTAGCCTTTGACACCTCTGCTGCACTAGAAGACAGGGTCATCATTCAGTTTCCCAGCCAAAATCTGTTTCTGTATGTCACCCATTCCCAATACAAATCACTCCAAATACTTCCTTTGGAGAGAATTTTTTCTCCATTCTTGGATGCCATGTGCTGTGAGGCCCTTACCCAAGCTGAGCTCCTGGCAGTACTCCAGGTAAGCTATGTAAACTTTCCTTTATAAACATCTAGACTCAGATTTCATTACGATCACAGATGCTGGACTGTTAACTATCCTAATTTAACACTTGAGGCACAAGTCTTATTTCCTAATGCAGTCACATTCTAAGGTACTGATAGGGCTTTGATACATGAGTTATGAGGGAGGCACTCACAATTTAGCCTGCAGTACAGAAGTAGAGATATCATTATTCAAGCTACAACATACAAGCTGAATGAATGAACCTGTGCTGGCTTATTCTCAGTATCTTGAACATGTGAGGCTAGGAGGCAAAAATTCAGAGGTAAGAATGGCCACATTTAGCATCAGTACTAATAACACACTAGAAGAATTTGAATTCAGTATTCTACCAGGGACAGAGGAAGACTCACACAGGACTTAAAACTTGGAAACTCCTACCAGTAACTTTAGGCTTCATGTGAAACCGTGGAAAGATAGAGCCAGTGTACTGGTGGTCATCCTAACAAGAAGTACACTGTGATAATCAGCGTGAGTAGGACTTATGCTGAAAATGGAAATCCATGTATTTCATACTCTGGGGACTTACTTTAGTGGGGCAGTGGTTTCATGATCAAGTTTATAACATTGAAAAAGTATAATGATTCATTGAGAAGGATGTGGTACCCAGGAACTCAGGCCTTTCAGTGATACAGATCTGGTGATCCCTCTGGGCACACAACTCAGCAAGCACAGAATTTTTCTGAGAGTGAGAAAATCTGGAATCCATAGTGGTAGAAGGTGATGAGTACTAATTACTGTTTACAGATCTCCAACAGCAACAGGGGCTGTAATTAATCCCACTAACTCTTTTCTCATAAATTTCCAAGGAAAGAAGGCCAACAAGAACTCAGGAGAAGTTGTTCACTGATGGGGACAATTTCCTAGAGAACACCAATAGACCTGTGTGACTTAGTAGTGAATGACCATCAATTCTGTAACTCCTCACTCTGATATCCTCTTTAGGGCTGATGCAAACCCTCGGCTGTTGGGGGCTCTGGTGCTGAAACCTCATGGCTAAAACCCTTGCTGGGAATTTCCCTCAGCTTCAGGGAGTGCTTTGCATGGTTACAGCCTCTCTGCAACAGGCAGCCTCTACCCAGTGCTGGAGTGATGTGAAGGTACAAAGCTTGTTGGGGCCCCCTAGTCTCGGGTGTGACACCGCTGCAGCACCATTGCGGGAAAAGAACATCATGTTCTGATCCATTCACATTTCCTCTTTAAGCTGCATATGCTTTAGCACAAAAACTCAACTAAGCCTTCGACATGCTCCTTCACTTCCCTTGTCTACGAGCTGCAATACAATTCCAGAGAACTTAGCTTGTTCACCCTATATTACCTACAAGATATATAAGATTCTACGTATATCTATGTTTGCCCCCTGTGTGCAGCTCCTAGTTTTATTCTTGTACCTTACAACTGAGCTTCCCAAAGAGTTGTTATGTTTATGATTCCCGCTCTTTCACCTCAAGATTTCTTCCCCAATCTACCTCAACTGGTCATATGAGTATGCCATTCTGCAGAAATCATTGACATCAAGATTGCCAACAATCTCATTGCTAATAAATCGAATGGAACCATTTAAGCCATGGGATTACAAAGTTTTTCTTAAGAATGTAAAACATTGGTCCCATGTCCTGAAATGCCCCCTTTCTTGGCTTCCACGACACCTGCTGTTTTGCATTTTTCTCATCGGCATTTAAAATTGTTCCTGGCCAATTTTGTCACTTTCCTATGTCCTGTGACTCCCTAACTTGCTGTTTTTCTGGAGCGCTTGGCTTCTTTATCTCAATGTATTATAATACTCAAAAGATAATTCCATTTATTCTCTATACTTCCCTTACTTTAATTTTTTTTTTTTTTTGCAGTACCAGGGATTGAACTACCTCGCCCTTGCCAGGCAAGTGCTTATTCTACTGAGCTATTGCCCCAGCCTTTCCTTTACTTTAGTACTAAAAGAAAATAACGATGGTATCTATTTTGTTGTGTATGAAAGTTAGTTGACATCAAACTTCTACCATTCTACAATAGTGCATTGCAAGTGGGAACCACTTACCAGGTTTTAGCAATATACATTATTAATAGTAATTGTACTTTTATTGTAGATATTAAATTTTTCCAGGGATGTGTGATACTACTCATGTAGTAGATATAATTTAAATAATTGGATTTTAAAATACTATAACTCTACTTGTAAATAAAATTGACAACATTGCCTTAAATTTTACTTCTTTAAATTGTAAAATAATTGTGAACTATACAGCCCCAGCACCCTGAGTGCACCCTATCTCATCTGAAATGATCGTGAAATACAAGCATATTTCATAAAACTAAAGCATCAACTGTGATATTATATTAGAATAAAAGTGTTCTGATGAACTAAAAGGACAATAGACAATAAGACTGTCTCAAGAAATTAAATCATTTTAAACAAAGATCTGAGAAACAACTATTTTCTAAAATGTTCAAAAAGAAGATGAAAAAGCATTTTTTAATAATTTTTTTGCCTATGGCATTAGCAAAAGTATGTTTTGCAAAATAAAACTCAACCAGAGGATGGCTTTCAAATGTTCTTATTTAAACCTTCTGGCTGAGATTGAAAACTCAACAGCTTGTCTTATCAAAGACTATAATCAATAGAGCAAAGTTTAAGAAAGACGGGGATGAACAAGCTGTTCCCCAGACTCTGAGGGCTGTTAGAGTTTGACAGAGTCTGAGCCAGCTACACCATATGGTTGCTGAAAAATTCACTCATCAGGCAGAGCCATAAAACTGCAGTATATTTCTAGAGGCATAAAACTCCTCCCTATTAAGGATCAAAAATAACCAGGCCCAGAGAATTTGCCAGGAAGGAAAGTAAAGCAAGATCAGAAATCTTTATGGTATTTGTACTGTACATATCTACATAGCAGACAGGAAGACACACAGTGCAGACCACAGAGAGTGATAAGCAGAGACCAGAGTGCCCACTGTGGACTGGAGCCTGTCCAGAGGCTCTCTGCCTAGCAGGCTTGCTTCCGTCCTGTCACACACTTCCTTCTAGTCCACAAACTCTTGAGACTAAGGGTCTTTAACTGAAACTATATATATACATTATATATATTATATATTGCTAAATCAAAATAAGTCTAATTCTGAATCACATGTAAGAAACTCTCACACTGCAAGCCCCTACATCCCATGTATTATATGTGATTCAGAATGCTGGAAGACGACCTCCTGGTGTTTCAAGAGTTCATTTTCGATTGACAATGGTGAAACACTGGTGGTCTCCTAGGGGAGCCTTAGTGCCCAGGGTCCAGCCTTCCCAGGAATTCCCTGAGGCTGTTACCCATCCCATCCCATCAAGGTTTTTCAAAGAAACTAGAAATGTCTTTTCAAGTAACATGAATCATAGACTTTAATCAAAATGAAACTTTTATTCCCTTCTCCAGCCCCTGTAAATTTATTCAGTGGAATAGTTTTCACCATTTCTGGATGTAAACCTAACCTCCTGATTTTTTCTTACTATTATATAATTGATATTTGTTTTATTGAAGTTGTCTTATTTTAATAATTAGCGGGTACAGAAGATCATTTGTAGAATTGTGCACTAGGTTAAGCTTTTGTCTGCAGCCTGCAGAAAGGGGCAAGAGAGCGCATAATTTAGATCAGTTATACTCACTGGTCTTGGACACTTGAGAGACTGACAGAGGCTTGGCAGTGATTACTACACCTCTGAGGGCTTTTCTGAAGCCTCATGGCCAACTGTTATTCTAAGCACACAGTTTGCATTTTACTGTCGGAATCTAGATAGACCCTGGCTGGCTACACTGGTTGGATCCCCCCCACCCCCCAGTGCACCCTTTGGAATGATCCTGGATAACCTCACACCAGCTTTGGCCCTACAAGACACACAGACATAAGCAGGATGAAGCCTTTTTCTGAAACATTCCAGGCCTTCATGATGCTGCCAATGAGCAATTCTATGCTTGCTCTGTCTCTAAGCTCTCGGTTTGCACTTTTCCTGCCCACTGCTGTGCTCTGTGTGACCTCAACTGCAGGGACACAAGTATCTTGGTGTTTTCACTATCATCTGAAAGATTTGATCGTGAGACTTAAGAAACTGGCACAGAACCCAGCGCCTTTAGTGGAGGATGTGTAGCTGCTCATAAAGTTCACAGACAGTCTTCTCTGAAGGTATTACCCAAGGCCTTGTGCATTCCTCAGTGGCTGAGAGCTCTTGGGATGGTAAAACTGGAATTCCAGATACTTCATATGAATGTGTACTGTGTATAATTACATGCTTCATATGCCAGTCTCTCTTCTTGACATATATTTGAAACCAAGCCAGCATGAGACTCACCCTAACATTCTGTCAAGCACAGTAGCGTGATCTGCTAACGCTATAGCATTTACAACTTAGGGCCAGGGTTCGAGATTGTCCAATTTCTTTCTTTCTTATTAATCACAAGAGAAATACAATAATCCTTCCCAATTTAAATTGTCTTTTAAATCCTTTGTACTTGGAGTGTATAAATAAAACACAAGACAATTTTATGTTACTGGGTTTTTTTTTTTCTCATGAGCTGGGCTTGTTGAATTATTAATAAACATTTGCAAGAGTGTCCCATGTTCTACACAGACTGGTTCCTACTGGGAAACTACATATGTATTATATCTTAGTATCTCTTACATGTAATCTCTCAATACTAAATAATACACTATACTTATGTGTTTCAATTGTACTGTTGAAATATTTAATGTACTTGAAAGCTCTGACAGCATTTGGATGACTGATAAATCTTTAGTAATACTCTAAATTCAGTGGACCAATCACTTGTGCCTATTCTCAGAGATAGTCTGACAAGGAAGACTGAAAATCATTCATCTTTAGGAAGTTTTTCTCTTCCTTTTATATTTGACTTCAGATAAGTGTGTCTGAGTCTTGACAATGTGCACAAGTATAAATAATTTAACAAAGAATCACAGAATGACTGGTGAGCCATTTATATCTTATTGACATGAAGAGAAAGGCAAAGAGTATTCTGAAACACTTGATAGAGGTCTCAGAGCTGAGGCTTAAGTCTGCTAACTTAGCAGGAATTTGATATTGCAGCAAGTACTGGAATAGAGGAGCATGCTGAAAATGACCGTACTGCCAATTGTTTGACCCTGCAAACAAAAGAAGCTTGAAAATTGACAAGCATCAGAGCTCAAGTGAAAAAAGAATGTACTACAGACAAGGCACTGACTTGCTGTCTCCCAGATAAATTACTAAATGATTACCATATATACAGCAAATGAATAGCAATCGATACTACTGACCTCCTCCCAAATAAAATGCACATTTGAGGTTCATCTACATCAAGTCACAATTATTTTCTCATACGTCACTTTAGATTGTCACAGAATTCCCTTCTATATCTGTCTATATAGATAGATGCATAGAAGTATAGACATATAGATATAGATATAAATAAAGTAAAGGAAACCAAATAAGAGAGTTAATTAATTGTGAAGAGATAATTCTGACAATGCAACAAGACTGACAATGTAGGAAGATGAATAGCTGGCTATAAACGTAGGAAATAAAACACCTTCTGACTGCAGGTGATGTAAGTACAGAAAATAGTGCTCCTCTTCTTACTACCATTTAATTCTGCTCAGGGTATATTTTTTTTGTAATGGAATAAAAGGTTTTATTCATATACCCAATCCTTTACATGTCAGCATATCAACCACCTTCTCTTTGTCACATTCCTCAATCTTATCAGTAGAGAAGCAATTTATCGTGCTCTAAGCTCCCATCTGAACTGTGCTTTGCCTATGATTATGATTCTCATCACTTTTTTCTGCTCTTACAATTACATTCTAGCTTGTCCACCTTCACGCTGCTCTATCACTGCGATCTCATCAAGGACAGAAATTATGCTTAATTCAAACTTTGAATCCCATTTAGCATCCAGCAAGATGCATGTACCTAATAAATATTTGTTGTGGGATGACTTCATGCATGTCATTGACACTTCTCTGCCATGCCTTTTGAACATAATGGCCTTGCATCTTCTCTACAAAAGCCATCGTTTTCAACATGTCTAACCTAAATTTTCTAGTAAGTTTGTTAGAGATAACTGAAATTAATCACACTACGTATGCATCTTTCACTTTATATCTGAGATTCTCTCTGCCTAGAAATCATGCGCTCCCAGCACCTTTTGTCATTCACTGACAAACTTGCGCATCAGAACCCGACTTGATGGCCACCTGCTCGCTGGTCATAGACTGATCTAGGCCTGCACAGCATTCCATTTGCAGCTCTAATCACATGACGTCCTAATTATTATTATTTATTTATTTTCAAGAGAAAAAACAAAGACAACAAGAACAATGACGAAAACAAAAACAAAGTAATATAAAGCAACAAAAATGATACAGAATTTCAAATCAAATAGAGGAAATTAACGACGATTGTTTTATTACATATTATTATCATCAGGTATATTAAGTGACACATTTTAAGACGTATTTTGAAGCCATGGGACGAATGACAACTCATTTAAAGATTTAGAATAAATATGGCATTAATTCTTATCTTGTATATATTGACAGAAAGCAGAGTGTGTTTTCCATCTTCAGTTGTACCTGTACAATAAGGAATACTAGAACTATTTTCATTTCTTTGAACAAGTTATGTAGAAAGGGAGATAAATATTTTTCTAGGTGACAGAGAAAAATAAGCAAATTATAGAGGGGGATTATGCTTGGATCAAAGATAAAATAGGATACATAGGACAGAACTGAGATCACCTTCTGAGGTGATCAGATAGCAGATATTAGTCATGTCTAGGATGAAATTTCACTGGACTCATTTTTCTGGGTTCATAAATCCTATTTCATCAATCGATACCATGTCAGGTTCTTATGGAATATTTTCAAAGGAGGAAAGGGACAAACCATTAGGAACACCAGTAGGTTGGAAACCCTAACCAGCAGCTCCTTCCTTACGCCTACTGTTGAGCTTTGGACTGAATAAAGCAAGTAATCCAGAGTCACACAGTACTGAGTTTTGGATCTTCCAAAATGGCCAGCTTCCTGCCCTGTGCTCTAAACCTTCTCTAAATAATCTTGCATATCTTTGCACAATTAGTCCATGTATTTCTTTTTGTTTTCAATCCCGAAACTCTTCTGTTAAAGATTTCATAACCTAGAAATTCATTGGCTCCATTGACAAACCAAAAAAAACACTTTCATTTTTCAACATCTCAACTGCTATGATTTATGACTTCTTTTTATTTGTTTTGCTGTTTCACATTTTTTAAGTAGTAGGTAGAAGAATAAGAATCTATCCCTTCAACTGAGGAGTATATAAATATCTGCAATGCAGTGAACTAATTAGTCCACCATGCACTAGGAAATAGAGCTAGAAAGATAAATGATGAAGCTGCGTAGAATACCTTATTATGCTTAATTTAAACACCTCGCATTTTATCTAAACACTCAAGCACCAGGTAGCCATGCTAACTTGATAAACTTCATGACAACCATGAAACATACGAACTTGTACGCATTTTTTTTCAGTATTTTCTAATCATCAAATGAAGGTTAGAGTTGGTTCATCTTTAAATTCAGAACCTTATTCTATACATATGGAGCTACAACCTTTTGTGCCATATACTGTCATATTTACTTCCACAGAGGAGAAGTGATGACAGAAATTTTTTAACAAAAAGGTTCCAAAAAATATGTATTAAAACAACAGTAGATTTCCCATTAAGAAAAGAATTTAGTACCTCATTTTTCAGCCAGCTGAATGGGTGCCGAGAAAATACTGGCTTTAGAAAAGATACTTTTTTTCCAGCCAAAACTCTTTAGAGGAGTTCAATAAGAGAAATTTCCATTCAGGAATTCCATCTTTTGTAAGCCAGGTGTCAAGACTGTCAAGCCTTTGGACTGTTTAGTCTTATCAAACCTAATAAAACAATCGTACATAACCACTAGGAAACAGTTTGTTGCTCTTTTTCTCGCAGCATCACTTTCAAGTTCAACTCAGTTTATGAAGAACCACTTTTGCATTCTTTGACATCTTGTTCGGATTTCTAAAGAAGATTTTTCTTCAAAGCATGTCAATAAAGAGAACTGTTCAAATACACACATACAGCAAGATTTATAGTCAGATGGCTAGGTATTGAATTTAAACGATGAGACAAGAACTATAAATGGTATTCTTTCAGGAGAAAAAAAATCAGTGGCAGAAATATTTTAGTCCTGGGTTATTGCCAGTTTACAGGCATCAGAAGATGCTGACTACTGTTGCTTTGTGCTAAACGTTTGAAATTCAGTACAGAAACAGAGTTGGTGGATTGTCTCCTTACAGCATGATCCAGGTTTGTGATATGATGGCTTTACTTGTTGAGCTTTGATCAAGCATAGCCTTACTTTCTTTGTGCCAATTTGCTCTTTAGCAAAAAGAATGCAAAGCAGAGAATTTCTCATGTCTCATTGTTTATATGTGACCTACGACTGATAGAGTCTAGATCAATTCCTCAACTTAAGAACATCTAATTAAAATCTCTTTGGCAAATAAGAAAAAATTCAGTTTTCTCCATGAGGTTGATGTGACTATGATGTATTACTCTAGCCCTAGAAAATACTGAGATGTAGGCTGCTTTTTGTCATCTACTCTAGGTTACATTCTCCTGATTGAAGGAGAGCCAACTCACTCCTTTAGAGACCAGCCTGAAATGATTGTAAAGGATTGTAATTAGTCCTGAAATTAAGACTCCCAGGTCTTTAAGGAGATAAGTAGCTATAGTGACCAAATGATATATTATAGAAGAGGCAGTTTTGTTCAAATTGTCTCATCTAAGGGTCCCAGCCAGACCGGAAGTCCTCAACCAGTTCATATCCTTAGTTATTGGGAGGTATACATTGTGACCCATTTCCAAACCACCGGGTCCACTGATTATGCTATTAAAATATTGTTCTAAATGTAGGGATTCTGTTGATTTAAGGCTCTATCTTGACTCACCACAGTTTCAGTAGATGAAAACACAGTTTACGGCCTCTGCCTGAATCCCTCTCTCTCAGTAAGTGACCAAATACTTTAGTTCCTTCCAAAGTGATTGTCCTTTCACTTTAATTAATTCTCTAGTAATTGGAGTCTGTCCCTAACACTTGCCACTGGGTTCAGATCATTTATTGTTGACTTCCAGGCTATCTAGTTGTCACTGTCCTCGAAGCCTCTGTAACAACAGCCACCCCCTCCTTCGGAGTTACAACTAGTTATTAATAGAATAGATACACCTTTAATCCTATACATTTTCATAGCAAGATAATATATTAGAATGTCAGCTGTTACATTTACCACAATGAAAAAGTTGAAAACTGCTTATTTCATTTTTAAAGAATACAAAATAGTGATAGAAAAAATAAACAACATTAGACATGATAGACGATTTCACTAAACAAAGTAATAGGGATTCAACAATGGTTGCTGTATTACATGATGCTATTTTCAAATCAGTTGCTCAGATTACCAGATATAAATATGTAAGATTCATTTAAAAATAAAATGAAATAACTAAGAAGTTATAAGAATTCAGGCCTGGGGGATACCTCAGTGGTCTAAGCACCTGCCTGGCAAGCATAAGGAGCCACGTACAATCCCCAGTACCACATGTTATTGGCCCCATGCCAAACCTGCTACAGAAACTGGGCATAGTGGTACATGCCTATAACTCCAGCACTGGGGAGGCTGAGACAAGAGGAATAGTAGAATTCCAGGCTGTGTAGTGAGACCCTGTACCAAATAAATGAATGGATTTTTTTAAAAAAAATAAATTCCAAAGAGGAAAAAATGAGTAAAAAATATTGCTTATTTTAGGAAGTATTATTATAATGTAGAAGTGATATTTTCCCCTGTCCCCTGAGTGTGAGTCTTTGTCCCCACTCTATCTTTTGCAAACTAGTAGGCTCCTCCTCCGAGTTCCTCTGGTCCACTGTGAATCCTCAGGGCTAACTGTCCTGTTGTAGTCCTTCCCATCCCAGCCCAGAGCCAGACTCCAGCATCCCACAGCTTCATTCTCTACCTGTACCAACATTTTAAAAATGTCAAAGACATCACTGCTAAATAAATTAGCAGTTGCAGAGATTGCAAGCAGAGCAGAGTCAACAGTAGTCAGCTGGGGGTGAAAGGGATTGAAAGAAGATAGGCTTCTTGCAACCCCCAAGATGCATAAAATCCATAGAAGAAATCAAGGTGACTTAGCGATGGTTCCACACAGACAAGGGAAAACATTTCATTGACAATAAATTATGCTAGTGGACAATGTATATGACCTTTGTCATCTTGTTCAGTATCATTTCATTTTTTGTCATTCACATTATTTTGTTTTTAAATAATAGAAAATATTATTAATAAAGAAAAATTACAAGTGGTACAGAATTTCGCCTAGCAAAATAATATGAAGTTCACAATACTTTTTGTAATGTGTAGTGCTATCTTCAAACTAGTTGTTCATATCACCTGATGTTTGCGTGTAAAATTGGAAGAAGAAAGAAAAAAATATATAAGAAATCAGGAAGAGAAAAAGGTTAAAGAATTGAAAAAGGGAGAGAAAACAAATTAAGCAATTGGGCCAGGGAGATGGCTCAGTAGAATAAGCACTTCCCTGGCAAGTGCAAGGGCCTGAGTTCAATCCCCAGTTCTGCCCCCCCCCCAAAAAAAATTAATCATTAACTGCTCCTTTCCATAGACCAGCAGAAATTCATATTACAGTTGTCCAAACCATCCTGCTTACATACATAGATGCATCTCTTTCCTTACTACCTCTCCTTATGCACTTAAATTATATACTTTTTCTATGTTGATTCCCATGGCAGTTAATATCCCTTTATCTGAGGATGCATGGTTATACTTAGTTTCATAATTTTCTCCTCTCCTGGGGTCTAGGGAGATAGCTCAGTAGAATAAGCAATTGCCTAGCAAGCACAAGGGCCTGAGTTCAATCCTTGGTTCCACCAAAACATAGATAAATAAATAAAACATTTAAGTACTACAGTTGAAAATTATTGTTCCATGGTAACCTTTTGTATTTTTCAAACACTGTATTCAGTGCACTTTGATAATAGAAAATATACCCTTCTAGACAGTTCAGAAAGTGATCAAATTTCAACTGCAAATACTTTTGGAATATAGTGAAGTTTCAATTCAAGCTTGTTTTAAATAAGATTAAATAATTCAAATCTTTTGTTCTAGGTAAGATTATCCATGTCTTTTCTGTTGAAATTTGGAGGAATAGTCTTCATTTTCCTTATGGAAAGTCAGTTTAATGTTAATCTCACCTTTAAGCCAGCTTCTCTTCCATAAATTATCATTCCAGATGGTATTCCATTGTCTGAAAACCGATGCCACTCACTTTCTTTTAGGAAAAGATTGTATTTAATAGGAAGCCTGTGCAGTGTTTTTCTACAAGAAGGGAGGGAGGGTTTAGCCTAAGGAACAGTATTAGCTTTTGTAATTGAATTGTTCTTCTGTGAATTACTTCCTAAAAACTGATGTAAGCAAATAACTCTTCCAAGTCTCCAAGAACTGCTTTACAACAGGAAATATCACAATAATTCACTGAAGATACTTGCACCCCTTCTCAGAATCAAAGTGATTCATGTCTTTTCTCCTTAAAGAAATGCATGACAGGTGGCCTGTGTCACTCAATGCACACCCTCGTCATGTGCATGATCTAAGAAATGCTAGTGCATGCTGAAAGAAATGTCTCCTTTTTTTCCCTTCAGAATATAATTTCTTTAAATTAATTCAATGCAAAGGTCATTGGAAGCAGAGCAAGACTTTTATTTTATTTATTATGATCCTCTCAGTGCCTCTCTGAGGGCCCAGCAGAGACTAGACAGTTGATAAATATTTACTGATAGAAAGAATGTACACTGCTTAGAGCTCAGCTGCTCCCTGGAACTTTCAGAATAAACCGAAGGACCTGGGCAAATACACTCCCTTTCTGTCTATTCATTGCAACAACCCTATAGATCAGAGAGGGTTCAAGACGCATCAGTGTCTGTTTACCTTTGCAGATGATAAGGCTTAGGAATCGTGTCTATTGTTTCTGAGAAGGATCACACATGGAATAAAAGGTTCTTTGAAAAAAAAATAGATGAGAAAAAAAAATCACATAAGCCTGACAACCAGAGAAGAACCCTCTCATCTTTGGTCATGCAGATTATCATTGGTGTGTTGTGTTCTTAAACAAATGAGTTCTCCTTTCCGGGTGTCTTTCCACTTCTGTTAAATGAAATAGGGATCTGAGGTCTCTAGGTCTCTTTTAGGCACTGTGTTCTAAAATCTAAATGAAGTAAGGGGAAACGGGCTAAGCAGCTAACTACAGGTATCACAAACTGCTGGTGAGACTGGTGAAAATGCCACATCCACGCTGGAAAAAATGTCTGGTGGTTTCTCATAAATTCAACGTACATCACCGTGGGACCCAGAAATGCCATCTTAAGTAGATAGATAGAATCAGAACGCAGTCACACCAAAATGTAATCATAGGTATTAGTATGTTGTTTGTAAGTTAACAGAATTGAAAGGCCAATTAATGTCTTTTAACCAATGAAGGTATGCGTGAACTCTGGTACACACCTTCAATAGAGTCCGAATAATGAAAGGGAGAACATTATTGTGTCAAACAGCAGATGAACCCTAAGTGCAAGTTGCTGAAGGAAGAGCCGAGACGCATACACCATCTATTGCACGGTTTTGTTTGCAGCATGTGACTAGAGAAGATAAGACCTAATGTCCAAAAGCGGGTCAGCGATTTTCAGAACATGAGGAATGAGGGAAGGAAATATCTTCTGAGGGGGGAATTTTGAGGCAAATGATTTATAGGAATTTTTGAGATAGCTGTTCTATATGGGACTGTTTGAGTGAATTGTTTTTTCTCTTTTTTTTATGAATTTAGGACAGGGTCTTCAGAGTCTCACTACATGGATTGGACTCACTCTCCCCAGCACTGAGGTTACAGGTGCACACCACCATGCCCAGTCTCAGTCGCCGTCTCGTCCTTCCCCAGGGGCAGGGGCAGCACGGCACACTGGCATGAACCCCGGCCTCTGTGCTCTGCCTAAGCAGATGCTTTGGTCTGATGGGCTATCTGGCCAGCTCTTCAGTGAATTTTTGAAAGAACTTCTGTATATGGAATCATTTTAGTGAACAGACGATCCTTTACATGCCACAATCTATGATATATACACATCTAATGTTTATGTCATTCATTGATTCATAGGACAGTTCAGAAATGCAAGTTTCTTTCATATCTTCTCCGACAGCATGCAAACTGTCTTTCTTGTGTGTCGTCACTGTATCCAAGTTGGTACTGGTGGACAGAAGAGCAGAAGAGAATGATCTCATACAAAAATAGAGATAGATAGATAGATAGATAGATAGATAGATAGATAGATAGATGATAGATAGACGATAGATAGATAGATAGATAGATAGATAGATAGATAGATAGATAGATGATAGATAGATAGAAGAATGTCTGAGGAGCTGGAGATATAGCTCAGTGACACAGCACTTGCCTGGCAAGCTCAAGGTCCTGAGTTCGATTTGTGTAGTATAAGAAAGAAAGGAGGCCTGGAAACTGGTAGAGGGAATAGAACATTCCGTAGCTGAACCGCTTGCCATAGTCCACATAAGAATGTCGTTAAAGCTCAAAATTCTTTTTTAAAAAATCTCCTCCTGATGTCATTAAAATCAGTAGAAAAAGGCGTTCTCTGTTTTCAGAGAAGTAAGGGTGTAAGAATCAGTCCAATTCCCCTTTTGACATGGCTTTCCCTACTGTCAATGGTGTAAGAACAACTTCATTGAAACCAAAGAATCACCGAGTCCAGGTACTTGAAAGCCAGACCTCGAAGTTTCCCATTATGACAAGAGTTTATCTCCAAATATTTTGTTTTCTTTATTTGTCTCTGGTTTGTCTCAGGCAGTGCTTATTCAAATCCAAGTCCAGACGGGAGCCTTTCCATCTCAGGAGTCTCTCATCTCTACCCGTGATGCATTGGCTGGTCCCCTACCACACTGACCACAGGACCACACAGTTTTTCTTTGTCACACCATGGCTACCACACGCCAGTAGCATTTGTAAAGGGGTGCGTAACAGGGAGGGCCAATTTTCAGGATTACTGCTACAGGACAGCACTCCAGAGCGAGCAGGTCTGCAGGCTTCCACATGCTAGGATCTGTCCCCTTCTTGGGGAGTAACAAAATAAAACCCAAAATATCACAAGACCAAAAGTAAGCCTTTTTCCCTGCTCTCCTTTCCCCTAGTCATCCAGAAATTATTTTTCATGATAGGCATGCTCAACAGAGAACAAAATGATGGTGAAGGAACACTCACATTTACCCCAGCCTGTTATGCTTGGGAATATTGGCTAAATCAAAGCCTGGTAAGTGGTTAAGAGATCATTTTCGCTAGACTGACAAAGAACCTGAACTTTCTTGAGCAGTTTCTTTCCCTTTCACAACGTCTATTGTACCTTTTGGATCTTACTTACTCTTTCTTGTTCTTACACTGGGGAGACAATAGTATGTTTGCTCATGCCATTTTGATTTATTTCATTAATGAGCTATCTTGCATGCCTATATCTGGTAATCTGAGTGACTACTTTGACCATCATGATGCACACTATAAGAAGCGTATCTAATTTCTTATCATCTTGTTTTGAAATTCAGTACTACTTTCATTGTTTTTTAATCATTTTCTGTCAAATTAAAAGAAGACTTGAACCTGCATCTCAAATGGGCTGATCTCTAATATTCTAATAATTTTTAAAAGTCAAAACACAATTCTAATGATTTGAATAAAAATGAAGAGGTTTCTTGTAAAAAATAAAAGTCTTGAGGGAATACTACTTTTCTCCGAATCTCTGGGGTTGGATGCCACGCAGAAATGCTACTTTATTTTCTCTTTTCCTATTTAGCAGATATTGAGCTCTACACTAAATCACTTCAGAAAAGGTATATCATAAAGAAAAAAAGATAAATTAGGCAGAAATGACAATGAATGTTTTCAAGATATTTGAGCTCACAGGAGAATCTAGATTTTTTTTTTTTATGAAACCAATACTTCATGAGCATAAACTGGATTTATGGGCATAAACTTATGAATACAAATGGAGAATTATCAGTACTGCGAAAACATGCCTTTGTCCTGTCAAGAGAGAACACCACAAAGACAACCATGGATACCGACACAGGAGAACCACACAGTGTGTGGGAGCTCCCAACCTTCCAGACAAAAGTGTCTTGATTGTGTCATACAGGTTGGCTCACAGGGTCTTTGAGTGTTATGCAGAACGGTCCTGGAATATTATTCAGGGTCCTTCAGAGAAACAAAGCCAATGTGAGGGAGGTAAGGAGGTGATAGGCAGATAAATCTGGTATCAGTTAATGCAGGGGAGTTGATATCTAAAGTTAGCCATCACAGACTCTTTATGTCAAGCATAGTAGGGAAGCACGCACAATGAACCTGACATCACTGAGCACCCTCTGTTATAGACACCAGAGGAGCAGCCACAGGAGCCAGTGATCAGGTCTACAAGGGGAACAAACACAAATGGACAGGCCAGGACTTTCCAAGTTTTAGCAGGAAAAAACACAGATCTAGGAAAACCCCTCAATGCCATGTCAACCAGGATATCTTTCCCTCCACTCCCCTACACTGCAGAAGTACACAGAATCATGGCACAAGTACAGGAAGGATATCTCGCTCAAATTGGGCTGGGGCTCAGTGGTGAAATCTAGCATGCGTGACACCCTAGGGTAAAGCCCAACACACACACACACACACACACACACACACACACACGTACACATAAACATACATAGAGTCAAAATCAAGGATGAAACTAAGTCTTCTGTCTGTCCTAAGGATTAGGGATTCAGTATCAGAATTATTATTTTTTAAATATAGAAAATAAATCTTCATTTGTTAAATTCAGCACAACCTGCGAACTGAAAATAATGTCTCATGTAATTGAACAGTACAATACAATTTCCCAAAAATTTTGGAAGTACAGAAAAGAAAATTGCTAGCTCTCAGCTTTGTACTAAGCCATAATATGTTGTAGAACCACTAAAGAAGTAGTCCTAAAGAACATAAAGGATAACAAGAAAATTCTCAACAATAATGTCATGTAAGATATGAGAACTATGTAAATTTGACTCATAAAAATAAAAATGGAAAACAAGAAATAATAGGTGAAAACACTAAAGATCTATAAACAAGATCTGATATCAGAGGAAATAAATGGTATTATAGAAAATGAAAACTTGGAATAGAACATCAACAATATAATTTATAAATATTTTCTATAATTAAATGCTTAGGTTTCTAAATTTAAAATCTCAATCTAGTATCTAAGCTAACAGATAAAAAGTTTATACCAAAGCAGATTGCCATGAGATTTCTAAAAATGTCAATGAAGGAAAGCGACTTTCTACAAGCTTACATAAAAGGAAGATGAACCAGGCATGGTGGTGCATGCCTGTAATCCCAACACTCAGAAGGCTAAGGCACGAGGATTGTTGTGAGTTCCAGACTAGACTGGGCTACAAAGTGAGCTTAGGACTAGGCTGAGCTGTATAGTGAGACCCTGTCTCAAAAAGATAAACATAATATAT
>NW_004524591.1:5449667-5457891 GCF_000260255.1 Octodon degus
TATATAATGCTAAAAGCAGTGGTATAAAATTTCAAAGCAAGGTTGTAGGAGAGTAACAATGGTTAGTACATTGTGTATTGTTATCTTCAAAATAGTTGCTTAGATTACAAGAGACAGGCACAAAAAACTGATCAAATCATATAGACATAAATTTTTTTCAATGAACTAATATCAATTCATTGGTGTACAAGGAGAGGATTATACAATATAGTGTTTCAATATCATTCACACAACACAATAGAAGGAAAGGAAAAGATTTCCTCAAACATGTCAAACTAATGAACAAGAAGAAAAATCTCTAAAAACATTATAAAGATCTCAAATTTCAGTTGAAATATGTTTTGACACTATGAAATAAAATATCTTTTGTGTTAATAAACTGTACAACACCCAGTGAAAACATATCATAGTGTTCAGCCTGCGATCTTTGTTATGCCAGGACTGGATGTCAGTAAGCTGCATTATGACACAGGAAAACCTATTATTTGGAAACAGGCAGATATACAGCTTTTTGAGGAAATTTTAACTGAAAGTAAGTACATAGAAAATCGGAATTTAAAAAAATGTATGAGGTACTATGCTGCACTTAAATTTCTGAATGAAATACAGATATTTTAGGGAAATATAAAAATTACTAATATTGGGCTAGTGAGATAACTCAGTGGACTAAGTATCTGCTTGGGCAAGCACAGGGACCAAGGTTCGATCCCCAGTCTTAACTTGCTGCACCAGCCTTGCCCCCCAGGGCGCACTGAGCCAGTAACGAAGTCCAGGAGGGGTGGTATGCAGCTGTAACCCCAGCACTGGGAAGGCTGAAAACAGGAGGATCACTATGAATCCGAGCTGTATAGTGAAACAATGTACCAAATACATAAATGAAAAAGAAAATTACTAACAGAGTCAATAAAAAGAAAACTTCAGTAAATTTTGGCAGAAATTGAATTACAATCCAAAAACTAATTCCTTTTTTTTTTTTTTTTTTTAAAACCAGGGATTGAACTCAGACCCTTGCGCTTGCCAGGGAAATGCTTATTCCACTGAGCCATCTCTCTGGCCCCAACTAATTCTTAACAATAGCTCAGAACCCCAACTTTTCCATAGCTGTGAATATTTTCAACGAGAAAACAGAATACTTGTGTGGTCTCGCTGAAAGGACTCTGTTTGAAGACATGCAAGCAACACCATGCAGAGAAAAATTTGAAAATGCCAGGTGACTTTTGTGAATAATAATCACATTGATGAAGAAATGGCAAACTGAGAAGTGGGAAAGAAAATTGTCAACCTATGAAACAAATATTTAGTATCTTTAGTATTTAAGTGTTCTTAGAAGAAAGTTAAAGTTGTTTATATGCAAAAAAAGCAAATTTTTAATTTTTTTATGTATTTGGTACAGGGTCTTACTATGTAGGTTGGACTCCTTGTGATCCTCCTGTTTCAGCCTCCCCAGCTCTGGAATTACAGGCATATGCCACCATGGCAGGCATGGTGCACCCAGCGTGGGGCTGGCATGGCATGTGTTACCAGAGATTGAACCCAGGGCCTTATGCTGGCCTAAGCAGGCACTTAGACTACGAGTGATCTCCACATCAAGCCCACCGAAAAAGCAAACTACTGAATGAGTTATTCTGAGAAAATTTACAAATGACCATGAAAACATTATGTGATCACTATTATTCAATAAAATGTAAATTATATCTGCTATTATTCAGAAAAGTATAAATTACATCCACATCTAATTTAGTGTTTGACAAGGTTCAATACAATATTAATCCTATGAAAAGAGTAAAATATGAATTGCCAAAACATTTCGGGAAAATGAGAGCTATAAAAGGTCTCATGCTTATTTTTTGTCCAGGAAACTCGATTCCAGGAAATTATTTCGCCTATAATTGTAAAGCGCAAATTGATGCATAACAAGAGTGATTCTTTCAAAATAGCCAAACCTGAGAAATATTCCTTGTGCATATCAAAAAATGAATAATTTACATATAAAAGTCTTTCATTCATATAAGAAATTGTTTTAGCCATTAAAAAGCATACTGATAATTACTAATAACTTTGGGAATTTCTGTACTATGGCATTACATTGAAAAATCTGAATAGAAAACTATATGCATGGTGTGATTTCAACTGTAAAAGTATGTTAGAGTATAAGTGCATGTAGTACACACTCATACTGTAATAGGAGGAGTGTATTTTTCTATGGACAACTATGCATATATCTAAGGTTAATAAGAGCTTAAAATATAGTAATATTTTAATGTGTGTATTGCTAAAGGATAGAATATTTTCCAGAAATTTTATTGAGATTCTACGGTTATTTTTACACAGATACATTAAACACTACTCCAACTAGCGAGTTGAAATCCCCTTCAGTGGAATTGGCGAGTGACAAATCTGGAATGAACAGGCCTCCAAGGCATTTGATTACTATTATAGATTTGGTCTTCCTACTGGCAGAGGAAGTACAACATAACCCATAAAACTTGTTCACACAAATGCGCTGACAATGATATTAATGCCTAGAACAACACTAAGGCAAAACTATGCTGGATTCAACTCAAGGAAAACCAGAGTAGAATGAAAGCAAATGGAAAAAGATGAAATCGACAAGGAAAGCAAAGGCTATACTCAAGCTCCCAGCCTGGGTGGGCAGTCTGGGTGGGTACTAACCTCTCCAGACTTGGGCTCCCCAACGGCGAGTTGAATAAAGGTTGGCACAGCAGGCCAGACAGAGGCAAGGAGCCGTGAAAGTGCTCTGCCCTAGCAAGTACCACCCTGGAATACCATTAATCACCTGAACAAAAGAAAGCAGTGCCTGGTGTCTCCACTCAGGAAAGAAATCTAAAGAGCAGGAACTCGAGCCGCGTGCCAACATTTCCGGAGATTAGAGGCCAAGAAAAGAGCACAATATCTAAAAAATAAATCGGTCAGATTCTCCCAAGACTTTCTAACTCAACTCTTTTGAATCGGGCAGTCTGTTATTAATGATCACTTAAGAAAGAGGGCTGGGCATAGTGCTACCTTAACATTGTCAATATTTTCTATGGTTGAAATTTGCTAAGTTACATGAACTATTTCTTAAATTTTGAAAGCTATAACCAAATCAATTTGAGTTATAAGATTGTTTTTCTTACTTCAAAAAAATTTATAATATACAGACACATGCTTATAATAATGTATATGTATGTATAGTAGCTTCAATTTTTTTTCTTTAACTCACTATACATTCAACTATTTGGCAATGTTTCTACACATGCTGGACATCAAGTACACCCTAAGCATTAAGGAAGATACAAACTTATACAAGTTTCATGCACTCTTCATTAAATTTAATGCAGAGCCTAAGAGTATTCATATGAAAATGTGATTAAAAAGGGGCTTTTATGATAATAGAGTGTATTATGCTATGGTACACATTTTTTTAGTTTGATCTTTGCATAACCAAAGTTTATTTACCTCACACAAAGGTTTGAGGAACGTAGTTTCTCCAGAGCAATCTTCCAGGACAGTAACCCAAGAACTTAGGATTCAGACAGTGCCCCCAAACACACTCCAGGATGATACCTGTGCCCCAAGCAAGTGTCCAGAGCTCAAGGCCTTCAGCCATAAACAGCAAGACACAACAAAGCACATGTTATTGAGTCAAACACATGTTTTTCGCTCTGCTATCTAAGAAGAGAACTTGGTAATGATGTGGCTATAATGAGATTAAAGGTTGATATTGGCTCCTGCTTTTCTATCCTCTCCCACCTGCGCTTATTGACAAAAGAATCAATCCTGATGTGTATGATTTCTATGTCAGATAAGCACTTTACTATTATCCTTAACAAAATAATGCGTACTACAATTCAGATAACAGCAGCTTCAAAAAGCATAGGATGTCTGCTTAAAATTAACTATTTCTTGTCTCATTTTATGTGATGCATATTAATCTTAGAGTAAAATACTGAAACTATGTAAAGTTGTGCATCTATTAACAGAAATGAAATAGCTTGCTTAACACAGTGCTTGTACACAATTTACTAAGCTTTTCAAAATTATTAATTTTTACATCTTTAATATTTATAGAACAAAATAGGAGAGAAATTCTTTAGCAACAGCAAATGTGAGAGTGATTTCTTAGCAAGAGCAAAATAATTGCCACATACTGTAATTAAGTTATTAAAATATTTTTTAAGAAATAATTGGTTTTCAAAGAATTAGAAAAGCTAAATGATCAGGTTAGGAGTCCAAAACTGTATAAAAAGACCTAAAATCTTCCTTTTAGGCCCTAATCAGTCAAAATCTCATGTCCAAGTTAAGAAAATAAGCCATTTTTATATAACTTCAGCATCATTATAGATACAATGTATTTTTCATTTTATCTTCCTACTCATAATTTTGTAAGAATTTCTCAACAAACTTTGTTTCACTCTTACATTTCTCCTACATTTTCTCTTTTGTTATTAACTGGCTCATGCTAATATATTCAAGCAGCTCATCCCTGACGATTTCCACATAAGACCCTACAAAACTGCTACTTTACTGTCTTGGTCTTCCATCCAGTGTTTACATCACATACTACGTTTCCTTAAAGGTCACAAGAGCATGGTGCAAACATTAAAGTACTCTGAAGGCTGGCCAGATAGCTCAGTGGGCTAAAGCGCCTGCTCAGATAGATGCAGGGACTGCAATGCCCGGCACCACATGCAGTGCCGGCCCACCCCCTGGGCAAGCTGAGACAGTAACTGAGGCTGGGCATGGTGGCTTGGGCTTATAATCCCAGTGCTTGGGAGGCTGAAAATAGGAGGATCACTATGAGTGTAATCTGTGTAGTGAGATCCTGTAGACCCTGCACTAAATGCATAAAAAAAAATAAATAAAAATAAAGTACTATGTATTTTGGGCTTTATCGAACATCTGATTTACAAAATTATCATTACTGAAAGTTAAAACAAATAAGGTACGAAGTTTAAAAGATAGAAATCCAAATTCATAGAGTGGTTAAATTTCCTCCATACTTGCTATCTGATTCTAAGGGTCTAATGCATTTTAAGCAAAGAAAAAGTCTAAAGAAGTGTAAGTTTCAAAGGTCAGTTCTACTGGACAAAATGTTAAACCATTTCTCCTTAGCAACTGTTCCTTCAGCAGCTGAATACGGCACTTAGTTGGTGTTAGCCATCAAAACAAAGTCCGAAAGGGTTATAAAACCCAGCATATTATACTTTCGCACCCCAAGTATGCCCTGAAACCTACGGGCCTTTGCAAATGGAAAAATGCATGTGGCATTTTTATGCTAGCATTGGAATAAACACATTTAATCAAACCCTGATACAAAGTCTGGATAAATTATTGCTATACAAAAGAATATTCCCAAAGAGACCCATTAGTGTTATGATTCAGTCAACGCATGTGCTTAAGTAATAATTAACAATCAATTGTTAAGCTCCTGTAACAGTCTAGGCTCTGAAGTCAACCTAAATATACAAAGCTCTTGTTTATTCCCACCGTGACTTTAAGAATAATGGTCCTATTGTGCCAGGCGCTCCCATCCCTACTGACTACTTTATCTGCAGAAAAGCACTACGCACATGGAGACGCTTTGCTTCGTTATGTTAAATGGAAAGTTTACACATGGAGACTGCCCCGTACTCTGTACATATGCTGCGCTATTTGTCCTTAAGTCTAGGGATTTCCTTCCCTTGGCATGAGTTATAAGAGGGGCGCCTCACACCCAGACTGAGTGAGTTATTCTAGCTTACAATGGTGTTGGAGAGAAAAGCACATAAACCAGAGGATGTCATTAGACCAGTGACAACGGAGGAGAAAATACCCAGTGCTGACAGCCCTGCTCACTTGCAAGCCGACTGGTG
Organism: Octodon degus; assembly: GCF_000260255.1. Lineage (NCBI taxonomy): Eukaryota > Metazoa > Chordata > Mammalia > Rodentia > Octodontidae > Octodon > Octodon degus. Next base: position 5,455,523 of record NW_004524591.1, read on the forward strand.
TCAACGTGCGGAGCAGTACAGACAGAATGGCTTAGGAAGGGGTTTGCTGCATCTGGCAGGAAAGGAAGTGGAACAGCAGAGAGAGAGCAAAATCCTGTATGTCTGTGTTTGCTCCACGTCGGAGAAGCAGACACAATGGATCTACAGTGTGCATAGGGAAGGCACCGGCCACGTGTATTAATACAGCCTTTGTGCCTCAGCTGTAAAACAGGTTCTGCACTTGCAGTTAAAGTGGCCCCGCAGATGGGGACTTTCCCCCTCTCTTTGCAGTGCTCCATATTCTAATTAGGACTTGCACTGCTTCTGGCATGAAAGCAAGGCCACTGCGCGGCCCCCACAGCAGCCAGGATGAAAAGCCAGGCCCGTGAACTCGTGTGGCTGCTCTATTCCACTTCCTTTCTCCTCCCTCTGCTAATTCAGTCTGAATTTTTTTTTTTTTTTTTTGACAACATTTGGAATTCCTCAAGCTGTCTCTGGTTGCTTTAAGACCTCTGGAAAAAAAAAGAAAGAGACAAAAAAAAAAAAGGAAAAGATTGAGCCTTCTGAAGTAATTCAATAGTTACTGCAGGAGAGGAAATACTGACTGATTAATAATGTGGGAGAAAGCCTCCACAAGTATAGAAAATGCTAATAACTGCTTAGAGTACAAAATGAAGTTCAAAGGATTAATTAAATTGTTCAGGATTCTATTTGAAATCCAAGCGCAAAATCTACCTCACGGGCACAGGTCTCCACATCCCACTTCATTTTGGCCCTGAATATTAGATAATCCAATTCTAATCCATGAAAGAATAACACCATGAAAATAATGAAATCACTAAGCAAAACGCTCAAAATTTTGTCTTATCCAATTTCTGTTACAGGCACTTTATTCTTCTGATTTTCTGTTCATTATAAGTTGACTTTTAATTATTGTGTATTACACTGAGAAGATACATTGAACTTTACTTCACTGTCCCATTAAATTCTAATGAAGTGTCCTTAACAATAAGTGATTCTCACATAAGTAATATAACTATAATAACAGGAAAGAATTCATATATATATATATATATATATATATATTCTGGCTCTTGACTACACTAACATAATTCTCAGGTAGAGTCTTATTTCAATGCAATCTTTCAAAACTCATTTTAAGTCATTTTTTTTCCTTTTTCTTTGTTGAAATGACTCCCATCCACTCCAATCTCTGTAATGACTTTGGCCACTTATAACCAGAAGCATTGCTAATTTATTCATCCATCCAACTGCACATTCAATAAATATTTTCTGGCTGCTAGCTGTATGCTATGCATGATTCTTATAAATACAATAATTAACAAACCAAAATGGACCACACTCCCTAGTGAAAGGAAGATAATTCAAATAACAAAAATGGGTAAAATTATAGGAAACCAGACATCAGCAGGTGTTATGAAAAAATGGAAGAGTGGATATCTAATAAAAAAGTAGGAAATTTCAAATATAATGGCCAGCAAATATTTAACTCAAAAGAATACTTAAATGCAAGTGCAAAAAGAAGACAAGATAATGATAATTGATTTCTACTGGAAAAATTTTCTGTAGAGGAAGTGAGTGTAAAAGCTTTGAATACAAATTCTCTGTGGAGTATGAAAGAAAAACAAACACTTTGCTCTGCATGGTCATAATCAAGCAAGCAGGAGTAGGTCACTGCACAGTCCGAAATGTACCAGATCATGCCTACCAGTATGAGGGCCATGGCTTCTGCTCTGTGAAAGATGGAAAGTGACTGGAGAATTTACATAGGTGAGTGACTGCATGAAGTTAAGGTCCATTGATCTGCCTTATTAGATATAAACTGTTGGATGGCAGTAGAATGAATGAGAATGACGAAAGGTTATTGCAATCATTCAGATATAATATGATGACTTACACTGAACTGGTAGCCATGAAGAAAGTGCAAGTTGATTAGATTGTAATTGTGTTTGAAAATAAGACTCAGCAGCACTTGGGGTGGCAGACTGGAAGCCAGGGTCCTGTATGACTCCAGGAACTTGGTGCTGAGGAAACAGAAGTTGGGAGTTGCAACTTAATAACATGGTGCAGACTGAGACAGAAGGTTTGGAGAAAAAGGTGGAATGTAATGTAAGACTTGATAAATCAGGGATGCCTACTAGATATTTAAGGGGACAGGTTTGGAATTGAAGAGGGTGGTCTAGGCTAGAGCTGTTAATCTGTGAGTTGTCTACAGAAAAACGTAACTTCTGAAATCATAAGAAGGAGAAGACTGTGAAAATTGAGAGTGTAAAGAGACTGAGGAGTAGTAGCCTTAGGGAGCTCCACTGGTTTGTGGTTGATGAGGTTAGTAGAATCCTTAGAGAAGACCAAGAAGGATGAGAGAGAGA
>NW_004524591.1:5458882-5471948 GCF_000260255.1 Octodon degus
ATTAAGAACAAGATAAAGTAAGACATATATAACAAGGTTTAAGCAAGAAGATAAAAGATTTGGGAATGATTTCCCCCAAAAAATTTCTGTAAAAGAAATGAATGTCCCTGGTAACAGGAGCTAGGTTGAAGTGAATAAAATATTTTTCACACACAGGAAATAAGAGCATGTTTATAGATTGATATAAATGGGGGTAAAATAAATGATATAAGAAAAAGGAAAAATATCCTGAAGAAAGAAAATCAAGAATGCTGCTGCCAAATGAAAGGTGTGTTTGGATAGCTACACCCCAGGCCATTCATTTTCTGGAGAATCACATGCAAGTAGGTGTCTAACTGTTTTGGTGGATTCCTATTCATCCTGTTTCTATTTTCTCTCAATGCAAGATTGTCAGTTAGGAGTTAGGAGGAAATATTAGAGGCTTGGAGAAAGATGGGAAAGTAGAAAGTATTCTTTTCAGGGCGAGTGGGAGAATGAATGGATTAGGAAATATAATATGATTATCGGACAGCGCTAAGAGCTCACTTGAGACTAGAGGTCATAAATTCATGGGAAGACAGTCGTGGCGGTAGAGTTTTTCTGCAGCCGCGCCGAACTGTATGTGAGCAAAGTAACATGGGGAGAGAGATGGTTTTGGTCTGGGTTAACGAGGAAGGAAATTTTTCAGGACAGGTAGCACTGCAAGGAACCAAGGTTACGAAACGCAGAGTTGTGATTAGGAGCCGTGAAAGAGTAGAGTGATGATCAACTGCTTTCAGCCCGTAAAAACAGCAATAAGCATGAAATGGAAAGAAAAGAGATGGCACTCGCTGAAAGACTTACCTAAAATTGAGATTTTTGCAGAAGTTGACAGGCATTGGCACAAAATAAACCATCGGATGTAACTTTGGTGCCAAGTATTTTACATAAACAGAAGCTGATCATTGGGGGTGGAGGAGATTAAGAAACCAAGAAGTTAAATCGAATCAGCAATCACAGTCCATAGGTTTTTAAATCATCAAGATGTAAGTGAGGAATAGTTAGAAAAAAAGTAACTTTCATCTAAAAGCTAAACTCTTGGCAACGAAAGAAAAATGGGAAGTGGGTGGAGGTCAGTGAATGAGGTCAAGACAGAGCGCTGCCTAGTACCCTAGCAAGAGTGTTGTAACTGCAAGGACTTATGAATGGAGGAGATGGAGACAGCAGGTTGCCTGGAAGTGCTAAGGAGAAAGAGGCTCATCTGCCCCAACTTGAGGCCCAAAGGTGGCAGAGTGTGGACTGGAAAGAGCCGCTCGTGAAGAGGGGAAACAAGAGCAAGAGCAATTTCAGTTACACGAGTGGTTCTCAACTTTGGGCGGTTATCTCAAAGATTGATAGATGAGCCGTGGCTAGCTAGCTAAGTAGCCAGATGAAAGAGATGCTGATAGATCTGGGGTAACTCTTCTTCAGTTACACCATTGAAAAATTTTATCCTAATTCTCATACAAGACCTGTTGCATGATATAATCTGATTTTTCAGACAATTGAGTTATACCAATGCCATTATTATAGCTTTGCTTATAGAGTGAGAAGGTATTTACAATATTGCACATAAACTCTACATTATCCTAGAAAATTGATCAAACATGAAGGGGCAGGAAATGGCCCTAATACTCTTGGTTTTAAATGGGAATTGTCTAACAATAATAAAGATCAATCTCGCTTTTTATATATTTTGATGCTACTGAATCAAGTGAGGCACGAGGTAGAACTCTGACATGTCTGCTGAAAGAAATCTGGGAGAGTCAGGTAGTCATGGAGAAGTAAATGCTCATCTAAATCCATGGTCTCCATATAGCCATAATACCCAAGGATACTCAGAAGTTCAAAATTAAAAGTACGATTTTAGTAGAAAGTGTCACCCAATATATGCAATGCCCTCTGCTGCCTAATGGTCAGAGTTCTGAAGGGAACTCTAACTTCCTAATGTTCATAATCTTCTTCCCTTTATAAAGATTGTGGTTTATTCACCACCCAAAATGCATCCACATAAATCTAGACGTAGGCACTGACTCTTAATTGAGTATTTCCTCCTAACTTGACTTCCTGAAAAAGCTTTGTGCATAAGGAGGATATCCAGGAGGTTTTACAAAACTTGGAATAATGAATCAGCTCAGAAACTTGGAGAGACTTTCTCAGATAAATTTCCTGTGATTTTGCAAACCAAATTCTGTTGTCTTGCTAAGCTGACTAGGGAATTAAACACTGCTCATATATCTGAATTAAGAAAAACAAATAAAAAGAAAACAAATGAGGCTGAATAAAACCAAGTGACCCTTGAGGGAGAAAAAAGAATACATTTTGTCCATGATTCTGCTAAAAGAAGAGCTAGACAAAAATAAAGTGATACTGCAAAAAGAAATGAAAATCCCTCAGCAACTCAGCAAAGGGAGAACAGGTTCTTTTAAAATATAACTAGGTCTTTGTGGAAGTTTAACAAGTCCTTGAAGGACAACCTCCTGGAGATGTCTAAAGTTCTTCATTTAATGTGAAAATACTTTACACTTTCCCTTCAACAAAGAAATGGCCCCACTGGCAGGGAGCCAGGGCTTGCACGGTTTTTGGAGGCACCACAGGAAAAGAGGCAAGAAGAGAGAGGCCAAAGCACTTCTGCACTCAAGTCTGGAGAAGGAATGCACTCTTCTTCCTGGAGTCCTCAGCAGCAGCCCCCTGGATCCTGCTTGCTGTGTCCTCCTGGGTCCTGGCCGCTGTGTCCCCACTGCTGCTCCACTATTCTACTTTTCACCCTGATCTGGAAGCGTGTCCTCCATGAAGAAAGCTCTGGGGTGGCAGGAGGGCGTAGAGGGGAAGTGCAGGTATTAGTGCTCCTGGCCAGCAGGAAATTTGCACTGCATCATCTGAGATGGCCCGAAGAGCTGTTGAAATGTAAGATCAAGTTCCAAGTGGGATGACTGTGTCACGAACATGAATTTCTCCATGGGGGCAGATACGGAGGTCAGAGTCTGAGCTGAAAGTTTATGAGGTAAGGGACACACACACCACCACTTTTTCACTGGGTCCTGCTGAATACCTGGTTTTCTCTGAGTCACAGCTGCAGTGGGCCTTTTTCTTATTAACTGCCCTGTTGGAAAGTACTTTGTCATTTGGGGGACTGGCCTGAGATAGTGTATTTGTGGGTTGAGATTCAATCTGGTGTGTGAGCCCAATATTCACAGATATATAATGACAGTAGTCATAACAGCTACATCTACACAGAGTCCACAGAGCACTGTTTGGATGATATAAATAGGAACACATTTAATCTTCAGACAGTGTGTGGGACCCATGTACGGCCTGGGGCTGGATTCACTGTGGCTCTGGCATTTGTGCTCAGCAGCCCTCTACTGTCTGCTACTCTTTTCCAAGGGCAGCTATGACCATTTTCAAGATGAAAAGCTATTCCCTGTAACAGGGACTAACAATTTATGAAGGTATAAAAGGAAGGAATCTCTGAGAAGTCAACATAGAACAGTGCCTAAGAGTTTAGACTGAGCCCTTGCCTTTTGCTAGTTCCAGGGTGCTTGATAGCAACAACTTTAAGCCTCATTAGGGGTAATAACAGTAAGATTACTGGGAAGGAGAAATGAGGTGACACACAGTAGACACATTAGGTAACACATACTTAGCACAATAAAATTGCAACAAGTAGTAGTAATGTTTGTAACGTATAATACCCTTGAATCTATTTCTGAACTCACCCCAATGGAATCTAAACTGCACTTGCATTTTAAGCATAAAATATACATTGAAAGTTTGACCTTACATAAGCCACTGCAGATCTGAAAATGGTGGAGATGCTTCTGGCTTCTTTAAAAACATGAATACTATTATTAGCATTCAAATTACTGGCAACAAGCTGATGACAGAAAGCAGATAATTAATGGAGAAGAAACTGAGAAGCAGCTGTCCAAGACAAATAGAAACAAGGAATGTCTCCTGCATTTGTTCCCCCAATGGGCCCCTTAATGTTACGTTTCTTCAGGGCCATTGAGTTTATAGTCACCAAGTCCCCAGAGCAACAGTTGCTCACAGGCAGTATTGCGGCTTCTAGCAGCAGAGCAAGCTTTGTGACACATAGGCCCAAGTCACTGATGGTGCGAGCTGCCAGAGACTTTGTGGTTCAGAAGAATGGTAGAAAGCTTCTATAATTTCAGAGCAGGGAGTTTTTTTTCCACTGGAGTGATTCAGCGTGCATTGTGTGTGCACATGTGCCCCAGCGCGGACAGAGGCTCGGATGCCGTGCAGACCTCTGGCTTGAGTTCAAATTTCCTGAAGGTGTTGGAATGTCTGTAAAACATCAGATGCCCTTTGGCTTGCATTTTTTAAATAAATATGTTTTAATTCTCTGCTGATTTGACATTTCATTGTATTTAGGGAGGACTTGAAAGTGTCTTTAAAAAAATTATTCAAAAAAAAGATTTTAAGTTCCTGGTAGGTGGCTGACTTTCATACCGAAAGTTATATCCAATGTGGCTATAACAACAAAAAAAAAATCAGTTTGTTTGTGTGTGTTCCCTCTGCCTAAATCTAAAACTCTTATTCTTGTTCCAATACTATTAGTCATAGTTCATAAAATTATTGATGAACCGCCCTCATCACTCTAATAATGTATTTTTCATACTTAAATTTCAGAAACTTTTTTTTGTTCAGGAAGACTGAGGCAATCTTATCAATCTAAATGTTGGATTTTTCTTTCTTAGCTTTCTGATCATTGCAAGGTAGTCCCTCTGACTCCTTAAGTTTACACTAGTCACATTTGATAATGAAAGAGCAAAGCAGCCCTCTCACGGTATTGTGCTTTAAGAAGAGAATTCAGTGGTCAGTGGATTCTGTTACAGTGGCTGAGAATCAAAATGCTAAGAAGATTTTGTGAAAAGAAGATTTGGGAAAGGTGTCTTCTTCAGTGGACACCTTACACTTTCATTTCTAGACAGAAACCTAAAATACAAAAGTGCCCCTCAGCGAAGCCCTCAGCAGCAGCTGATGGACAGGGTGGCCACGGAGTTGCTTCCATAGCACACCTTGAGGAGCACGTGAGGGTTGTATGTGACTCTACTCTCTAGGGTACCCTGCAGCCTGGAAGCCCTTCCTGTGCATGTCCCCTGACAGAAAAGTCTGCCAGGAGAGTCATTCCTCTGGAGTCCAAATCAAAGATAAAGTCTATGTCCCTAGAATGTCACAGAGAATGCTATGAGGACAATAGGGTCAGTTAATTCACCTGTCAATACAGGCTGCCTTATACTATTATCATGAATTTCTTTGTCACAGAAACAATACAACAAAAATTTTCTGTTATATCTTTATCTCTGCCACAAGGAGCTTCCATTCACCACTGTCCCTCGGAGACCTTCCTTCTCATCATTCCAAAGGAAAGAAGGGATTGCCAGGACAGTGTAGTGCTAACTACTAGATGCTTAAACCTCCTTCTGCCACCTAGATCTAAAGCCACCAGGCATCTCTAGTCTCGTGGTACCCACAGCTGCAACATGACTGGCACATAAACTCAGCAAGTGCATGAAGCTGGGGACCAGAATGCATTTGCTAGGAACCCCAGTGGCCACCAAAGTGACCTCAAAGGAAGAACGCTGAGCTTAGAAATAGCCTTTTTGCTTCTTGCTCCAGAAATTCTGAAGGGTTGTTCTGGGTGAGCAAAGAGAAAACACAGCAAACCTGGGTCCACTGAGATGCTTCGTGAGGTGGAAGCAGAAGGCCGAGGAGTCTACTTATTCACAGGCAACCAGCAGGTGAGAAAAGCAAAACTAAAGGGAAATAACTACTGCTCAGCTTCGCCTGTTTCAGTTTTGCTCAAATCTCCACCGTTGTAGCTATTATGAGACTCTTCAAGTGCTAATTTACTAGACATTTTTAAAATTGTGTGACCTAGAAGTAGTGGTGGATGCCTGTAATTCTGGGAGGCTGAGGCAAGATTGTAAGTTCCAGCCTAGTCTGGGCAAATGAGTGAGACTCTATTTCAAAATAAAAAAATGAAAAGCCCTGGTTGCATAGCTCAGTCTCCAGGACCACGCCCCAACATTATATAATCTAATCAATATCATGTATGAGAAAGATGATTATGAAAACTATCACACACATTTATGTATGTGGAGTACTAGAGATAACAGACAAATCATTCATCACTTGCTTAGCATCAAAAGAAAGGAGCTGAATTCCCAGTGCAGGTACAGTCCTAAGCTTTAGGGTGGGAAATTCATCAATACAGTATGCTTAGATTACTGTATTATAAGTATTTTCTGGATTCACCAATAAAGATAGCCATCTGGGCAAATGAGTGAGACTCTATTTCAAGGAGAGCCACTTGCCAGAAAGCCAGTTTTCCTTCAAGAGCTGTAAGTGCAGCCACATTTTAGTTTGTTTCACTCGTGGATGCCAGTGTCATCATAATTAATTACTCTTTTATTTATAGCCACTCTCTAACCACGAAGCTGCCCGGGAATGCAGGATTACTCATTGTTTCTTGTATGTCAATAGCTCATTCCTTTCTGTTGCTGGATAGCATGCCTTTTTATTGCTAGAATTCATCTGTCGATGGACATTTGGGTTGTTTCCAGTTTGGGGCCATGACAGTTAAAGAACCTTTAAATATTCAGGAACATATCTCGGTAAGGACATATGTTTCATTGCTCTTCGCTATGTGCTGAGATGACCAGGAAATAGAAAAATGTATTTTCTTCCTTTTGAGAAGCTGCCAAACTCCTTGCTCAAGTCACTGTGTCATTTACAACACTTTGAGCATTGTACAAGAGTCCACTTAATTTTAGTGTGTGGTGGTGTCTCATTGTGGACTCTAATCTAACACTGAGCATGCTTTTGTATGCTTATTTAATATTTATATTTTGTGAGGTGCATGTGAAATATTTTGAGGATTTTTTGCCTTTTTTAACTTATTTATAAGAGCTTTGTATATTCTTCATACAGATTCTTTGTCCCAAATATGTGTGTTTTCATTTTTTTCACTGTGACTACAGAAGGCCAAAAGACTTTAAAAATACAGAAATCTTAGACATAATCTTGTCTAAAGGATGGAGCTATCCTTGGGTGGCATCACACTTCTTCTTGGTCTAAAGTAGTACCCATCTAGGGGCCAGAGAGATAGCTCTGCAGTCTGAGCACCTGCATGGCAAGCACAAGGACCCACATTCAATACTCGGTACCACATGCCATGCAGTCCCTGAGCTGTGTCAGTCACTGAAACAACATGTTGGCTCAGGTCTGTAATCCCAGCACTGGGGAGGCTGAGACAGGATGATCTCTATGAGTCTGAGCTGCATAGCGAGACACTATACCAAATAAATAAATCTTAAAATAAGATAAAATAAAATAGTACACATCCCTATGGCAAGAGCAGCTCAACACAAGGGGCACTCATACACCTCTCGAATACCACTAGTACCACAGTGCTGCGCCTTTCCTGTGTGCTCAGGTGGCGCCTAGAAATGTGCTGAGGCGCTCTAAAAGGAAGAGACTGAGAGAGAAGCCTTCCCACCTCCGAAACCACGCAACTTAATTTCTGACAAAATCAAACATTTCTGACAAAGTTCCATGACTACACCAACAAGCTCAAAAATCAGTGAAGAAACACACACACACACACACACACACACACACACACACACACACATTTGTAAACACAAATTAGTGTGAATCTGGCTCTCTTCAGTATTGTGATACCAAGACAGAAAAGTAGAACTGTGCAGGGTCAAATTTTATTCACTCCAGTTTTTAGGAGTTGATTGACGTAAGGCTGTAAGTATTGCATAAGATAAATTAACACAGGTTGCCCATTTTTCTTGTCTTTGATGGGTACCTACCAATACTCACAACCATGAAAGCACAGAGTGCATTAAAGTCTGCTGTGATGGAAAACATAAATTTTAAGGTAAAACATAAAGCTTCTAGACACTTTAATTTTCACGGCCACTTACCGCAGCTGTGCTCACGTGGCCTCGGGCTCTCGGTTCCCTGAGGTTTGGCGGTGGGCTCACTTTGAAAACATCATAACCGATCATGCAGCAATGATAGCTGGTGTTCCAGTCTTACATGTTGTTAAAACATTATATAGCCCCAAAAAGGCTACAGCTTCATTATGATCAGTAACATTGAATGCTTATATTTTAAACATTTAGAAATTCTTATTTATAAAGGTAAAATAAAAATATCCGTAAAGTGGGAAATAGCATAAGCATATAATAAAATATATATGTAAGTGTAAATGTGTCAGGAATTTTAGTAAAACGTAATGGTTTAAATTTCCTATTAAAACCAAAGATTTTTCTAACTGGATTTATCACCAATAGCAACTCTGTATTACAACAGTTTTATAAAAGTAAAGCTAAACAATAGTTAAAAGTAAAAATTTAATAATTAATAATAAAATATAAACAGAAAATAAGCAAAGAACAATGAAGTAACTTCAATGACATTCATATTAAAAAGTAAAAGGGCAGTGACATTAGTATAGATAAAAAGCTTTTGAAGTGATAAAAATTTTAACTTACCAGAATGATGCACCATCATAAATATTTACCTACCCAGCTTCAATTTTATGAAGTGCAATTAATAGAAATACAAGAAGGGGCCAGGGAGATGGCTCAGTGGAATAAGCGCTTCCCTGGCAAGCGCAAGGGCCTGAGTTTAATCCCTGGTTCGGTTCCGCCAAAAAAAAAAAAAAGAAGAAGAAGAAAAGAAGAAGAACAAGAAAAAGAAAAAGAAAAAAGGAAAACTAGAAAATATTTTATAAAATTTGACCACATACTGGACTATAGTGCAAAAATTAATAATATTATAAACCACAATGTAAAAGTTTTAAAGAAAAGATGTTCAAATAAAATATCAAAAGTATAAAAACAGTAAAGCATTCAACTCAAAAAGAGATTATTCCAGTAATTTTAGATTGGTTCAGTATTTGCAAACCAAATAGTATGCTTAGGCACACTAATAAAATAAAGAAAAATCTGGTTTTTGGGGGCCAAATACAGAAAAAGGATAGGCCAGATATCAACTTTTATTAAGCATTAAAATTTTTATTATAAATGAATTTTTTGAAAACTTTCTTGTATAGTAAAGTGTATCTAGAAAACACCACAACAAAATACAAATTTATAAAATTTGGAAGATTTTCTTTCCAAATATCTTGTTATCAATGGTGCTATTCAACATGTTTTTGGATTCCCTAAAAACTGTAAGATGGGGAAAGAAATGAAAAATGAAATTTCATTCTTTACAGTCAGAAAATTCAAAATCATCTACATGTTAATCATTAAAATTAATAGAAATTAATAGGTGAGTGCAGCAAGGTTCTTGGGTGACATGTTATATTAGTGAGGGGGAGAGAGAGACAGAGACAGAGACAGAGACAGAGACAGAGACAGAGACAGAGAGGGGAGGGGAGGGGATAGGGGAAGGGAGGGAAGTCAAAGTAAGGCTTTCCTGGAATCCTGTGTGATCAACATATGGGAGGAGGAGAGAGGAGAGAGGAGAGAATGGTCCCATTGTGAGAGCCAGCAAGACTAAAATCTGTAAGGATTCGGCAGGTTGGAAGTTGCCGCAAGAGTTGATACTGCTGCATTCCTGAGTCTGAATTCTGCTGTCAAGCCATAGGCAGGAAACTCGGGCAGGATTTCTGTAGCACTGCTCTCTTGATGAGGGAAGGCTGCTTCTTCAGAAAACCTGCCTGAGCTCTTAAGACTGTCAGTACTGAATGAAGTCCTCCCATGCTGCAGAGGTCCCCGGCCTCACTCAAATCCAATGATTTAACTGTTAACTGCTTTTAATGAGAGAGCTTCCAAATAACATCTTGACTGTCATGCAAACAGCAGGACACTACATTCCAGCTAAGCTGACACAAAAACCAAAATATCACAGTCCATCCACTGTTAACTTAGAAGCCATGAGCAGCTCCTTAAACCATATTTCATTCTAAAGACAGTAACAAAGTCTCCTGACAACAAATTTCTCCTAAGATACCACTATCTACCCTGCATACAACTGAATATATATTAACCTTTGCATCTGAAGAGGATATGAAATTAATAAAAATTTGCTCTTCCCTTCAATATCCTATAACTCACATATTGTGACATAAAGTAACCAATCTATACAAAGTAACCAAGCTGTTATGTAATAAGGGAAATTACAGAAAATAAATAAAACCTATAAACATATTCATGCCAATTAAGGAACATTTAAAAATTATAATCCTCACTTCTACAAATAGTCCCATGATCATAGGTAGTATTTATAAGCACTTCTTTCCCTTTCTCTTTGCATCAAAAAGCACCTCAGCAAGTCATAGCTCTTTACCCAACACAGTGAATCAAACCTTTGCTTCCGAAGGGTATATGCCAACAGTAGCTCTGCCCGCACTGGACTGTTGTAAGTTTCCACTGACTGTAGTCACAGGACATGATAGTACTGAGAGCTGTTCAGGGATCTCCTGTACTCCAGGTGTACCTTCTTCAACTTCAGGAGTAGCCCCGTTTCCCCTTGGTAATCAGGATCAACCCCAGCTGCCAGCTAGAAACTTCATTCTTTGCTTCTCAATTCTGAGGCCACAGGAGTCTGAAGTGGATGTAAGGAAGTCTCACCCCCCTTGATCAGCAGAATCATAAATATCTCTTGATGAACACATTATTTTCTTTGAACCTTGTGCGGTGACCATGACAGTATTATAGTCAATGAAGTTCATCCAAATTACAATTGATGCTAATTAGAAGTATTATTTCCTTTGCAATTCAAACGTGTAGGCCAGAAAAGCATAAGATCACAGGACAAGAAATAATGTTTTGCTAGAGAATTCTTAGAGGCAACAGAAAGGGGGCCACTCCCATTTCTATGCCTTGTGCTCCTTGGTACATAAGTCCAGGCTGTGGGAGGAAGCGCCATATGTCGAGCACTGAGTCAGAGCACACAGGATTCCAGGAGGGCCTTGCCTTGACTCTGCAAGGTACTGCATCAAGCGGACACAGTAGCACTGCAATGGCCATCCTGCAACTCTGTCAAGACTGTTCTTCCTGATGTTAGGACACCTGGCAATAGCCACCGAATCTGATAAAGACAGGCTCATTGCCACAATTCATTTGATATGAAGTGAGTTCCTTGACCAGGAGTATCGTGGATTGAACTATCATGGCAGTGGACAAAGCATTTTGTAACTTCATGCATGTTATTTTGGTTTCAAGCATTTATAAAAAGAAGAAGCCTCTATGTCTAGAGTGTCATCTCATTAAGAACAGAACACTAGCCCTCCCGTGATGGAAGCAATCCAATGTAATCAAGCTGCCACGAGATGGCCGGCTGACCACCCTGCAAGTGGTATCGTTTGGAGAGCTCAGTAATGATCCTTGCTTCTAGTAGATTTGGGATTCAGCAGTGACTGTAGCCAGGATGATATTAATAAATGAAAGTCCCTGTTGCTGGTGCTTTACATAATCTCAATTCTTGATGCCACAGCCATGGCATTCGTGAGCTCATTGGTCAATAACAGGAGTAATGTAAACACTTTTAATAAATCACTTTGCTTAGTTGTATATTCATGCAAACAACCACAAAACAATAAACAAAGACAATTCTATCTCTCATAACCCTCTGAAACAAACAATTCATTTTAAGAAAGTGTTCAATCCAAATGAAAAGACACAAGAGTGAAGTGTTAAAGAGCAACATAGTGAAACATCTTTATGATTTTAAGCAAGACCTTCTTACACCCATATCATTAATAGTGATATTATTAATTATCTCAAATAATAATTAGTGATGTTATTTGTTCACTAATATCATAGAGCAAAAGAGCAAAAAATTAGGATGCATTAAAATTAAAAACTTTGCCAAAACACTATTTAAGAATTAAATGGCAGGAGTGTGTGGGAGAGCTTCCTTCTACCCTGCGCCAGCAGGACCAATGCCAGCCCAGGCGCAGCGTGGGACAGACCCTCTCCCACCCCCTTTGGACGCTCCCCACCACTCCACAGCACCTCCCCACCCACGCCAGCCGAGTAGGAATTTATGCTGCATTCCGGAAACCCCCAGGCACAGTCCTAGCCCCGACCCAGTGAGTGTGAGAGAGAGCTTCCTCTACCCCCTACTCCACCTTGCACCCTCCAGGCACAGCTCAGGCCTGGCATACATGCCTGGGATGTAACCCTGCAGCTGCAATCCCTGCAGAGAGTGTAGAGGATAGATCCACACAGCTAGTCCAGGAGCAGAACATCTTGCCACAGGGGCACAACAGGTACACCCTCAAGGGCAGCAGTGGGAAGGAGCTGAGCACAGCAGCCAGACCCAAGCCAGACACAGGTGGATAAGTCCAAACTTTGTAGAGCTGTACCTGAACTTCAGTATGTGTGAAGGTTATAACTACCAAAAAGACCTACAACAAAGGTCAAAAGACAATGCTACACAAAATGACGAGAAAAAACAAAATGCAACCTCAGAAACCAAGCCCACCAATAAAAAGTGCAGAGGTCACTAACACAGAACAAATTGGGAAGCACACAGCTGAAAGCAATGAATCATCAGCTTCTGAAATAAAGAAACAGGTGCAGAAAGGTATAGAGGACCTCAGATTGAAAATAAAAAAAGAAATCCCTGAATTAATAACATCTGAACTAAAGAATCAAATGCAGAAACATATGGAGGAAAACCAGTGCCCACACAGAACAAGTGCGGAGGACACCAGCTCGGCTCAAATGCATGAATTAATAGCGTCGATAGTAAATAAGAAACAGCAGAAAGATATAGAGGAAATCAGAGCGCAATTCTTTTCTGAAATAAAAAAAGAACTCTTCGAACTCATAACATCTGAAGTAAAGAAGCAACTACAGAAACATAGGGAGGAAACCCAATCTGAAAAAAACACTGCAGAAAAAGAATATAAAACTGCTTCTGAAGACGATATTGATAAAAAAAAAATAAAGGACATTAGAAAAATGACGTATTCCTTAAATGAGCAATACAGAAAAGAAATAGATCGCATGAAGCAGAGTCAAAGAGATATAGAGGAAATTAAAATCTCAATCACAAGCTTGCAAAA
>NW_004524591.1:5487390-5493343 GCF_000260255.1 Octodon degus
AGTCGGCAGAAATTCCTACTGGGTGGGAGGGGTGGGGGAGGTATGGTGGAGTGGTGGGGGGCGGCCTGAGGGGGTGGGAGATGGTCCGGCCCACGCTGCGCCTGGGCTGGGACTGGTCCCGCCTGCGCAGGTTAGCAGGAAGCTCTCCACACACTCACCGGACCTGGGCTAGGACTGGTTCTGATTGCTATTTGTTTATCAATAAAATTATGGGAAAAAAAGAATTAAATGGCAAATAATTTATTAAGAAGCTATGTGCCACTCCCCAATATGGCGAGGAGCTAGCTATAAAGTAATATAAAGAATGCTTGCAATTCATTGACAGACACAGGCCATAATACACTCAAGTGGTTAAAAACCAAGAGTTTTCACAATTTCTTTAATTTATTTTATTTATTCATTTTTTGTGGAACCTGGGATTGAATTTAGACCCTTGCACTTCCCAGGGAAGCACTTATTCCACTGAGTCATCTCCCTGACCCCTTCTCATAATAGTTTTTAAAAATTAACATAGTAAGTAGAATCTATACAATACAGTTAGAGCTGGGAGTAAAAGATACAGTAATGTTTACATTTTTTAAATTTACAGTAAAAGATCCAGTGATCTTATTCCCTCACAAATACCTCCCCTGGCTTGCAACATATCCCATTATCCTCAGCACTTTCTGAACTGTTCTAGAAGTCCAGTCTTGTGTCTTTGGTTGCACCATCAGGCTGAGTCACCGTCGTGAATCAATTCAAATGTTTGCTCCTCTGCTCGTTTTACCTCTGGGGAAGAGCCAGTGAAGTCAACCATCATCAGATCTGATCAGTACAGTTCATGAGGACACACCACGTTTTTATTTGACGGTAATCACCGTACGGACTTTGAATCCATTTAGGATGCTAAAGCATCTAAGAAAAGACACTCACAGAAGACAGCTTCCAGAGGTGCTTCAGAAAGTGACAACAATGCTGGGATAAGTGTATTTTGAGGGGAATTAATAGCAATGTCTTTTATTGTAATTTAAAAATATTATTTCAACATTCACTAAATTTTTACCTTGTATATTCATTTATTCAGATAATAGAGTTCAATAGCATTAAAATAAAGTATAGTTACATGGAATATTGTAAGTGAAATTGTGGAAAATATAGTACTTACTGAAAGACCATATTACTAAATGCTACTAAACATTTCCAAAATGACTATTACAATTATTTGACACTAAAATTAGGATTCGGGGAAAGAAAATGAAAGACAGTTTTGGAAGAAGCTATTTTAAATGCACACAATAGAAAAAAATTACTATATGAATACTATGATAATATCTACAATTTAGTTTTTAACAAAAAAAAAAGCCACAAAAATTAGGCAAGGAAAAAGAACACTAAATCTCCAGGAAATGTAAATGCAAAAACGTGAAAATATGTTCAGTACACATAATCAAGAAATGCAATTTTAAAATGAGGTACAATTTTTAAAACAGCAAATTTTTAAAAATTCTCTGAGGGTCGGCCTGATAGCTCAGCAGACGAATGCACCTGCTTAGGCAAACACAGCAGCCGGGGTTCTATCCCCAGCATGCCCTGCTGGCCCCGCCCACAGGGCACGCTGAGATGGCGATGGAGACTGGGTGTGGCGGTGCGCGCCTGTAATCCCGACACTTGGAAGGCTGAGAACAGGAGAATCACTATGAGTTCGATCTAATAGTGAGAACCTAAACACCCTGTAGACCCTTCCCTAAAATACAAACGAGAGCAAGAGCAGACAGACACACAGACACACAGACAGGAATCTTCAAAAGTAACAAAAGTAAAACATGCGAATAAGCTATGAGTTATCATACCATTTTGTTAACCAAGGAAAGCAAGCAGTATCCTGCTGAGTATGATCTGGAGATACACAAATAATTAGTAATATGTCAAAACCTAGAAACCAAAGACTTTTCTAAAGCGAGGATGATATTATTCTAGGTTAATCAAAGTGATAAGATTGGAGAGAAGCATGAAGGGGTTTTCTAAACATTTTTTTTCCTTTAAAAATAAAAAAAACCTGCAGCAAATATGACAAAATTTTACATTTGTCAAGTCAGGCACAAGAATCAATGTTTTGGACTGAATTGTGTTCCACTCCAAATTATTATCTGGAAGTCTTAAGTCCCAATGGGATCATATTTAAAGAAGTGACTTTTGGGAAATGGAAGTTGAGTTGAGTCTCACACGAAATTGAGAGTGTGAGGCCCTTTACAGTGATCTCAGCACCCTAATAAGAAGAGACAGGAGTGGTGTCTACCCTCCGCCCTTCAAAGTGGACAAAGGAAGAGATCGGCCACTTGCAATTCAGGAGCAAAGCTCTCACCAGAACCTGAGAAGGCTTCCAGCCTGATCTCAGATTTTCAGTCTCCACAATCCTGAAGGTTGAACATTTCTGCTGTTGAGCTACTCATTTTGTGATATTCTATTATGGCAACCTGAGCGATCTGATGGTCTTTGCTACGTTTATCTTAATTTCCTGCTTGCTTGCTCTCTCTCTCTCTCTCTCTCTCTCTCTCTCTCTCTCTCTCTCTCTCTCTATTTTCTGCAGTACTGGGGATTGAACTCAGGACCTTGCGCTTACCAGGCAAGTGTTTATTCTACTGAGATATCTCCCCAGTCCTTAATTTCCTAAATTGGAAAAGACATCACATTTTTTCCTAATTCATTGTCATAAATATGAAGGTCATGTTGATGAAAGAGTACAAGTAGAAACAAGATATAATCCTTAAACAGCAAGCACTGGTGTTCTTTAAAGTTAAATTATCACAAAACTATGAGATCCTATAAAATCTCATAAACAGGAACTTCAGGAGAATCCCTAAAGTTAACTTAGCCTTTATGATTCATTGTTCTTATATGCTTCCTATATACAATGAATACATGAATTAAACAGAAGTTATAAAGCCAGAAGTGGTGGCCTGTACCTGTAATCCCAGCACTCTGGAAGGTTGAGGTGAAAGGATCATGAGTTTGAAGCCAAATTAGTGACTTAACAAGAGCCAATATCCAAATAAAAATGTTAAAAGTCACATAATAAAGAGATGACACTGTAACTAAGACAGTATATTTCTTTCCATGTGTTTATTGTCTTAGTAATAAGTTTTGCAACTTTTAATGCTAGTGTGAATAGCACAGACCTCTTGCTCGAACAAAGCAAGTCTTTTAATATCCTCTTTACATAAATTACTGATGCCCTACTTCTTTATGCCCTCTCCCTTGTTCTCTATTAAGCTCCCTTCCCTATCCTTATGTCCTAGAATAAATCCCTGGTCTTTCTACACCAAATCAGGACATATGATAGTTTCCTTCTTTGTCTCCCTTGAGCTGAAAGTCTCTAAAGAGAGAATCCCTCCTACAACTGCATTAGCCCCAAGAAATATATTTCCAACATTTTAAAGAAATGACATCACATTTTGTTTACTATCCTCCACCTTAAAATGATATTCTAGTGAACTATCTTTGTAAGAAACCAAACAAGGACTGTGGAGCCAGGTAAGATTTCTAGAGATGAAGATACCAAGAAAAATCTAAAAAGGAAGGTGCTAGTTTATGAGCGAATTATATGTATAAAACTTTCAACTTTCTGGAACATCAAATGTGTTTATACTTTCAGTAACTTTCCAATGTGTTAATTCAAATTGGTCCCCTAAGCATTCCCCCCTGCGGGTAGCATTTGGCTCCAGAGGAAAATGAGCAGCCGCCATGGGGCATTAGCTAATGCTTCTTCCTCCAAGGAGATTAATACAAAGGGAAGTTTGTGCTCCACCTACCCGGGGCACGAGGGCCTCCGTGCGCTTCGGGCAACTTCAGATAATTGCTGCAACACTAATTTGCTCTTATTTGCATATTTCAGGACCATAGCAACCACAGTCAAACTGTACTTTTAACCTATTTTACAAGGAATGTCGTTTATTTATGGCCTTGGACATGTGGTCTCTATTAAATAACATCTCTAAGAATGGAAGCTACTTATTTACTAAATGGAAACCAAAATGTCAAAAATAATTTTGGGGGAAAGTAAAAGTATAAGGCAAATGTTGACAGTCAGGAGCCGTACTAAACTTATCAAAAATGCAAACGACTTAGTCATTAATAAAAGAACAATAATGGTATTTCAGTCTTGACTGGGACCACTTATGGCAAAAGCTCAAAACCACTTCACACAGCATGACATAGGCAAAGCTTGCCCAGTTTAGTTAAGACTTAAATTATAATGCAACACACATTTTATTACTCAGTAATATTGAAGGATAATCAAAAGAGGCAGTGAATAAATTATAAAACAGGGACACTGATTCCACATAGCCTTATTTGAAGGAAAAATACAACTTTTAAGAATTTCCATTGTTGTTCAAATCATTGTTTATATTTCATTTACATTTAAATAGGATTTGAGATTTCCTTACTTGAAAATAATGTGATGCACATTATACAGTGTACGTGTTCACGATTCGTTTGGCCAAGAGAAGTCATAGATCCTTTGGCTTCCCATGCTGGGGGGTGATCTGTAGTCACTCTGGAGACTCGCCTGGTACAGAGCACCAGCAAGATGCTTCTGTTAAGAAATGGGAAGTCTTGCAAGTCGTGTAGGCAGCTGGCATTGGCTGCTTAGAAAGATGAGAACCCAGGCGCTTATCCCCAGCATGGTGCCAGGAGCTCACACGACCTATGGATCTCTGCTCCTCTCATGAAAACTTGGTATTTTTGTTCTTCTCAAAGCCATGGTTCTCTGTCCTCTTCCCATGTGAGCCAGACATTGTGCTCTCACTAATTTTAAGAAAGGGCTGCATTATGTAGCTTCTAGTTTTTTAACCCTACAAAAAAATTCCAAGAAAAGAAACAAGCATTACTGGTAGTACAGAATGCAGAAATGGGATATAGCTATAAAGAGTGAATGTTATTTAATATTGAAATTATATATTACCATAGGAATAAATAAAAACTCAAGAGTTTACCAGCAGATTTTAATGTTAAGTCTGCCTGAATTGAAATGTGCAAGATATCTCATCTCACCCCTTTACAGTAACACATTCTAAGAGGTTGTGGAACATATGCCTTAAGATTGCTTCAGACAAATTTGATCAGTTTCCTTCAAACCCAAGCTAAAAAGGACTTGACCACTCTGGATTACCCTTTCCACTTCTTTCCATTCCAATAATTCCCCTCTCTTGCCTTTTCTACAGTAGTGATTTCAAATTAAGTTTAAAAACAATATACTTTTTATTGCTTGATGCTCAAACTTTCAGAAAAAAACTAGATACAAATGGGATTCTGTTATTAGCATATTATTTCACCTTTAATAATATAATGGGGCCAGCCAAACAGCTCAGGGGATTAAGGCACCTGCGTGCAGGCTCAGGGGCAGGGATTCAATCCCCAGGGTGCCAGTCCCACCCCCAGGGCGAGCTGAGGCAGCGATCGAGACTGGGTGTGGTGGTGCGTGCCTGTAATCCCAGCTCTTGCGGGGGGGGGGGACTGTAAACAGGTGGATCACTAAGAGCCCGATCTAGTAGTGAGACCCTGAACACCCTGTAGGCCCTGCCCTAAAATATAAATACAAATAAATAAGTATAATAATAGTAGAATGGACACTAGAGACTCAGTTAGCAGGTGCTACTGAGTCTTTTGCCCACTAATTGCCTTGTGTGCACATTACGTCATCTGGTTTCCTCATAGACTTTGTCCAGCAAATCTTACTTATGGAAATGCTTTGTGGCTGGGGAGACAGCTCGGCAGTCTAAGCACCTGCCTGGCAAGTGCAAGGACTCAAGTTTGATATTCAGTACCATATACCATGCCAGCCCCAGAACCCTGGGTGCACCGTGCTGGCTCTGAAACTGGGCATGATGGCACATACCTTTAATCTCAGTGCTGGGGCAGCTGAGACAGGAGGATCCCATGGGTCCGAGCTCGGTAGTGAAACCATATATATATA
>NW_004524591.1:5493573-5496096 GCF_000260255.1 Octodon degus
TGTGTGTGTGTGTGTGTGTGTGTGTGTGTGTGTGAAAATAAGGTCAGGAATATATAGATATAGATATATATGAATCACAAACAAACAAAGCAAAGCAAAATAAAAGCCCTGATCAATCTGGGGAAACCTTCCCGCGCCATCTATGCCACGGATTGCACAGCTTCTGTTTTTATAGAAATTATTTCTCTGGACTCTAGTGACTCCTTTAATGATTGGGGAAATCTGAAGAGCTATTCAGTCTACACCAGGGCCTGTCTCTGCGTAAAAAAGTTTCATAAGCATTTTATTAAAACAATATTATTTCTTGCCCCCAAACTCGTAGGTTTGCATGCTTGCACCATTCATTGTGTCACTGAATGCATACTGTTTTATATTTCTTGTTAGTCCTTTTATAGTTGAAAATATTCATATTTAATGAATTTTCCTTTGGTGTCTATCGTCTCATCAACGAGAACATGGGCTTTCGGTAGGAAGCTGTAGTTCTCTTTTGGCTCCATACGGAGTTCTATAAGCCAGCCAAATGGTTCCACCTTGTAATGAAGTTGTCTGGCATGATGGAGAAGTGATAACTCAAGCTCTGGGGATTGAGACTGAGATTGAAAAGTGTCGCAGTGTAAGTTAACCTAGAAAAACACCTCATTTGGTCTGGATCTATTTGTTTCATTCCTGTGTATCTTTCCCCAGTAATATTTTTAAGTGTGTTTCACTAACATGCAATTGTGCTCTGTTAATACATATGCATATGTGAAGACAAGTGCGTATATTATCTGTAACATGCACATGTATGCATTTCAAAATAGTTCATACATGAATAAAATGGCTAAGTGTGCACTCTAGGAATTTGTTAGAGAAACAATCCATTAAAACAGAGAAAATGATAATTTAACTAATTAGGGGATATCTTTTCTCCAAGAAAAAAAGATCTCTTCAACAAATGAAATTCAACTTGATTTTAAAAAATACTTTAATGCACATAACATAGATTTGACTGTCCGTTCTTTGTAGCAGTAACACTGCACAAACGCGAGTTCTGCTCTCTAGAATGACATCGTGAGCATTTCTGCTCCAAAAGGATTTGTGTGGCTGGGTCTGGCAGCTGAACATGAAAAGATGAGAGCCGTGTGGCTGGCGGCCAGCCCAGCCTTAGCCCTGCTGCATGCGAGTGCCATAAAGCAGACACAATTTAATCTCAGAAATCATTTGGTCAGTGGCTGTGATTTCCGCCAAAAAGAACTTCAAAGACGACAGGCACCTTTCTTGATGCACGTGTGAGCACCTTCAGGATCGGTGTCCTTAGGAACGGGAGGCAAGCACCTCAAAGCCTATAACGTGTTGTTGGGATTAGACATTAAATGCAGGTGTGGACTCTCCTAAATTTCACTGGTACTCAGGCTGGTACAGTTGAGAGATGATCTCATTAGATAAAACATCATTACAAGTAACTAGATGATTTACAACAAATTGAAGGAGAAACTTTGACATAAAGATGCAAATCAAACTGTCAAATAACATTTACTGCTAACCTGAGGCAGGAAACCATTTCTTTAAGAATACTCTGTAGCACAATCTCATTTACTGTACAACATCAGTCTGAAATACAGATTGCATCATTTTATCTCAGGGTTACATAGAAACTTATAACAACTCATTATTTGAAATTATTATTTAATTGTCTTGGAGGACTGTATGTAATGCACTTCAGTAATAATACTGCTTTTATGAGGAAACTACACAAAACAACTGATAGCCTTTAACCAAAACAGAGAATACATTCCAGATTTTAAAATCCAAGCTTAGGCCAGCCAGATAGCTCAGTGGATTAAAGCGTCTGCTTAGGCAGACGCAGAGGCAGGGGGCTCAATCTCTGACCTGCCATGCTGGCTCCCCCAGGCACACTGAGACCGCAATTGAGACTGGGCATGGTAGCGTGTCTGTAATCCCACCACTTGGTAGGCTGAAAACAGGAGACTCACTACAAGTCCAATCTGTATAATGAGACCCTATAGACCCTACACTAAATACACTTTTTAAAAAAGTAAAAGAAAAAAGAAAACCAATCCTAGAACTTAGCAGGAGGAATCCTATTGTCAAGTAAATTTTATCAAGGATGGTAAACCTCAGACCTAATTTAATTAAAACATACCTTGTCTTGGTTAAAAATAAAACATATGTAGAGGGCTAAAAATGTATTACTCCTATCTTAGCTACTTTTCTGATTGCTGAGATAAAATACGCAAGTTAAAAGAGGAAAGATTTCTGGTCACCCACAGGCTGTAGAGGCTTCAGTACATAAGTGGCTGGCTCCAAGGCAGGGTAGCATGGCAGAGGGACACCACCACGGAATGAAAATGGCTCCTGGTGGGCTGAAGGCAGCAGTGCAGCAGGTAAGCAGTGAGCAGCAGCCAGTAGTGAAGCAGAAGCATCTCCTTTCTTCTTCTTCTTCTTCTTCTTCTTCTTCTTCTTCTTCTTCTTCTTCTTCTTCTTCTTCTTCTTCTTCTTCTTCTTCTTCTTCTTCTTCTTCTT
>NW_004524591.1:5496196-5504915 GCF_000260255.1 Octodon degus
GTGTGTGTGTGTATTTCAGGGAAGGGTCCACAGGGTGTTCAGGGTCTCAGTACTAGATCGGACTCATAGTGAGCCTCCTGTTTACAGCCTCCCAAGAACTGGGATTATAGGCATGCGCCACCAAGCCCAGTTTCAATTGCCATCTCAGCACACCCCAGGGGCAGGCTGGCAAGACAGGCCTGGGGATTGAACCTCTGGGCCCCGAGCCTGCTTGCAGGTACTTTAATCCACTGAGCTATTTAGCCAGTCCTTGTATCTCCCTTCATCCTTTCTGGGCTACCTGCCTTTTGTGTGGTTCCACCCACACCCAGGGTGGGTTTTCCTATTATCAACACCTAGAACTACATCAAACCAATCAGTGGACTTATTTAATATTCATGAACCTTTAATTCCAATGTCAAATGGCTCAGAATGAGCCACCTCTGAAAAGCCATATATGACTGCTTGAGACTCTGGGGGGACATCTAGACAGAAAGCACAGAAGTTTCCAATGTATTTATCATACATAGATTACACACACATGCACACACACACACATTAATTTAAAATTCTAATATAAATAACAGAAAGCAACTTATCCCTTTTTGTACTATTGTCACAAAACAATGAAGTAGACTCCATTCAACTTTGTTTTAAAACATTCAGAGTCATTTTTATGTCTACAGTTTTATCTGTCTTGTCTTGTGTAATATTCTATATTTTTCTGCTGTCATTTTATTTTCTGATGGTACCTTATCAGTCTCAGTTCCTTACACAACTCAACTTGCTTTCGTGATTGCATTTTCTTTGTTTCCTTTTCTTACCTGGTCTTTGACAATCTGTATGGCTTTTGCTCCTTCAAGCTTGAGCCCTGCAGTGTGCCCTGGCATAGCTCATGCCTTACCCCCTAAAATACCCCTACACTGTACATTATAAAGTACCAGTTTCTATCTCTGGTTTCCTCCAGCATTTTTCTGAGTTACATTTCCATGCCTCTTAGTGACAGCCAGGAAAAATAAAATTGTCTCACTGTATCAGCAAATGCCCCTTATAAAACGTGAAATCGACTGGGCAGTCTTTATACCGATTATTTCCATTTCCCCTAACAACTGTGCTAGGTGTTTACATTCCTCACAGCTCTACACAATTCACTCCCTAAAATCATCTTTTCACCTACTTCCTAGAGAAGGGTCTGCATTAATCATCCAGGAAAGCCCCCTAGACCAAGAGAACTATTAGTCAAAAATGTGACGTATATAAAGTGGGTGGTAAAGAAGAGAGAATCAATTACTTTCCAAAAGATGACTCTGAGAAACCACCGAATAAAACCTAGTATTTGTCTTCCCTGCAGTTAGCACAAAGCTTGCCTGTTCTTGAAGACTGACATCCCTCGCTCCAATCAGCATGGTGGCTCATTTGACTTCCTGGTGATCTTTGCAAAGAAGAGATGGAAGTGACTGGCTGGCAGCTGTAGAACAGGACTCAATACAAGTATCACCTTTTGTTAGAATAATTCTCCTTTGGGAACAAGAATTCCTTAATCCAGAGAAACTTATAACTGGTGCAAAAAATTATAATTTCTGAAAGCATGTTTCTGTAGAACAGTAACTGGCAACAGTTCATCTTTTTTTTCCAGGCCGATTGTGTACTACTGGAGGCTAAAACATCTACGAGAGCAAGTGCACGGTCAGTCTTACGGGAGCTGCCATCCCAGGAGAGAGGTGCTCCTTCCTCTGCATGGTAATATTTTTGAACTTATATCTTCAAGAAGCCCAATATTGTGCCCCTGGCGAGTTACTTCTATGAGATTCTGTACATAGTACTTCTCTAGACTTTCTTGTTCTTAAGTTTTCAGTCTTCTTTTTTAATCCCTGTATTCAAACAAGCATGCGTGTTTCTTTTTCCAATTTTCTTTTATGTGCAGTGCATGCCGAGTACACCAGGATCCCCCAACAGCACACTAGGTTTCCTCACAGCTGCTGTTAAGTTTGTCTGGAAGAAGAAAGAATTCTAGGAAGCGGAGGTGGATAAGATAGAAGTCCAGGCCAGATGATGTGCAACCTAACTTTTTCTGTAGGCCTGCTTGTGCCTGATTCTGGATATACCGCTTCCATCTAATGACAAGTCATTGCTAGGCTCGCCTCACTGTGATCGCATCCTTTGATTCATACGAGTCAGTTCATGGTGCCCTCTTGGGGTGCTCTTTCACTTGAGGCCACGTAGTCAAACGCTCAGACCCTCCAGGGGACAGCGCGTAATTTCTTCTTTGCAATAAAATGAGGAAGTTTTGCTCCAGAATGCCAGGAACCTGTGCTTCACTGCTTTTACCTCAGGTAGTTCTGAGGCACAGCACCATACCGTCTACATCTTGCTTCTCCTATCCCAGAGCCTCTGATATCATGGCACAGTGGGGTTCAGGGGGCAGAGTTCCACAGAGCCCGTTCCTGCTTTGAGCCCCACTAGGATTGGTAGCCTTCCTTGTCACTCTCAAACTGTGTAATAATCTTGATCCTCAGTGTTGAATACGAAAGCTCCAGAATTCAAACATACACTAAGTTTTATGATTATTCCTCTCTTCTTATTCACACTTTCTTCCCTTATCATAAAGAAATATCCAAATCTCTACTATCTACCAACTATCTCCTGGATCAGGGCTATATAAATTTGAATAGGAAAACCTTAACCACTTGATTCAGCATTTTCTTCTGCTCAGTTTCACAGTTGTGGCAACAGTATTCCTGACTTAGCAGCCATCGAAATCATGGAATTTTTTAAAGTTTAATTTAACTTTATTTTGAAGAGTACTAACAAAAGCAAGAACAAAATTCAGAAACAAAGGCAGAAACATGGTAACATACAACAATACATGTGTTGCAGATTATCAAAGCAAGAATAGCTGTTTAACAATGGTAGATATACTACCTATTTTTATCATCAAATCTGTTGCTCAGCTTAAAAGATAAGATTGGACATATGATTGAATAGTACCACTTGCTTTCAGGAAACCTTAAAGTTTTGTAATTGTCTCTCTTTGTTTTCCTTCTCTTACCTTTTTATAAAATTTATTTCGAAGGAGTATGTAATAATTGACATGACATTAGAAATGGTACACAATTAGAAGACCAAGATGAGAGATTTTCAAGTGTGGCTTTTGTATTCCACGTTGCTGTCCTTGATGTAGTTGCCTAGATGGACATACCAGCATGCAGTGTTAGTCAGGTGAAAATTCTGTACACTAACTGCTATTTTCAAAAAACTGATGGAAATTCTTAGTACAACCACCACAACCATCGTGTGTATATACTTGCATGTTTTTCCCCCTGTCTTTTTTCCTATCTTTTTCCCTTTCCTCTTCCTTCTTTAATCCTTATGTTCCTGCATGTCAAAAGAAATCACCAACAGAGCGAAAAGACAACCCACGAATTTGGAAAAAAATCTTAATCACTCAGACAAAGATCTTCTATCTAGAATATATAAAAGACTAAAAAAAAATTAGGCCCCCCAAAATTTAAGGACCCAGTCCATAAAGGGGCATCTGAGATGAATACACACTTCTCAGAGGAGGAAATACAAGAGGCAAGTAAATACCTGAAAAAATGCTTCTCACCACTGGCCATTTGAGAAATGCAAACTCATGGAACTTTAATATCACAATATAGTTATTTCGTGTCTTGAAATACTAAGCCCATATATCATTATTTTAATGAGTGATTAGATCTACCTACTAGTTCTCAAATTTAATGATTTAATTAAAAAGTACATATATTACTTTATTGAAGCTCTAGTTCTCACATTCCTTGCAAAAGTATTTTGACGTAATTTATTTCCTTGGTGACACACATTTATAAATATATTTTAGAGAAAAGATGATAAGCTTTTACAGTTCCAAGAAGGAAATTGAAATTAAAGAAGAAAGATGAGCTAGTAAACAAAAACTAGGAAAATTTGTCACTTAAAGAAAAAAAAATCCAAAGAAGTTTGGAATATGAGTGGGACCTTTAAGAGAGAAATGTCACTCAGAACCTGCGTAGCTTACTGAGAAAAAAAATAAATATGAGTCACTCATTATTGAAAGAAAAACAAGGAATTACGGCAAAACGTGCACAGGAAGGTGTTTTAGAATGGGCAGTCAGGGAAGGCTGCTGAAGAGTTGTCATATAAGCTGAATTCTTTTTGTCATAAAGGAGAAGGGACAGGAAGGAGGGACAGAAAAAACGAGGCAGGGTCCTTTATACATTTGTGTTACAAATAGAGAAGCTTCTGACTCTTTCTCAGAAAAATATTTATAAATACATAACACCATGGAAATAAATTACATCAAAATACTATAACATGTCCTTTCTGGACCATTGTGCCCATGCTCACTTGTACAAACACCATCCAAAATCCTGATACCCAAGGAGAAATTCAGGCTTGCCAGCCATGCCCGCCATCCTGAAATCTGTAAGATTTTTCTGTTATGCAAATTGTTTTATAGCAAAACATCACCTGAACTTACATAATATTATTTAGACCATGTTCTTTGGGTCTTTGTCTGTTTTACCACAGAATTTGTATTTTGGCTTATGATACACACGGCTGCCCATTTTTGGGGAAAGAAAAGTGCATTCTTTTTTTCTTTCTTTTTTTTTTTTTTTTTTTTTTTTTTTTTTGGTGGAACTGCAGATTGAACTCAGGCCCTTGCACTTGCCAGGGAAGTGCTTATTCTACTGAGCCATCTCACTGGCCCCAAGAAGTGCTTTCTATGTAGTATAAGTAATATACCAATGTCAAAGTCACAAAAGAGACGACCTGAGGTGGCGAGTAGTCACAGACCTTGCACCAGCCAGATCCAGTTGTTCTCCTAGCATCTCAGCAACTCTATTAGTTGCTCTTCTCTTCCCAGTGAGCAACCACATTGTCACTCATTTTCCTAAGAAAATCCAGCTGCTCAACCACCTCAGTGGAGATTCCTGCTGCACCTCTTCATGTGCCATGTCTGTGCCACTCTTCCTACATGTTCTGAGAATTTCTCCTCAGCTTAACAAAGTAGAATTAATGAATGTGGTTGGGGGACATGTCTGGATCCAGTAACTCATGCTGAGATTTTTTAATTACAAAAATCTGTCGTGTGGCCTTTCTCTTCTCTCTCCCTAAGTGCAGAGGCCATGTTCCTATAGCCCAACTCAGTGCCTGGCACTGTTCTTTATAGTTATTAGATAAATTCACCACCTTTGCCAAGCCCGTTGCAATGTCTTCTTCATAAGTCCCGATTTCTATCCGTTGCGCTAACACAAATCCTGTCAGTTGAGCACAGCCCTCCCCTCTGTCATCTTTGCTTTTAATTTCCACTCCGCTCAGTCATTCAGCATGTCTGAGCGAGGCCTCCGTGCAGTGCCTTCTCAGACCAACCTCTCTACCCCAGTGCCACTTACTTGTAATAGGGGACTGTGCACATTCACAGTCTTTCTTTAATTGTAATGCTAAATATCGGTTTGTTGTTAATGCACAGTGGCAAAGTTTCTATGTAGAGGGGTTTTTTTGTTTGTGTGTTTTTTGTTTTTTGTTTGGAGGAACGGGGGATTTGAACTCAGGCTTGTCAGGGAAGTGCTTATTCTACTGAGCCATCTCCCTGGCCATTTCCACATAGAGTTAATATTCAGTAGTTTTTATAATAGAGAAAATTTCAATATTATTGATTGGGCTAATTATTAAATAAATTATCATATATGCTATATAGTAATATGCAACCATAAAATAAAGTAAAAATATAAATGATACATTTGCAATTGAAGCAAAGTATGATGAGAACAAAATATAAAATAAGATCCTATGTATGATGAATAAGAAATACTGACATTAAGACAATAGGCCCCGATTAAATTTTTGACAATGCACAGAGTGTATAGTAGAGAGAAGAGCCAGGTCAGCAGATACACATGAGGAAGAAGGCAGCAGAAAAGACAGTGGGAGATGCTTTGTAATCCATTCTATGTAGCAATGCATTATTCCAAGCTTTATGTTTGACAATATATTATTGGCATAATTCTAAAAATTCGAAGAAAATAATTTGTGATATTGCAAATGTATCTAAAAGGCGTACTCAAGAAAATGTTTGCCTCAATGTAAATTACTATAGTTGTTTTGAAAGGCGTTTGATAACATCCTGAAGTTGAGTGATGTGGGGTATCTATACATATTGAGCCAACTATAATTTCTCAAAAATTAGAACTGGTATATAAGTCCAGATGGTAATATGGTTCATGAGAGAATGCTCAATGAAGACTTATTCTAGTGTTCAAAATTTTAAAACTATTCTATCAATAAAGAATCAGCAAGTAAATCACGGTTTATTGATTTATTATAGGAAAATAGAAAAGATATTTTATAAATGGGAGGATATTTCTATATATTGTCAGAAGTGGCCCATGAATTAGTAAGTAAAAGGAATTGTAGATCATATCAAAATTGATTCAGCTTTTGTAAATTAACAATAGCAATATTGCTTATAT
The DNA here is from genome assembly GCF_000260255.1 of Octodon degus. Taxonomy (NCBI): domain Eukaryota; kingdom Metazoa; phylum Chordata; class Mammalia; order Rodentia; family Octodontidae; genus Octodon; species Octodon degus. The sequence goes on from NW_004524591.1 coordinate 5,502,667, forward strand.
AAACTATTATACCATTAGTGTATGCATGTGAAAATTCACGAGCAATGTATGTGAATCTATTACATCTATGTAGTATTTGTTATAGTTGAAAAGTGAAGTTGAAAGCACTTCCTAAATTTCTACTATCATTTTCATAATTGCTTTTTGAAGAACACTTATTATTCTGAAAAAATGAGAGGAAAGAGAATGCACATTATTATTACTAATTTTATAGTTTGGATATCTACAACAATATATTATTAACATGAATGGTAGCTCTATCAGTGAAATTAACCAAGTTGTCTTTGTAATAAAGCAAAACAGAGTTAATCTAATATATATGAGTTCCTCTTAATTTAATGTTGTTCTTGCTGAAATGCACTTCCTGAGATCTCAAATACCATCCCATCCCTTTGAAGGCATCACTCCGATAAGGGGATGCTATTTAATACGGAGACACACCCTAAATTATTCAGAGGATTTAGCCTAGGTTTTTGCAGACCTAAGCCCCTCGAACACTTCCACTGATGCTCATATCCCAATATTGGTGCTGTTTTCTCATTGAATAGCGTAAATATAGTTTAGAATGATGGGCTCTCTAACCTTACTCTGTGAGTTGTGATTGAAGATGCTGTCTTCCCCAGGATTGCAAATGTAGAAATAGGTGAGCCATATTGCAGTTAACCAACCCTTCCCACTAATTATGCATCATTTGTGTTTAAATTTCTTGCAGATGATACGTCTGCACCTTACAAGCCCTATTTCATTACTTTGAGGGCAAAAAAGTGAAAACTTACAAAACACAAAAAGCTAAGATGAAAATGAAAATAATATTGAAAAACATATATGCATATAGTTGAAGTTTCTATGTTATAAAGTTAAAGACTACAAAGTATATAAACTGCTAGTATCTACTAGTTAGTTACATGGGTAGTTTCACATACATATCTATGTGCATGTATACACAACATATGTATGTGTGTATACATGTATCGATGTGCTACATGTGCATACACATACAATTTGGGAAAATACACACATGACTCTCACCCTGTGTCTCCTGACCTTAGAGGCAAATGCTAACTCAACCACACTCACCCAATCCTACCAGCCTGAAGATAAGTTTACTCCATTCTTCTGTTAGTCTGTTTTCTAATTTTGAATCATTTCCTCTAGATTTCTATGGTAAAAATATATTGTAATATTGATATTAAGAAGACTGAATGGTCTCATTAGCTGCAAGCTATAAATGCCACAAAACAGATTTGGAAGTTGGAACACACCCAACGTAAATGGTTACCAACGGTGGACGGGGCGGCGCATGCAGTAGGGCAGTAAAGCCACCGCACAATATGAGGAAAATCATTAAATGATGGAAAAGCACCAAGATGGCTGGTCGCTTTGTAGTTCCAGAACAAAGTCTGAGTCTTATTTCTAAATATTTTCCCTGGTGGGAAATAACAGCTGGAAAACAATCCCAGATGTATTCATTTGTGCAATTCTTTGCTTCTTGTAGCATATAGGCATGGAAAAATTATTGAAGGTTTCAATTCTGGACTTGTATTTTTTAAATGTCAGGCTTTTGAAAAATAGCACCATTTTTCTTTAAAACCGTTCATTTACCTGGAATGTTGGCCAGGAGGCCTATAATATGGACTTGGTTTTGTTAAGATTGAAAAAAAAACCGCCCAATGGCAAGAGGAATGGGCCATTTCAGTGGATAAAACTAAATATGAACTCAAACCCAGCTGAGCAAATTTATCTAAGCAGAGGGAAAAACAGTGCTTTCACAATTCTAAACTGGCCACGGGATTCTAGATCCTTTTAAAGAAACACAAATGTAGAGAGTAAAGTATTCTAGAAAAAGTTCTCTAAACACAATGAAAATAAAGTATTGAAACTGAAGTTCAAAACAGTAATTAACTTTAGACTCAAGCAGTCTTTTTCTCAAGCACTGTCTCATTTAAGATGATTTTTGACAGAGTGAAGAGCTCCCACAGCTAAAGTTTATTTTTTATAAATCAATTTAAACATAGAATAGATGTACAGTTTTTCATCAACTGTTCACATTCATTTACACTCTAGTTTTCACTTTAAATATTTATATAATTTTTAAATGAATACAATTTCTCTTAAGGTATACATATGATCTCATTTCTGCAAGTGAAGTATTAATATTTTGCTTTCTATATTTGAATAAATCTTAATTTCTTAAGGCAGCATCTCTGATAAGTGTGTGTGTGTGTGTGTGAGAGAGAGAGAGAGAGAGA
>NW_004524591.1:5505015-5511391 GCF_000260255.1 Octodon degus
AGAGAGAGAGAGAGAGAGAGAGAGAGAGAGAGAGAGAGAGAGAGAGAGAGAGAGAGAGAGGAAGATTATACTCAGTGTCTTTTTTCTTCACTTGATTCAATACTTTTGTTTCAAAGGATACTAGGCATCTAATTGATTGAGTTCAGGAAGCAACTTTTCTCCTACCATTCCAGAACCAATGTAAATATTGCTGGCTGTTGTTCTAAAATCAAACTTTTTCTTTAAACTGACAAGAAGTGTTTCATTCCATAATCTGTTTTGCAAATATGAAATGGGGCCTGTAGTTTGCCAGACCCAGCCCAGCAGCTGGAAATTTGACTGCGACGAGGAAGCCTGAAGGCATCATTCCTTCAAGATGCTTCCTCAGAAAACCAACTAAAACTATTCTCGGTCATTGTAGGAAGATAGCCTGACATAAGAGATAAAATTGTTGTTTGCCTGTATCAATTTCCAAATGCCTTTGAAGCATTATGGCAACCTTCACATGACTCACGTAAAAGATTTTTCGCCTGAGCATGTGGAACTGATACTCTATATCGGAAAGGAAAGAGGTCTCTCTGACTCTAGTGGTCTCTCGCTTGGAGACCTACTAGTAGCCACACCATGATGACACCAGAGAAACGGAGTGGATTAGTTTCAAACAAAAATAAGGAAGTCAACCTGAACTATGTAAAACTCACCTCATCCTGATTTATTGCTTTCTTCAGACCACTGAAGCTGCAAATAAAATTTATGAGAGAAGAACAATAAATTAAAATTGGATAAAGGTATAATTTTCAGCCTCAAGTCACTTGTACAGTTAGATTTTAACACATAAAATTGGAAGCATAATACTAACAAGTTAATAAAATTAGTCCAGTGATGACATGTAAAAACATTTTTAACAACTAGTTGGTCTAATCAGTTAGCCTTGTTGACAACTTGAAATTTCAATAGCCTACATTACTGATTCAGTGAACATTAAAATGTAGAAAAGTTCATAAATGTATGCAACAGAGGTTCATTGGTCTTGAAATATATTTGGGAGTTGGGGAAGTTGCCTTTAAAGTTAAAACTGTAAAGTTACCACATAATAAAAGCCTATGCTTTGAACACTAATTGCCCATTTATTAAGAAAAAATAAAGTCCTTTTCCTGTGATTATACAACTGTGATATGTGTACTTTGGTTTTACTAAGATGTGTCTTCTGTATTTTGGTTTCTACTGCTTTTTTTCAATTCTTCCTGATCTTCACTTTACTAATATACATTACTATCAATAAGGCATTAGGTCTATGAAGAATCCTACAGCGTTCTAATTGAGAGTAAATTGCCTTTAATAAAGGGGGCCTCCTACTGGCCTCGCTTGAAGGCTGGCCCACCATAGTGGCTGCGCACAACTGCTTGTTTGAAGAGTTAAACCAAGGCACGATAGCCCACTTTGTCAGCTGCCTAGGGGGAAGTTGTCAAGTCTGGGACCCTGCTGCTTTATTCCTATAACTGTGTTTTAGAAACACCTCACAAGTGGAATTGTGGTTGCCTCATCCAGAAAATGTGGAAAGGATTAATGTGGCATGTAAAACAAATCACTCCTGAGCTCAGCTGAGAAAGTGGGTATTAAAAGCACTCCAGTCAAAAGAGCTTTAGTGAGGGGGTCACGGTGATATACAGTGAGCATATGTTGGGCTGGTAATGCTGCAGGGTGTTTGGAAATGGTAATGGTGCATGGGTGTAAAGTCTTTCAAGACCTCTTAAAGGCAGATGTGTTTCTTGAGTGTGTTCTCCAAACAAGGACCTGTTATAGGTTAGATTCACTGAGGCTTTTAAACTTTATTGATTGGTTTGTGGGATTCCAGGTTCACTTACTGCAAAAAAAAAAAAAAAAAAAAACCTGTTGATAAACACAGGCAAGAATCCCACTTTAATCTTAACCTTATGCATCAATAAACAATGTGGGATGCCGCCTCATCGATTACTGCGCACGCTATTTATTTTTATTATGTAAGTGTTTGCTAGTTTTCAGAGTTAATGGGCAATATATCGATGTTCCTCTAAATCCAGGTGCTTTGTAGATTTATTTTGAGGAGAGAGGGAAAAGGAGAGGCCTGAAGATTTCTTGCTATTTGAAATATGAGCCATAGCCTTAGTAAGAACTTGTGGGTTTCAAGTTGAGAGAGAACAAATAAACCTGCTAAGTGTAATTTCATAAACTGAAACGATTTTCCGTGGTATTTCCCCACTTGTGGAAGGAATTCATTCACATCTCACATTATAATGCAAATACATTTTTGGAGCCAAAGTGGAATGAACTTTTACGGAGAAGTAGAATGCAATAGTTTTGTATGTGTAAGTAAACAACCTAGTAATTCTCCTTCATTTGGTTTGTATTTGCACATGTTTTATGAGATGCTTATACTTTTTCCTGTGGAGTCATACCCTATCAACTCATTCATTTTTATAAATAACCTAAACTAAAGGATCGTGCCCAATTTTTGAAAAGATGAAAGCATAAGCAGGGTTGCAACAAGTAGGAGGTGGTGCCTTCAGGTAATTGTCGTCAGCACACGTGTACAAAATAACATGTGTTTTCAGGTAAAACCTGATAAAATATAAAGACGTTTTCAGGAAGTACCCATTAACTAACTTAAAAACCTCATCAGTAAAACTGAACAAATAAAAATAGTCGGTGAGTCAGGACACTGCTGGTTTGAGTCCAGTGCTTTCAAGTTTGGTCCCAACTTACAACCAAGGCTGCAAATAGTTTTTCACCAAATTTAAGCATGACATTATTTGTTACCTTTGCTTTACTGCAGGCCTGGTAAAAGTCAAGATCAATAATTTCTCAGAAACAGTTCCACTCCACACTGAAATTACAACCAGCCTGAGGGACATAGCAGATATAAAATTTCTTGCCATCTCTGTAAAACTCATAATGCATCACCATTGCCTTGTTTTTAAATTGAACTTCCTGTCTTAGACTCATTCATGTCACTGTTTTCTGTGCAGCACATTTGGCAAGGAAGAAAGTGTACGCTAAGTGCACATGGTCAGCAAACTGAAGGTGCAACGAGTGTGCACAGAACAACCAGCCAAGATGAAATAAGCTAGCGAGAGAAGAAAAGCCAGAGAAGCTGCCTATATAGTTATGTTTACTAGCAAGCAGGGGATTTTATGGCTATGTGTACTTGGTATTCAAATATGCAATTAATGCTGCTCCCTTTCATGTGTAGACTTTGCTGTGTATGAAAAGATCATGCAGGGCTAGGGAGATAGCTCAGCGGTCTAAGCGCCTGCCTTGCAAGTGCAAAGTCTTAAGTTCGATCCTTGGTACTGCATGCTGTGCCAACCCCAGAACTGTAATCCCAGCTCTGAGAGGCTGTGACAGGAGGATCACTACAAGTCCAAACTGCACAGTGAGACCCTGTAACAACAGAAAATAAAATTTAAATTTAAAAAATTGAAAGAACATATAATTTTTTGTGCAATAAGGCGAGTCATGTTCCTGGGGGTGTTGCTTTTATCTCCCTTGGTCTTCACAGGCCTTGCTCTCCTGGAGCAGCCTCCTTCCATTAGAAGGCCAGAGCTGCAGTCATCTCTTTCTGTTTTGCTTATAGGGAGTCAATGGTCTCCTGTGACAAGACTGTAGCTCTACATAGTGTATAAATGGGTGCCACTTTTAGGCTTGCTATTAGAAGCTAACACTCAAAAAGCATGAAACAATTCAACAATAGCTATTTTAGACTCATGACTTTTCCAATAACTTTTGCATTATGTTAAATACTCAGAATGTCAAAGTGCAAAGTTCTGCACTACTATTCACAAAAGTATTGTCTTTTTCACTAAAATGATGAGAGGAAATGGGTGACCTATCGCTCTCAAAGATGTGAGATCTTACAATGCATGTGACATATCTTTCCACTGTAAATTGAGACTTATTCTGGGTCTTCAGGATGGACTCCATAGTGTCTAAAAGCAACCAGGACTGAATTCTGCTAAATGGAGAATTACACACTGCTTGTGCACTGTGCTCAGTGGTACCGACTTTGAGTACCTCCTCAAGCACGCTAATTGGGGACCTGGATTATGTTGAAGTTTGCAGGCTTCCCCAGCTCCCAGACAAACTACACATAAGGACAGACAAGCTCACACCAAGATATACTTGCACCTGTGCAACAGATGCCCATTTTTAATGTGCAAAGAAAAAACTGCACAAAGTACTATTTTTTTCACATGGTATACATGCAGTTCAGACAGTGAAGGGGTGGAATCATGCCATTTAGCTCCACATTTTCATTTCTAAAGGTATTTTACAGGGCTTAAATCTTATATGGTCCAGTATCAAGTGCTTCTCCTAATTGCATGACTTCAAAGCAGACATGGGAGCCCTACTTTCATATTATTTTAGAGGCAAGCGTTCGCTACCTTGCCAGTTGTTCATATGAGATCCTATATTAACAACATTATTGGGAACTTTATTTAGCTTCAGTTTTAGTGAAAACTGTGCCTCCTGATTTGAATAGGAATTTGCACACCAAGATGAAATTGATAGAGAAAATCAAGCTTGAATTGGTTTATAGCCCAGAGGTACATCGTGAATCCCATAAAGCATTGTTTCAGAAACCTGGTTAGTGTTCTGTACACCTGCTTAATGTTTTTCTCATCATCACAAATGTCAAAGTGCTCAGTAAGTCACTAGGGCTTGAATGACAGCCGTGCGCTCAGCGAGCAGTTATGTTTTTTCACTACCAAATTGGACCATAAATGATGAAAAAGAGGTCAAAAAGGAAGTATGGAACCATACAAATTTGAAAGGGGAAACTGCTAATAGCCATAAACCTGGCGCAATCAAAGGCTTGGGAAGCCATTGCAAATTACCTGCTCTGTGAATTACTGATCACACTGCGTTATGATATAGAACTTTCTAACTCCTTTCATCTGTAGTAACGGGGCTTCTAATAGCTCACAGATCAAAAGGAAAACTCTGCCAGTGGAATTTTGATACAAATAATCCAATGTTGCCTAAATATCAGGCACGTGAACAAAATGTTAATATACATCTAATGTCTCTTTGAGTCAATGAATAGTTAACATGAGTATTTTACAGATTATACTTAACCACTATAACATTTATAAAAAAGGAAGATTGGTGAGGTACAAGTGACTAATTTCAAAGGAAGACCAAAACCTTGAATGAGACTTTTACTACAGACGCCAATGTATGTTGGAATACTTTCAGCAAAATCTTGGCAATCTTTCGGCTGCAAGATGCCAAGCTCCTAAATCCTATTCTTCTAACTCAGGACACAGAAATAGGGAGTTAGGAGTAGAGTATAACCAGAAATAACCCACCAGCTACTTTTTTCCTCTTGGACAGTATCTGTACCAAAAACATTTTTTCAAAATGTGAAATGCTGAAGTTCACATAGATTTTTTTTCCCTCTTGCTTCTTTGCTGGAAATCAGGGGTTATAAATAAATAATCATTTGTATTTTAGGGAAAAAGAAAAAGATAAAACACAAAGACTTCACACCATAAATATTTTGCAGTGAAGATTTGGTTGAAATGTCAGCCAGTTAAATTTTGCCCTGACACAAAAATAATGCTGATCCCAAGGCAGCTGAGAAAAGGAAGAAACAGATGAGACCAAACAGCACCCAAAAAAATATCTGCAGGTAGACTTGGACCCTTTGTACTTGATAACTACTGATATACTTAAAATAGGCATTTTCTTGTTGAATCTTGAACTGAGGTTCTTAGATGACATTCTGTGATTTATTTATAGAAATAATTTTCTTTTATAACTATTCATTAATTAGTATTGCTCATTACTCTAACATTGCAAATACAGTAGTGAAATAGCACTATTTCTCTAAATTTATGAGGAAAAGCACACAAATACATTCATAGATATAAGTAAAGATTGTGGCACACGCCGTAAAGAATGCATGCAGAAAGCTGAGAGGGTTTTGAGTAAAGTCACTATTGGGGATAAGATAGGGAAGATGAGACAGGTGGTGAGAATAGCAAGTACGAGGATCCTAAGTGCATAAAGAGCTGAGAGCAGCTGAGAAAGAGCAAGCAGAGGCATGGGGCTGCACCAGCGTGAGCACAGAAGAGAACAGGTGATAACGTCCGATGAAGCTGGTGCACTCCTGTAATCACAGGTCTGTGGGAGGCTGCGGTGGGGAAATCACATGTTCAAGTCAAGCCTGATCAAGTTAGTAATTGAGTATGATACTGTCAGAAGAAGAAGAAAGAGAAGGAAAAGGAGGAAGAGAGGGAGGAGGAGGAGGAGAAGGAGGAGGAGGAGAAGGGGAAGGGGAAGAGGAAGGGGAAGGGGAAGAAGGGGAAGGGGAAGAGGAAGAAGAGGAGGAGGAGGAAGAGGAAGAGGAAGAGGA
>NW_004524591.1:5511603-5557927 GCF_000260255.1 Octodon degus
AGGAGGAGGAGGAGGAGGAGGAGGAGGAAAATGGGTCATGGTAAGAAGAGTAGTCTGAATGTTACAAGTGGCCTTTGGGGGAGGACAGATGATCCTTGACAAAGAACAGAAGCAAAAATGGCCCAGCTACGTCAGCACTAAAGCCATGGAGCATGATGATGGCCTCAGTCAGGTTGGTGGTCTCAGAGGTGCAAAGGAAAGAGATGATCCCACATGGATCCATCCAACCCAAGAGAAACCCTACAGGGCTCACTCAGCCCTCCAGTGCAGCATTCCAGTTCATGAAACTCTATTGTTTCTCCCGTTAATAATTTCTTAAAAAGAAAGACTGCCTCCTTTTCCATGTGTTCTTGCTTATTATTAATTTTACCAAAAGAAAGTACACATGAACTCTTTTGTGTAGGTTTAATCTATTTTACAGTTCATTTCAAACATCTGAGTAAAGTGCTGGGAAACTTTCTTGAGTCAATCACAAACACAGGACAGGGAATGAGGGATGGGTTCAGAGCTGAATAGGAAACGCCAGAGTCTACTCTCCAGACTTTTCTGTATGCCTGGGCCTGGCAGCTGCCATTGGTAGACACTTCTGGCTGGATGTCACTTACATTTGTTTGCTTTATGATGCACTTATAATTCATTATATAATACAGATCAATGCTTATAGACTCTGTGTGTGTGTGTGTGTGTGTGTGTGTGTGTGTCTGTGTGTGTGAGCAGTACCAGAGCTGGATCCTAGAGGCTTACTACATTTCTAAGGCATGTAGGCTGGGAAGTTAGCTCAGTGGTCCAAGTGCCTGCCTGGTGAGTGTGAGGACCCAGGTTCGATCACCAGTACCACATGCTGAGTCGGCTCTCAGGAACCCCAGGCACGTCTTGACAGCCTCCAAAACCAGGCATAGTGGTGCACGGCTGTAATTCCAGTGCCGGGAAGATTAAGACAGGTGGACCACTATGAGTCTGAAATGTGTAGTGAGACCCTGTACTAAATAAATAAATTATTTAAAAAATTTCTAAGGTGTCCAGGCTGTCCGAGTATTTGTGATTCTCCTGCCTTAACCTTCTAAAGTGTTCTGCTCTACTGACTCTGGCTGTTTTGTACTTTGTCTGCAAGAAAGAAGCTTTAATTCACTAGTAAATGGTGATGAGCAACATGCAGCCATCTGAACAGAATCCAGATGGTACCATCAAAGAAGTCATGCAATGCTCTACCTCACTGTAGGGCTTCCCTGACCTTTATTGTCATAGCATTTAGAGGACTTCGTGTGGCTTACTGGTGAAAACTCAGAGGGATTAAAGAATGTTCAGAAGATATTTTCTGAGAAAAAAAATCATATTTTAAACATAATATATTTTAACACAAAACATTGGGGAAAATATAAAATGTTGAATTTATATCATGCTTTCAAATAAAATCTTTTCAAAATTTTAATGAGGATTTGAATTAAATTCCACACACAAACTACTCCTACTAGATAAGCTTCAAACACTCATCTTTTTGTTTCACTGGCAAATATAATGGTGACTTTTCTGAGGGAGAATTTATTTTTAATTCAATTGAACTTTTTCCATTTATGATATTTTACACAGGGGCTCAGCCTGCATATGCATTGCAATCAACATGCTACAAACTTAAATGGTATTGCAAGAATGTAAATGTCAAAAACATCGGCTGGCCAGATAACTAAGTGGACTAAAGTGCCTGCTTAGGCAGATGCAGGAACAGGAGTTCGATCCCTGGTGTGCCATGCCGGCCCCTCCCCCGTGGCACTCTGAGACAGTAATTGAGACTGGGTGTGGTGGCGCATGCCTGTAATCTCAGTGTTTGGCAAGCTGAACACAAGAGAATCACTGTGAGTCTTATCTACATATGAGACCCTGTAGACACTGTACTAAATACATAAAAAGTATAAATGCCAAATATATATGAAAATAGAAATCGAGACTATTACTGTCAGAAACCTACTAAGGGCTTCCGCAAAGTTCCCTTGAGCCACAGGTTTGCACCCTCATCTTGAATGTAGGGGAACTTGAATACAGTCTGAATCCAAGTGTTGAATAGATGTCTATACGTAGAACATTTCCTTTACCCTGGAGAAAGAGCATTCAGATTGCTAGAGGCCACTGGACCAGGATGTCAGACACCTCAAGCCTCACCTGAACTCTGCAGGGTTGTATGTCTGTAACTTACTCCTGAGATGGCTTGGAAAATTCTGCCTTACAGGGCTAGGGATTCAGCTCAGTAGGATAAGCACTTGCCTGGCAAGTGCAGAGTCCTGAGGTCAATCTCCGGTACCACAAAAAGAAAAAGAAAAGAAAAGAAAATTCTGCCTTACAAAATAGTTGCAGAACCAAGGCTAACAAATTCTTTCAGAATGCATAATATATCTGCACAAAGGGCAAAATATTTTACTTTAGCATGTTCCACTCTCTCTTAAAAGGGAGACTCTGAGAATCAGATAGACCAGATGGCCTATGCACTCAATTGATAAATTTACAAGTTTAGAAGACTTACCAAATGAAATGAAGTAAGGGTAGAAAGAAATCTTGGTTTAACTGATAAAAGGAAAAGAAATCACTGCACTAGGACAGCTCTGTCCAGGGCTGGCAAGGACTACCATCTCGACCAAATAGCCCTGTCATCCCAGGATAGGTCAGGAAGAGGTGCAGAGTGCTAACGTCGACAGCTCCACTACTACTTGCCTGTGAGGATCTGGGCAATGCTGGGCAGAATCATGCTCCTGCATGAGGGTAAGAGGGAAATTTTCTTTTATACCCAGATACTCAGTTTTCCACATGGAAAAGGAAAGAAATAGGAGGAAGAAGAAAGACTAAGCTATGGGTTTCCTATAATGAATAGTTACAGGAATAATGACTAATTGAATTGTATGTTTGGATAATCTTTATAGTATTTCATGTCCTTGCCTCCTCCTAGGGAACACAGAAATACTCCAAATCCTTGACTTCTTTCCTATCCTGCACAAGTAGAAAAACAAGTCAATTCAGACATCACAGCATCATGGCCTCTCTCTTGGGGTAGAAGAAAATTTACAGTGGAGAAGCAGGCATATTAATTAAAGCTACGGGAAAGAAAAACCATTTGTCAACTTTGATTAAGATATCTAAAATGTTTTTCTTTCAAACACAGGCAGCACTCTTCCCCAGGTTATCAATTTGCATATCTGAACATATCACAATGTTTCTGTCATGGTCTAACTTACCAAATACTGAGTTTGCATTTGAGCATCTCTGGTGTTCAGTCCTTGTTTATTTGCCGTTTGTGCACATTGTTAAGCTTCCTGCTAAAATTTATGTAATTTATTTATATTTATTTATTTAAGGAATTCCCTTCACATGAGCCAAAGCATATACCAAGATATCACAAAAAGAAATATACCAAAATAAAAAGTATATATTTCACATATATGCATAAAGCACACTTTCTGAATGATAATCTATATTTTCCAGTGTTTTCCCACAATGTCTGGGGGCTTTTTAGAAAAATAAGAATTTGAAAGAATTGCCCAATCTGTCCTGTAACCTCAGTTTAAATTCAAAACAGATCCCCACATGTCTACTGGGATATATCTCTAGTATGACAAAGAATGTGCACCTGTGATGACCTAAACCAGCCCAAGAATGGCACCATTGCTTCACATAAATGCAGTCACAGATATTTTTTATTTGGTCATAGAATTTTATCATAAATCCCATGGCTCAGAGTAGAATTCTATCTGTCCTACAGGTCCACTTTTTGCCTTCAGATAACGTTTTACAGCAAAAGCCTGATGTATTGCTTCTGTCACCCCTTGACCACTAAAGGGACTTAGATCAGCACCGTGGGTGAATAATAAGGAGACAAAGGGAATTCACTGCCCTTCTGGCTCGATGTCTGCATATGGTCATAATTTTCCAACTTTATAGTAATAAGGGGAGTGGGAAATACATTTATTACACACCCCCTGCTCTTTCTCAAGTTGATCCTCCATTGTTGAATTTAGCAGTTGGCCATAGATATTATAGAATTGTTAAATAATGTGGAGAATAATGAGTTTGATGGACAGTTGAGTTTTACAAGGAAATTATGAATGGTACAAAAAAAATGGCAGTTCTGAAGGACAGATTCAGAGAACAATGAGATGGAGTTCATAAGATCTCCAAGAGTTAACCTGAAGACTAAAGATAGCCTGACAAAACTCAAACCATTTTGTTTTCTCATGTTTTGCACCAGACAGGACAACTCTACTCTTGCCCTGGAGTAATTGCAATCAAAATTATATATTTTTTTTTCTTTACAATTTGTAGGCCATGCATAACATCACTTTCTCTGCTTCGTGTATTGTAACTAGTGAAATTTGGGTGATTATTTTATGGCTGAGTTTTAGAAAAGTAATAAAATAACACAATGATTTCACTTGGATTCAGTGTTCCTCATTTTACAAAATCAAACAGAAAACAAGACAAATAATTCCATTTTTTGAATCCGGGAGCACTACTAAATAATTTACAACTGTGTAGCAGATAGATATTGAAGTAGCCAAAAGTATTTACTGTCACTAAGCATCAGGAAAATAAAAATTAAAATGACAATGAGATCCCACTGGACATACTTCAGAAAAATCTAAGATGTAAAAGACAGAAAACATCAAATGTAGGCAAGCTTGGGGAACCTCCATAAAGTTCATATATTGTTGATGAGAATTTAAAATGGTGCAAACACTTTAGGCAAAGACCTGGCAGATCTTTTATAAAATTAAGCAAATGGTTATTCCAAGAAGTAGAAATTCTACTTATAGATATTTATTTATGAAAAATAAAAACATGTGAACATCATGAAGACTTGTGTAAGAATATTCATATCAGTCATATTGTTAAAAGCCTAAACTGAGAATGACCCATGTTTCATCAACAGAAGCATGGATGAACTCTAGGATATATGAATGAAGTGTGACTCTGCCCAGAAATGAAAAGCAAATCACATTTTATTTTTAAAATGCTAATTTTAAAAAAGTCTTACAGGAATGAGCTGGATACTATGTAAATTCTTTTATTTATTTTTTAAGTATTTACTACAGGGTCTATAGGGTCTCACGTCACAGATCGGATTTGTAGTGATCCTTCCTGTTTTTCAGTCTCCCAAGCGTTGGGATTGCCACCATGCCCAGTTTCAGTCTCCACCTCAGCACGCCCCGGGGGGTGGGCCGGCACAGCAGGCCAGGGATGGAATCCCAGCCCCTGGGTCTGCCTAAGCAGGTGCTTTAATCAGCTGAGCTTCTTCGAATGACCATAAAATCTAAAATAGAAAAAAATAAAGTATGATGCAAAAGCTCAAACAGTAATTGTCTCTGCTTTGGTAGAAGAGTATTTATTGGGGATTATGTTGGATTTGACATGCTAACATCCTAAACTGTGAAAAAGCTCTTAGTTTCACAGGTAAAAAAATTTGTCCATCCACTATTAAATAATAAGCAAGATTTATACATTTCACCTTATAGAGAATGTTTTTAAACAAAATATCTACACATTTCAATCCCTAATTTTTGATACATATAAGAATTTAGTGGTAAAAAGTATTGCTGTTTACATCTAACTTTGAATCCATTGAAAAATAAGACCAGTGGGTTGAAAGAGAAATAAACTGATGCATAAATAGGTGAAAACAAACCAAGCAAACATAGTAGAATCCAGGGGCAGGCAGAAGAGACATTGAATGTGCTGACTAATACAAAGGTTTTTATATCCTGCTTAGTGCATGGTACTAAAATCAGCATCTGTGTAAATATTGAAGGTAGAAGGGAATAATTTTCTTATCTTAGAAGTCTGAGTCTTAAAATGGAAGGGACAGAAGCACATGTGGAAATCTCACAGCCAAGGAGGGCACAGTGAGCCTGGTAGGGACCCTTCCTTGGCCTTGCACTCTGCGGAGAGCAGAGAGGCAGCTCGTCCTCTAGGTGCAAAAAGCAGAAGGCCTAGGGAGGAACCTCAGGTTTGCATCAGAAAACCTGAGTTTCAATTCGAGTTTTCTCCCTCCTTCACTTTACTCCATGCAAATGTTTCTGAAACAAAATAGATAAATTATTGGAATGTAATTTTGAAACCCTTATGAGAAAATAACAGTTACTGTAATATGAGTTTCACCAATTTCTCTGTTTGTCTGTGTATGTCTCTCTGTTTTACATCTCTCTATCTTTCTGTCTTTCTGACTCTGTCACTGTCTTTGCCTCTGTCTCTCTCTGTGTGTCTCTCTCACACAAATATACACACAAATACACATAAAACTAGATAAAACAGAAAAGGTAAATTTGATGAAATTGAAAGCAAAACTTTCTTTTTTGTGAAGGTATAATGATAAAACAGACTGCTAGAAAGAGATTATCAAACTACAGAATTGGTTTTTACTCCACTCATTTTCTGGTCTGTTTTCTCTGCGTGGACTGCAGCAGTCTTCCCTGCCCCCAGTGCTGCACCAGTGACAACGATGATTATTCCTAAACACGAGTCTGAATGAAAAGCCACATTATGAAATTTTTTTTTACTTTCCCTGCAAATCTTCTCACAACCTTCTCATAAATAAATGGGGCTACAGTCAAGGAAACTGAGCTAAATCCCTCCCTTACTACTTGGACTGTGCCCAAATCATTCATCATAGATACAAGTGGGTCTGAGCTTCTTTTTCACATATATCTTAGGGAGGTCCGGCTGGGTTAAGGAAAAAAGACAAAGTACACTACACTCAAATACCCAGGGTATTTTTGCCAATCTGCTGCTCTAAAAATATGCAAAACATACTTTTGTCAATAAATCTTCTATGTGCTTTACACAAGAGGTGCTGAAATTATTTTAGGTAGTCCCAAATGGTATTGTAGAGCTCTTAGCAGAATAATGTTGTGATAAGTGAAGATGAGAATTTCTATCTCTAGGTCCAAAAGTCAGTGAGCTCTGAGAATTCCTAATGGTTTTCACTCACTGGCTCTTCCAATCTGAGTTCTTTCTATTTCAACTTACACCATCATTCCTGGAAATGGAGGGCAGCTGTATGTTGAGGCACTGGGCCAGGGAAAAGACAAAACTACACTGTCCCTGGGCAATTATGTGTGGGGTATATGTGCAGTCCTAGGGAAATATATGTATTATAAGAGTAACAAAATTTAAGATAGATTACTCTCTACAATTGCCCTTCATTCTATGTGGAATCCCATGATGTATTTTAAATCTTTGAAATGAATTTTATGACATAGAGCACTGAAAGAGAAAAAAGTAAAGGGAAACATAAATGAAGAAGAAAGCTGAAACTAGACAGGCCAGCTTCTATAGTATGAATTGCTCTTAACATTATTTTCCTATTGTCTGATAAAAAAGTCTTTTCTTGATTTTGGATGTTTTATTTAGAAAGTATAAAATTACTTGTGGGGCACAGGAGTTGAAGGCCGCTGTGCCTTATCTTTTTTTGGCTCTTATCCTTGAAAAATTTGTCCAGTTGTGGTAGAGAAATGAAGACATTAAGTGAAAAGTACATTTTATAACTCACTTAATTAAAGATGATCAAAGGTACCCTTAGAGAATTTTAATAAGTATTTTCCTAGATGTATGGCACAGTCTATATAAGAATATAGCCCTTGGCTCAATGTCCCTGTTGATTCAATAGTTCCTTTTGCTGTGGACGACCAAAATTTTCCATTCTTTGAAACCCAATATTTTACTACACAGATGAAACACACCTGTTTCTGATATACAGCACTTTCAGTTCTTGTTAACTGTGAAAAATTCATGAAATGGAAAAACTGTGTGCTCCCTATTCTGGTGTAAAATATAATTTGGAGCTTCACATTGTTGATCAATAGAAACACAGTGAGCACTCATTAAATGCAAGCAAGGCACTATAGGATCCAGTAAGTCTGAAAGTGATTAGGTGGGACTCGCTGTGGCCCAGGTCTTTTGTGCACTGTGAAAGGCGGGCCGTGGAAGCAAAGGAACAAACAACCAAACAAACAAAACTGATAAGAAGCAGGAAATGAAGAGGTTCTGGGAATAGGTTGACCTTTAAATAGGACCATCAGAGAATAGGACTAGGGTAGAAACACTAAAAAAGAAATTAGGAAAGTAAGGGCTCAAGCAGTGTAAGTCTTTGCAGGAAGTGCTTTCTTCATAGAGGGACCAACAAAGGCCTTGATATAGAGAATCCTACACACAATGAAAAGAAAAGCAGAGACTGGAAGTGGATGCCTGAGGCAGGAAGTGGCAACAGATGAGCTGAAGAGGCTAAAATATAAAGCCTTGTAAGCCATTAAGGTGCCTCTGGTGGGTTTAGTTTGGTTTTGTCTTGTTTTATTTTTCATGAGTGACAGGAGGGGTTTTGCAGGGGTTGAAAAGGGTGGGTGATATTGGTAGTATTGATCTATGCTTTAGTATAAAACCAAAACTAATATGTTTGCTCTGTTTGAAATACACCAAATGGTATGGGTGCAGAACCAAAGAAATGAACCAGAAAACCGGAAAACACCATAAGAAAGAGAGGATTGTGGCTTGGACTAACATCATAATGTGGAATGAAGAAAAGTGGTCAGATTTGAGACACATTCTGAAAAGTAGAACTGGAAGAACTTGTTAAAAGAATAATTACACAACTTAAGAGAAAAACAGATAAGTGAATATTGTGAAATATTAGCCACCATTTTCTAAGAAATGTAGAAATGAAATTATCTCTACTTACTAAGGTGATAAACTAAGTTTTGTTGGAGCAAACTGGGACATCTATTTTGGAATAGATCTAAAACAGAGGTGAAGTCTAGGTTGGACATATATATTTGAGACACACCAGTATAAAGATGATACCTAAGGTCTAAAGCTCAATGAGATCACTGAGGGAAGGACTAGATATTCACTGAGTCCAAACTTTGAGCCCTCATCCATATTTAAGAACAGATTGATAAAGCAAAATTAAAGGGAAAAAAGAGAAAGAGAAGTGAGCTCTGAGGATTAAGAAAAAATAGGCAAGTATGTCTTAGAAAGCAAGTGAATTAAAACATGGATTATAGTTTGATTATAGAACAACAAGCAAATAAAATAAGATGACATGAATTCATTACAAATTTAGTACATTCAATGGTTTGTCCTGCAGGACTGCAATTCACATGTCTCAGTCACACACAGCAGGAACTTCCTGTCACCTGTTCATGAAGGAGGATGTGTTTGAGCCCAGTGTTGAAAGATGGGTAAAAGTGACATGCAGAAGGGGAGCAAAGAAGAGCTGATTAGGATGCCTTGTCTGCCAGACAACCAGAGAAGGGAAAGTGCAGGATACTTTGATGAACAGTGGAAGTCCGAGTGTAGCCTGCATGTATGGATGAGAAAGGCAGCATTGCATGCCTCTGGGGCCAGCCACGTGTCCAGACTTGCTGTTACTGTGCTTAGCATTTGTAACCAAATCTTCAGCAGAAATGGTGTCAATTGTAACACAATGTTAAGACGTATTTCATCTCCCCCCCCCATCCAAGTCACCTACCACACCTCACATTTCAATCAGGGAGTATAGTGATAGCTATGTGGAGTGTCTTTCTCTGTTTAGCTATTCGTGTTCTGTACAAGTTCTTGCAAGAAGAAAGAAGGACTCACGTAATAAAACTGTGCATTGCACATCCCTATAGAAGTGGGAAGAGGAGACAGAGACAAGGAAAAATGCATAAAAGAAATGTTGGTCTCTGGATGGTTTCACTGGCTTATTAGCTGGGCATTCTGCCTTCGTAATTAGAAAATACAAGTTGCGTGCTATCGATTTGGACAGTGGCACAGCATCCTCTGACCTTAGCTCGGGGGACAGGAAGATAAAGGAAACTGTTGGGCCTCAGCCCATACACAGAGTCCCTGAGGAGTCCCAGTCACGGTCTCGGGGGCTGATCAACTCATGACATGGAGGAGAGAAAAGACAGATGAGACGGAGCAATCACATGAGAACTTTTTCAGTAACAGGCAGGAAATATTTAATAGATTCCATTTCTCATAATGCAAACTCAGAAATTACTTTTAAAGGATTTTAAAATGTGACTTTTTCTTTCAGGCCAGGGGTTACTTTCCCATCATTTCCAGTGACATCGTGAGATAAACGGAGCGAGAGGAGCTACTCTGGGCCCAAACTCAGGCGCTCATTCAGCCTTGTAACCTCTTTACACCTCCTGTTTCTCCTTGGCGAAACTAGGACAAGGGAGTGAAATAAATTGGGAAAGACGCACCACTTTGGAGTC
Source organism: Octodon degus (assembly GCF_000260255.1). Taxonomy (NCBI): domain Eukaryota; kingdom Metazoa; phylum Chordata; class Mammalia; order Rodentia; family Octodontidae; genus Octodon; species Octodon degus. Next base: position 5,521,839 of record NW_004524591.1, read on the forward strand.
GGATAGACTCAAGAGCCACGTGATGCTGGGCGTGCCACAGGAGCTATGAAATTCAGTTATTAAACTGCAAATGAGATGGAGAACAGCTCTCACACAGTGCTGCTGTAGGACTAAAATAAATCATGCATGGAAAATTTCCGGCACATAGTAGACACTCAATAAACGTTCATTTCCTTCCTTTTAACTTGAGCAATTTCAGTTCCAATATAACATGAAGACCTTGGATCCTTAATTTTGGTTAAAACCCACTTAGGAAAGAAATTATACAGTTTTACCACTACTGGCTGATTTGCGACTTAAGAAACACTGGCATTCAGTCTGTTTTGGAGCATAAGACAGCCTCTATCTTTAGGGTAAAAGTGAAGAACTGGCAGGAACTATACATCACATGAACGATGAGGAGAAAACTGGTCTTTTTGTTGAGAGAAATTTTAAAGTTGTTCAAGGGAGAAAATTAAGGCGGAGAGAGGAAAGAAGTGAGTTGATAAATAGTCATATTTATGCCTTTAAAATGAACCAAATACAAGAGAGACTGCGCCCTGGTGGGCACCCCACGGGCTAAGCACTTTTGCCGGCAAGATGGTGCTATTTCTTTCTCTCTAAGTGGAAAACAAAAATCTTCCTGCGAAAATGGGTTTGTGTCAGGAATAGCAGCAGGTAGCGAGTGATTCCATAAGCTTTGTGAGAGGAAATGTATACTTTACCACTCTGGCCTTTCTCTAGTTTTCATACTCTTCTGGCTGCAGATAGCCAACACTCCTTTCATTTGACAATTAAAGTCTAATTTGCTGTTGGCTTTCAAAAACAAAGGCTGGCCTAAAAGTCTTTTTTTAACCTCAGACAATTCATATAATTCAGTATTTTAGGATTAAGACGTTTAGACATAAAATGCCTCAAAGCTGAGGAAAATGCAATCCACAGTCACTGCCTCTTGGAACCATCCAGTACTCGGGGTTTCCAGGTGTCACGCAGCTTAAAGTCTAAACGAAGAGGAAGAGGAAGGGAAAGGTAGCGAGCAGTTAATTTACACCTGTCTAGAAAGTTTGGCACTGCAGCCCTAAGTGGAGGGAGCCATTTGCGGAGGAAAAACCGTAACCAGAGACGAAGTAAGAAAGCGTGGAGGATGACATCATCCGCTCGCAGCCACCTTGCCAAGCCATGGACCCTTTTGGATTCATGAGGTGAGAGCGAACAGGGCAGGGCGCTGGGAAACTCATTTGTGGTGCTGGGCGCGATTTGTTAACACCCGCGCTCAGTCTTAAAAAAAAAAAAAAAAAAAAAAACAGAATGGAAGCTACCTGTATTTGTTGAAATCATTCCCTTTTTAAAAAGCCAAAGGACAAAAAGCCAAAATGTTATGGTACCAATATGAGAAGAAGTATGTAAATTTAGGGGAAAACCTTATCACCTTTTCATCTCAAATAATTACTCAGTGTCTTCTAAAAGATTACATTTAATTAATTGTTTCTAATTCATTTAAAAGTATTTTTTCTATTAAGCTTGGTCAAAATTTGGCTTTTTTTTTTTTTTTTTTTTTTTTTTTTTAAAGTGTATTTCCATTTTTATTTTAACTTTTTTTTTTTTTTTTTGTCTTTCTTCTAAACTCATTTTTTTCAGGGCTGGTCAAATCATTCAGGGGATTAAAGTGCCTGCAAGTAGGTTCAGGGGCCGGAGGTTAGATTCCCCAGGCCTTCCCTGCTGGCCCCGCCCTGGGGGCGCGCTAAGGCAGCAATTAAGACAGCAATTGTGACTGGGCATGGTGGTACACGCCTGTAATCCCAGCTCTTGGGAGGCTGTAAACAGGCGGATCACTACAAATCCGATCTAATGGTGAGATCCTGAATACCCTGAAGACCCTTCCCTACAAAATACAAATAATGATAATAAAATAAACTTATTTTTTCTTAAGACTACTACATTTATCCAGAATGCAATTAATAAAGACAACTTTTATAGAATCATAGAATGCTATGTACCTCTCTTTTGTTTTTCTCCCATAAAATCCAAAGTAGACATTGTTTAGACTTCAAAATCAGGAGTGATGGGCAGGGGATAAAGCTCAGCAGCAAGAGTGCCTGCTAGTGAGCACAAGGTGCTGAGTTCTATTCCAAATATTAATTAAAAAAAATTCTAAAAGCAGGAGAAATGGGAAATTTTAGTATTTTCACTAAAAACAAGTAAATCAAATCTAGCAACCAGATCATGAGAACAGTGAGGTGTTTGAAATGAGAGAAGAGGAAATTATGTCACCAACAGTGTTTTCTGGGACTTACTATGTATTAGAAAACATTAAAATGATGTCCATAGGGAAAGGTGGCTTACTTTGAGGGAACTGGATAATGATTCGTAATTTTAGAAAGCAAACTTTTGGGTTAAAAATTACACAGATGTTATGATGCACATTATTAAATTAGGAGGAAGAACAAGAAAACTGGAAAGACTATGTAAGGGTCTTAGCTATATGGAACAGAATTTTTCAAACTTTAAAGTGCAGACAAATTACCCAGAAGCCCCCTTGAAATTCAGATTCTGAGTGGGTTGGTCTAAAGTGGATCCAAGATCTATGTTTCTAAACCTTTCCAGCCAGTGTCAACCCCACTGGCTCAGTGTGCACATTTTAAGGAGCAAAATGTCAGCCCATGAAACAAAAGGGGAATTTGTCCTAGAAATTGTACTGAGAGAAGTCTAAATATCAAAGGATCCTTCCTACCAGTGGACCCCTGCTATCCCTTTCTTGTCAGCATAACTCAGGCTAGAAAAAGTAAGTATAAAGGCTAATATTTCCAAATAATCACAATGTAACATTTTATTAAGAAGAATAAATTAATCGCTTAACTTAATCCTCAAAGAACTTGGCAAATAAAGACTTTTATTATCTCTTCTTTACAAGCAAAGGAAATGTAGGCTTAGGGAAGTGAATCAAGTCAAGGCCACAAAAGCAGGGTTTAGAATTCTGAATCTGACACATCTGACGCCAGAGTCTAAATATTTTAGTCAGTGTTATGACAGGTATCAAGACGTCTCTAATGTACTCTTAGCTACCTTGCAAACAAAACTAGACTCAGAAGGTACTGGAAAGGACAGATTTCGTGTCAGCTTCGGTACATAATATTATCATTATTTAGCTTCTAAGAGAAGAGTCACTGAGAAATAACTGTCCTTAATGTTAGCAAAAAAAAAAAAAAAAAAAAAAAAAAAAAAAAAACTTGGTGAAGAAGAACTTAAAAATAATCAATGGTGAGAACCAGAGTGAATGAAAGACCAAGAAAACTGCTTCCTGAACTCAGCTCATTAGACTACAGAAGTGACCTACAAATCCCAGGTATGGACACACTGGGGTCTCCACAGCCTTCCACATATGGGATAATACGTAAAGCTCCATCTTTGAAAAATAGGTCTTAAACTTTAGAATCCCTAAAGGATTTTTACTATTGAAGCGTACCCTGTTACATATTTTATGCATTCTGCTATTTTTAAAAGATGTAATCCCTCCCAAGGCATATTGGCTCTAGAGTCTTTGACTTGGTCTAGACCAGAATTAAATAGAAGACATGGTCATCAATGTAAGCATGTTTGCTTATCTCACACCGTTTAATAGGCTCCCTCCTGTTCCACAGCATCACAGTGCCTGCAGGATCTGTTGCTTTTCCCCGGCAGGTGAAGCCATTTCTTTGGCTTTCTTATTCCGGTCAGATGAACTTCCCAAGAGTTGCCATTTTTGAGTGTACCTGCCAGGTGTCAGGTGCTTCAGTGGTCTCAGGCCTAGACCATACACTGCAGGTCCTGTAGCTACAGACTCCCAGAAACCAGTATTCCCCAAGGACTAAGCATTTTCAAAGTGATACAGTCATCTCTTCACATGTATGTGTATGACAAGATGCCCATGGCTCTCAACGAGGTGACACACCCTCAGGATGGTTTGTACTGAGACTGTATCCAATACAACTTCTTAAAGAAGAAATCTGTTGAATTGTGCTTGCTGATTTACTGGCAGTTGTTTACATAAATGCCATTAATGCTAATATTAAACAGGAAAAGGCTTTCTGATTTGATAAATTCTTAAGATATTTAATGCTAAAGGAATTTAATTCTGTTTTCCCCCTTTTCTGTTAGGTATTCCTTCCAATTAAATATCTTCCCAATTACAGTATTCAGAAGTGAGCTGAGCTTAGATAAATGGCCAAGATGTCACTGTCTGCCCCTGGGGACTGGTCAGCTGGCCTAGCAGACCCGCCCACTCATGCTCATGAGAAGGATGGTAGCCAATATACCAATGGTAGGCTTGTCCTTAGAAATATGAGGCATGATAAAAGCGCATCGTGAATGTTTAAATTTTTGAAAACTTTATTATAGGAGAGCACAAATTACCATTAGTCCTCTAGAACATCACTGGACAAGGGACCTCAAAAACATCTTCAGAAAGTTGCAAGAATGTTGGTGTAAGTATGTTCAGAGCCAGGTGGAGTATTGTGCAAGAGACAAATTGCAAGGCATCTTTTATTGTAATAAGTTTTACTTTAAGCATTCACCCTTTTTCTCAGTCACCCCCGTAGATAAAGGATGGAACCTGACAAAGACGAGTTCCTGTCGGGAATCTCTGGAAGGGATCCACCAGGAGAAAGATGTGTCCTTTTTCTGTACGTTTCAAACTCTTCTAATAATATTTTCAGATCTTCTCAGAGGAGAGAAATGGAGGGGGAAAGGATAGCTTCTACATGGCTGGCAGGGGGCTACTGCCAGTCAAGACTGGGCAATGGAGACAGTTCTTGTTTTCACTGCTTCCCTGTATTCTCCAGGAGAAGTAGAGCCCTCAGAGTTTAGTTCAAATCTGAGGCATCCCATCTCGGCAGTACACTTTCCTTTGCTGCCCGCCTGAGTGCATATAGCTAGTAGAAAGTTAACTTCCTGCCCTTGACAGCTATCGGAATCCCATCTGAAACTCTCTTGCACCTCACAATGAAACTGACCTCTACAGCAACCTCGTGTTGCACGCATGCTACATCAGCCCTGCTCGGGAAGAAGCACCAGTTTCCCCTTTGGAACAATAGGATAAAATATCCTTATGGTCACCCACACTTTCCTCACTCTCCCTCCATCTCTTCTTCTGTGTTCTCCTCTCCTTCTTCCTTCAGCAGTAGTGTGCGCATGGCCACTCAGAATCCAAGCTATGCATAAAGAATGAATTACTTAGAAGGCCCAGGAGTCTAGTCCATTAACAGCAATGTTTCATAAATCTAGTGTTCAAGAACTTTCTTGGTTGTACATATACCAATCCCCATGAGGAATGTAATCATGAGCTAGAAACTTGTGCTAATAAAAAATTAAAACTTAAAGAAATGAAATAAAATGAAAGTAAGAGAGTAAAAAGTCCATAAAAATTAAGTAGAGTATTTAATACTGCTCTTGTATTTTAGTACTGAATAAAATAAAAATCTTTACTAATTAATAAAAAAAGAACTTTCTTGGTGTCCAGTGGACTGGAACTAGGGGACTTTTGCAGAGGGAGAATTTCTAATGGCATCATTGTTCATAACCAAGTCTACTAAATTCTGCACAGAAAATTCATTATAGCTCCTGGGATGAGAAATCTTGCTGTGGAGCCACAGTGAAACTTGGTTATGTGTGGTGCCATATGTCCTTTGAAATGAATGTGGTCCATCACAAGGAGGCCTTTCTCAGAGCTTTTGGCATACTTAAGTTTTAACTCATGCTTCCAATATCATAAAACTGGCCCTGGTAGTCACATGTCATCACAAGACACTTTGGGGCATACTCAGGATGAGATTGTTTCACTCAACAAAGGAGCACAGCATTTGCAGGTCATGTCCCCTCTGTTCCTAGGGGCTGCAAGTCTACTGCCGTGCTCATAGCAGTATAGAGCAAATAACTCAGAGAGAACGAGTCAGGCCAAGGGCAGAACTGATGGCTTTCTCTCTTCCTAGAAAAAAGAGGTAGGGGACACGGTTGGAATTCTTTCCGTAGGGACTAGGTCTTTCTAATCTGAGACAATTCTGCACACAGTCATCACTAAAATTTAAAAGGTGTTCCAAAACCTATATAAATCCAGAATAATTTAGAAGCTCTGACACATACCATTGTATTGTTTGATGAACATTTCCAGAAGAATGGGATGTCTATCTTGGACTTTTGAAGTGTGAGTAACATACGTCAAAAAGCAGGACAGGAGGCTTATTTTTCTTCAGATAGAAGAAAAGGGCTTTCCTCGTTAAGAAAGTATGGCAGGCTGCTTTTGTCTGTCTTTGTCCTTTGTAATTTGAAAGTTCTTCCAGATAAACCTTTGTGGTGTACAACTTGGTTTGGACATCCTGGCTGGATGCCTCTCACTGTTTATAAGTCATGCAAGGAAGTCATCTATCTTGACCAATACAGCAGAGACATATTTTCCATGTTAATTACACATGTTTGGTCTGACAGGGCAAAGATACCATTTTATTTGTTTAAAACAACAGACGGGATGGTCCTTTGACTCAACAAATGTAGGTAAAACTCTTCCCAGGATAAACGCAACAAGTCTGGAAATTATAAAGTTGCAGACACTGATGGCTGAAGCCCCAGAGACCAGCCGACTGATATTCCTAAAGCATGCCTTATTTAAATTAAAAGCATGTTGGAGAAGTATAACATAATTATCACAAAAATTATAATTGTAATAATATATGTGTTAGATACTCCACTAAGATTGGCATCCTAAAAATAATCACTGGCTTAAAAGGAAGCAGAGGCAGTTTTTCCTTTGACCCAATGGAAATGTACAAATGCTGGCTATGTTTTTGAGGCAGAACCTCAACATTTTTTACACTTGCCAGAACACCAGCGGTTAACCCTGTAATGGCCAACTGCTAGCTATTATACTACATTTGGTTGACAGCTGCACACTTGTGTTCACTTTACTGTCGTGGCAGCCCCCTCCACCCATTAGCTGCCCAGTGACCGCTCACATGCAGAGGGGCCTTCAGTTAACTAAATCCCCATCAGGATCGCAGCTGTTGTAAAATATGCAGTGACAAAAATATCCATGTGCAAAGCGTTGTAGATAAATCTGTAAGCCAATTTAAGTGAAACTTGAAAAGCAAAGGAAGGGACTAGTTAGACTTCCTGGCTTCTGTACATTTCAAACTACATTTCCTTTATTTTTTGGGAAGACCCTTTGTAAAATTCCAGCATGCTGTGCTTCATGTATTAGGCTGTGGGGCTTCATTTCAAAGTGATAAGCACAGTTCAGCGAAAATATTCTTTTGTACCTTTCTTCGTTCAACAATCACAGAGTGAATTTCATTGCCAATATTAAACAAATTTCTCACTTTGGCACAACACTAAAGCCATTGTCGGGTATTTTCTCAGCTATGCACCTCAACTTAAACACCAAACCCTGTCTCTGTGCTTCAAGGAGGCTCAGTTCGGTGGTTAGATATGTGTGTCTGCATCCACCGCAGCCGTGTGCAGGAGCCAAGCTGTCAGTTCTGGGGCATCTCAAAGACTTCCCTGGAGGTGCCCTGCAGGTATGTGTGGCTGGGTTTTGAAAGTTTGATGTGTGTCTGGTTGTGACACTGAAATATAGTGTTTCTTCTTACTACCTGTGAAAAATTTTTAAATGAAATTTAAAAAAAAAACACAGGATGAAGAGAGTCTTTTCTTTATGCAAGTCTTCTCTTCTTCATCCATAAATTTAAATAGCCCATGTGTACCTACTATGTGCCAGGTACTAGAGATAAGCTGCAATGAATTCCTAACACCGCCTGCACAGACCTTGCTCCCCAGAGGCACACGGTCTTTCATATAAAAAAATAGAGACATTTTCCTTTCCATTTGATCTCCAGGTTATGGTACCCGATGGATGCAAATAGAGAAAAAGAGCTGGTAGCTCTTTGTTTTGCCAGCTTAGTGAGCCAGCAGAGCACGCCCAAGGTGTAACGGATTAACTGCAAGGTGTGTGGTAAACATGCCCTGGTGCAGAGCAGGGTGGAGCATCGGGAAGACATCTGGACTACGACCAATGTACCAGGCACATGAATTTAAAAAGTACAGATTGCACATCTTATTTACAAGGCATGTGAAATTAAGTTGGAGAACACAGTATTTTAAGAAGCATTTAAAATACAACACAATACATTACAATCTTTGTGGGGTGAATGATTAGAAAAGAATTCAGAGTCTCTGTACAGGAGGGCTCTTTGTGATGGCACTGCTTGGGACAACTATGCCACTCTAGATACCCTTCCCCTCAGATGGCAATCCCCTACTGTGTGACATTTTTCTGGGCCCCCTCTATCTGCAAGATCAAGCAGTAAAAGGCTGCATGAAATCTAAGAAATCTAAGAATAGAATGCAAGTCTGTTCAGTTACATGAAGCCAGTAAACTCACTAAGTATTTCATTAAGTACAGTGAATCCCACAGTCATCTTTTGTCTGTCACCCTTTGTCTCCTATTTTCTTTATTTTTCCCCTGGCATTTTAATTATTCTTGCTCCTTCTCCTCATTGGATAATTCTGTGCTGCTCTTTGAAGATAATTGATTCATGGTTCCTAAAACCAGGGTTTTCAAGAAAGTTAACCAAGAATTTTTTTTCTTTGTGTTTTGATTGTTACAGGGTCTCACTATGCAGCTCAGACTCGTAGTGATCCTCTGTCTCAGATGCCCCAGCTGGACTGCGAGGCTGACCTGGCACACAGTACCAGGAATTTAACTCTGTTCTTGTGCTTCCAGGCAGGCACTAAGAACACCAAGCTATCTCCCCAGTCTTAACCAAGATTTGAACCAAAAGGAAAAGACCTTTCAAGATTGGAAGATGAATTTCCATCTAACTAAGGAGGTCTTTAAGATAATTGGTAGATGCTTTTAAAAAGAAGTAGAAACTGAGTTAAGGAGCAGAATTCTTCCTTTTCCATCATAATAAAAAATAGAATGATAAATTTGAAATTAATATCAAATGTCTTATTAAAAACTAGAGCAGTCCAGTTCTCACCTTGTTTATAATACTTCCATCCAAATTGTACTTACTAAGAACAAAATAAGAGATACCATATGAGACTCAGTAAACACAGAAACAAATAAGATAGTTTTACACATCACATTACTTTTAATCACCAGGGAAATAGAAAAGAACCCAAGACCTGGACCATGGCATAGATAAGTTGAATGGGAAAAATTATCTTTAAATATGTGTAGGTTGGGGCTGGGGAGATAGCTCAGAAGAAAAAGAGCTTGCCTGGCAAGCACAAGGGCCTGAGTTCAATCCCCGGTTCCACCAAAATAAATAAATAAATAAATAAATAAATAAATAAATAAATAAATGTATGTTCCTGGCCTAGATCAGAAAAGTCTCCAAGAGGACAGTGAACACCCTCCTAAAGTAAAAGTAAGACCAAGAAAAAAGAGAATGAAATTGTCTGGAACTTGAAAATGCAGAGAGACATGAAATGCATTGACTTCTAAAGGAACTATGAGTAATAATGAATATTTTAAACATCCAAAGGGTGAGAAAAGGAAAAAGAAAACTGAAAGAGCAAGTTTTAGCTGATCAAGGATGGCTTTATTTTCTAAGTTACACACTTTATATCTCACAGACAACTAAAATCATTCAAATTTTTATGAGAAGCATTATTGACATGAAAACAGCACTTACACTGAAGTACTGGTCACCCGGAGGAAATATGCTTAGCTATATTTAGTAAAATTCCACTTGAGACAGATGGAGGGAAGGATGATATGGAAGAAGGAGCTCAGTCTTTTTACATATTGAGTTACTGGATGGCTGTTAGTTTTTACTAGTTGGGTAATAAACAAAGAGTACAGGACGAATTTAACAGGGAAATAAAGATTTCAGTATTGAGTGTGTTGGCAGGTGGTGTCCTGGGGACACCTATAAGTGAGGGGGAACAAGACAGCATTAAAGGAGGTAGAAATGTATGCCTTCTGTTCTCCAATATGCCAACAATGGCCCAATAGTACCTATCAGATCATTAATTAACTCTTTTACAGATGTATGCAGTTCAACAGACAATTTTTTAAAGCAGGCAGCTATTAGAAGTACATAAACATTTAGATACAGAGAACTACAGTGCAATGAGAGTTCTTCTCACAATTTACAGCTTGAACTTACGTTCCCTGGTTACTACAAAAGGTGGATTAAGTTCATTGGCCAGGTGCTGTCTTCTGAGTTTTAAAAGAAGACAGTTCAGCATAATTACAGCCACCGAAAATGAGATGAAGGATTTCTGAAAGGAAAGAAAAGCAGAGAAAGCACTAAGATTTGGGAGCAAGCTGTTTCAAAAGCTCTGCATAGCGATCTCCACAGTGTACAGTGGCAGACCCATGCAATTTGGCTGAAATTCATGATACTGAACTGAGATTTCAGCAGTTTCTCACCACAGGAAAAGCAGTTTGCTGTTTGAGCTCAGCAAGTTACGGTTACGTATGTGCGTGTGTATGTGGCCAGCTTAGCCCACCCTGGGGGCAGGGCTGGCATGGTATGTGGTGCCAGGGATAGAATTGCAGTCCCTATGCTTGCCTAAGCTTGCCTAAGCAGTAGCTTTAGACCACTGAGCTATCTCGCCATCCCTACCTGTTAACTTAAGAAACAACTTTCTTTAGAAGAGTATAACTGAATCCAGCGTCTCTACAAACTGATATTCACAGTACCCAGATTAAAATTATCAACATTCTTAAAGAAACCCAAAGGAAAGGTAAGGAAAAAAGTTATCACTTATATGAGCCCGATACTCCCCCAAAAATCAATGTTAACAAATCTGAAGATAATCTAGTTGTTAGAATTAACAGAATGTGAAAGAGGCAATTCTCAATATCAGCATATTTATGTTCACAATTAATGAAAAAGTGAAAGCTCTTGGGAAAATAACAGGCAATGTAAGAAAGAAGCAACAGAATTTCTAGAAGTAAAAGTGAGAAGATCTGAAGTAAGTAAATCTGGAAAAAAAAGAATATCTGGAGGGATTTAATAGGAGACTGTACCTGCCAGAGGAGCTAGATTGGACATGAACTGCCGTGGATGATGCAAGAGAAGCAAAGGAAGTAAATTGAAATTGCCAAGTGAGTGTCAAAGGCAGGGGCAAAAGGTTGAGCTACATAAACCTGACATTTAGAAGATAAAAGAGAAAGGGAGAGCATTAAATGTACGTAGCACAGTGACCACTGTATCCCAAAACTTGTTTAAAGGCTGAAGTTACAGAGGCAAATATTTCAGCAAGCACAAGCAGAATAAACACAAATAAAACATATCATAACCAAGCTGTCCGAAAACAAATTCACAGAAACAATCCTGAAAATGAATAGAAGACTTAAGACGTTATGTATATAGAAACAATTGTTAATCTTTCATTTCATAGTTTTAGAAAATGCACCACTACCTACAACTATTTTTTTCCTACAACAATTTTAAGGCAATATATTAGCATCTCACTTAAGAGTAAATATATTGGTTTATGCTTTTTTTTTTTTTTTTTTGGTGGAACTGGGGATTGAACTCAGGCCTTTGCACTTGCCAGGGAAGCACTTATTCTACTGAGCCATCTCCCCAGCCCTGGTTTATGCATTTTATGAAGTAAATACAGAAAACTGCACAGTTCACAAAATGATATAAACCTTTAATAAAATAAAATGTATAATCTAGCCACTCAAAAATATAATTAGATGATAAGTATAGAAAGAATATTTGAGCATGTTTAATGAAAATCATTTGACATCATTGTTCATGATCAGATTGTCATATTTGAAAATGGAGTATCAGAAAAAGAAATAAACATTTTAAAACACTGCTGATGAATTTAAAGAAATACTCCTTAGCTAGCCACTTGCAAGTCTAGGCCAACTATTCAAAATTTTCATGTCATTTTACCTTGCATCTTATTGAGTAATAAGCCCAGCATACATGAGGATTGCACAGCAAGTAAATCCATCTCCTTTTATTTTAATAATATAAATGATACAGCAGTTTTAATACCTCTTTCTTATTATTTATTTATTTTGTATATTTAGTCCAGGGCCTACATGCCCTCACTACACAGATGAAACTCATAGTGATCCTTCTGTTTTCAGCTTCCCAAGCAAAGAGCTGGGATTACAGGTGTGCACCACCACGCCCAGTCTTGATTGCTGTCTCAGCGCGGCCTGGGGGATAGTTAGAGTTGGGGATTGAACCTGGGTCCCTGCGTCTACCTAAGCATGCACTTTAATCTGCTGAGCTGTCTGGCCAGCCCTTCTTCTCTATCAAAAAACAAAAAAAATCAATCCACTATTCAGAAAAAAAATAAAAATATTGTATTACTCTATTTTTAAAGAAAAATTTTTAAGGAGAAATTTTAGTCAAACAGCAAAACTGAAAAAAATCTCCCATTTATTTTCTCTAAAATCCTACAAATTACAATATAGCAGCTGTCCCTAATATCTCTGCTTCTCTATTAAACTTCTCCAAATTATTATTATCTTTTATTTCTTTTCTTTTGTGTGTGTGTATGTTTTACGGAAGGGTCTACAGGGTGTTCAGTGTCTCTCTACTAGATTGGACTTGGACTAGTAGTGATCCACCTGTTTACAGCCTCCCAAGAGCTGGGATTATAGGTGCACACCACCACGCCCAGTCTCAATGGCCATCTCAGCATGCCCTGGGGGCAGGGTTAGCACGGCAGGCCTGGGGATTGAAACTCTGGCCCCCGCGCCAGCTTGCAGACACTTTAATCCATTGAGCTACTTGGCTAGCCCTCCAAATTATTTTTTAATACTAAAGTTTCTTCTCTTTGCAGCTCCACATCTTACTCTTTTCTTGGATCTCTTTCCCTCATATGAGTCCATGAACTACCACAGAGCACAGCCTCTTCTGCTTTCATTTTCTGTCCTAACATGACAAAGCTTCTGTGTCTAGAATCTCCCTCACCCAAAAGTTTCTGTTGTCTTCAGGAAATAAAAATTAAAGTTTAGAAATATTTGTATTATTTCTTAAATTCCCATCAAAATTTATAATGGAAAAAATTTGAAACTCTATATATCCAGTAACAATGGATTGGTTAAATTTATCTTGTTAAATTCATGCAATGAAACTTAATGTTGTAACTTGGAAAAATATATATGTACACATATGTGATCTATATTTAATAATACAGAAAGTATTTGACAAGACACAGCTATTAAATCTAAAACTTCAAGATAAAATTGGTGTGTACAGTTTATCCCATTGACTTTTTACCATTTGCTAAATAAATATACCAAAATATTCTCAGGTCTTTGCTCGTTTTTAATTTTTTTATTGCTATTAAGTTGTTTGGGTTCCTCATAGATTTAGAATGCTATCCCCTTATGAGTGATATATGTCACTTCATTGTATGTCTCTTCAGAAGCTCTTCTACGTCACGTAGGTCTCATTTGTTATTCTCTTTCATTGCACGCAGTTTGGGATCATGTCCAAATACCCTTTGCCTATATCTACATCATGAAGAGGTTTACATTTTCTTCTAGCAGTTTCATAGTGTTGAGTTCACAGTGCAGTCTTCAGTTCACTTTGAGAATATCATTGCAATGAAGGTTGATAGGGGTCTACTTTGGTTCTTCCAGGTTTCTCAGCACCATTCATTGAAGAGAGCCTTCCTTCCCCCGTGGTGTCTCTAATATTATCGCAAACCAATTGGTTGTAGATTCAGTAGTTGAGCTCACGGTTGACCTTATGGGAAAATTTGATTCAGTTCGTGATCAATTTTGTTTGTGACTAGAATCACGAAAGATTCATGTCTGTGAACCATAGTGTCACTGTACACCAATTTATTTCTGGAGTCCATACTCTGTTCGGTTTGTCCATCTTTGTGATGCCAGTACCCTATTGTTTTGGTTACTGTGGACTAGTAGTATATTTTGAGGTAGAAAATGTAATGCCTTGAGTTCTGTTTATTTTGCTCCAAATTATTTTGTCTACATAGTGTATAGTGTGGTCTCCTATGAATTTTCATACAACTATATTGATTTCCACTTCTGTGAAGAAAGTCATCTTTATAAAGATTGCTATTCATTTACTTTTATGTTGATTCAACTTCTGCAAGGATTATAGACTTCAGGTACTGTAGATATTTCAATAATATTATTTCCCAAGATACATAAATATTCAATATCTTTCCATTTGTCTCACCTACTTAAATTTCTTTCAGCAAAGTTTTGTAATTTCCATTGTATAGACCTATCACTTCCTTGGTAAACAACCCTAGGCGATTAGCTTTACACAGTAGGGCAAGAAATTATGTTTTAGATGGAGCACTACTACACCACCCTCCCTGAGTCCAAATGCCATTATCCTTACCAGCAAGCAGCGCGGGTCTATAAAGCTGACTTCCCCAAACTGGCTTTCTCATTAGTGGGTGTGCCCACGGCTGCATATGGGTCCTCCTGACAGCAAGTAGGTGGCACCAGGCTGGCATTGCTCTTCTCCAGAGGCCACAGCTGAGCCCAGAAAGATAGGCCATGACACTACGCTGGGGCACACATAACAGTTGGTGTCTCCTCGGCGACTTGGGTGGCTCCAGAGAAAATGCTTTCCGAGCATTGGCTACAAAGCAGGTGAATCTTAATCACAGCCTGACTCTGGCTGTTCTCTCCCTTTCACAAGAATTCTTTGTTCCCTTTTTTACAAGTCCTGCCTGCCTATCCCCATGTCTAACATATCCAGCCACATCCCCTTACCATTTTCCTCTATACAAATGGGATCATTAAATACTGAGGTTTTGGCTGCCTTGTGGCCTTTTGCTCCCCTGAATCAGCCTGGTTCTGTGCTGTGCCACTTTTTTGTCTCTTGCTCTTTCTTTTTACCCTCATAGGAGACTGGGGCTTTAACACCTAGTAGGAAATTGGGGCACACTTCAGGGGCCCCTAGTAGTTTTACTCTTCATGTTGTCCTCTACGTTTTCAAATATTTTCAAATAAATGTTTGTGTTCATACAAAAATTAGCAGTTATTCATAAAGATAAAAATTTTTACAATTCTAGTCGGGGAGATGGCTGAGTGGAATAAGTGCTTCCCTGGCAAGTGCAAGGGCCTGAGTTCAATCCCCCATTATTCCAAAAAAAAAAAAAAGCAAAGAAAACTTGGGACCGGGGAGATAGCTCAGTAGAATAAGCACTTCCCTGGCAAGTGCAAGGGTCTGAATTCAATCTCCAGTTCTGAAAAAAATAAAAAAAAATTCTAAAGGTATAATGTTATGCTCAGAGAAAGAAAAATACAGCTAATTTTACCCAAACCAAATCTTTAAAATATCAAGAATTAATGTTTGTGTTGCAATCATGCATGTCAGTAGTTTTAAATCCAGATGAATCACGGGAGTTATTTTAGCAATAAATTATAAAAGAACTGCTACCAACTCTACTGTAGGAAGTCAAAAGCTTCTGTCTCATTTAAATTGCATAAAGTAGATATTCAAAGTAATGATAAACCATAAGTTTTATATAATTACTCTCCTATATATTTCATTACACTCTAATTCATTGAAAACTTGATTACCTACATAATGATGTTATTAACTATGAAATGTAATTAATTGAAAACTCTCCTTTAATAAGGCTGAAAATGAAGATGCTGAATGTGTTTCCTTCACTTTTCATCCTAACATGCCACATGTAGCTATTAGCTACATTCATCAAGCCCACAGTACTAAGAAGAAAGCACCTATTCTAGAGAACTCCTTAAAGAAATTAGTAGACCTGTGTCATTAGCTGTTTCTTGTTTTCTGCTTTGGATTAAATCAAGTTGACAAGAACTCATATTTATGATTAATCCATTAAGACAATATCAAAGTTTAGACAGAACATTAATCAATTCAATTTTAATACATACATAACTACACAAAGCCATGAATCATGTAAGCAGCTGTATCTTTTTTTAAAAAAGTCCTTCATAATCAGTTGGACTAAAATTAATTGCATCTTTTCTATGTCTTTCCCTGTACACTTCACATTCTGAGATTATCTGTAAACAATGAACAAGTCTGAGATTTTTGTCATACATACTATAAACAACAATTGTTCACTGTTTATACTAAGTATGACATGAGAAGTTCAATAGCTCTTACGTTTGTAGTAGTCAAATGAGAGTACAATGTTTGAAAATTCACCCATGTATTAGGGCTAACTTTTATTCCTTTTGTGACTTTACATAAGTAAATATTTTATTTTTCAACTATTTTAAACTTTGATTAAACAAGTTGATCCAGTCATTTGTGATTACGACACTGAAATATGTGAAATAAACATGTAAACAACTCTAGCTAACACCTACTTGTATTCCATAAAACTAGGTTCATTATTGTGAACAAACTTTGTGAATCTTGAAGAGTGTGAGGGAGGGTGACTTGCAGCCTTCACTGATCCTCTTCCCTTCCACTCACTCTTCCACTGCTCCTGGGCAGTTCCTGACCTCAGAACTCCCTAGTCTTCTCTTAGGTCAACTGTGCCTACTGCCTTGTCAAATCTACTGATCCAGCATTCTATCATTGATGCTCCCTTTCTTGAAATATTTTCCACTGGTTTTCAGAAATGTGGTACTTTTCTCCCCTCTACCTTACTAGCTATAGTTTCTAAGCTTTACTTTACTTGAAATACAGTAGATCCGCCAGTTACAACCAACTTGACATACAAACAACTTGGGTTATAACTGGAACTTTAGATTTAACTCAAAATCAAATGCCTGCCATTTGTGCTTCCAGATAGTCTCAGCTATAGGTTTGGCTCTTAAAAAGTTCTGAAAGGAACATTATAACATTACATCCTTTCCTGTATGGGGTTAGCTGAGAAATCCTAGGCCAGTGTCCCTCTAGGGGCACTCAGATCTGCCTGTGTACAAGAGAAAGACTTTGAAGGCCATAGAGAAGCCTGGGCAACTTGAGTTACAGGCAGCCCTTGAGAATGAACTGAGTTTGTAAGTCATGGTATTGGCCTGCCTCCTTTCTTGGTGTGACCTCCCTGCCTGCTCTGGTCCTGCTGCACGTTATAACTACCACCCAGTAGGGGAAGCAAGCCCCCTGGTTGCCTGCAACTGAAGCTTCTTGAGGACTTGAAACTGTCAGTGCTGAAGTAGGGAGAGTCATAGGAACAATAGGATGATGAGTCACGTGATACCACATGCTAATAACCAACGTTGTATCTGCAGTCCCAGTAATATTCATTGTAATTTTTATGTCACACTTGAAATTTTCCATCACAGAACTTGAAATTTGCTTTCAAACTCCACAGATGTATTCAGAATTCACTAGTTAGTATGGGGGGAAAAGAAAAAGAAAACTAGAAGCCATCTGGGGCTCCTCATGACTCCTCCCTCTCCTCAGTCACTCTCCAACTGCTACTTCCTGGTCTAAGCCACCCCATCTCCTCAGGGACCACAAGGACAGCCTGCTGACTACCCTCCCCCATGTGACTGCAGGCCCCTTCCAGGCCACTCAGCATCATGAAAGTTGGGATAAATCTGGTTTGAAATTCAAGTTCTTTCTTAAAATAGTGTAAAACATTTCTGTGGCTCCCCTTTAATCTAAGAAGAGTAAACACACATCTCTCAAGGACTCCCAGCAGTGTCTCCTTGCCTATCCGTGGAGAGATGAGTTTATTTTCTGTTTTGTTTTGTTTTGTTTTCCAATCATCCATGGATTGGTACACAGTCCAATTATACATGGTGAGAAGAAGTTTCCAACTTGAGGCACACCATGCATATCTGAAATGTCTGCACCATTCTGTGCCCTAAGATGAGTCCAGTGAGCAAGAGATGGGGTTCAGTGATGTAAAGAGTTTCTAGAAGAGCTATTTCTCATCTACTGACTAAAAGTCATTCGGCATCCATATTTATTTGAACAGTAACCACAGGCTAAATTACAAGATCTGTCCCTGGTATTAGTTCACATAACCCATCCATTGTCTGCGGCATACCGGTTACCTTGGTGGTGTAGGTAAGAGTTACAATGTCTATGAATGAAAGCTCGGAAATATCTATTCAGATGTGTACACACACAAGGATACTGAAAAACTATAGTAAACACTTACATTTTCAAAAATTATCACAACAAACGACAACTTGTCATTTGTTACATATGTAAAGTATGTAACATTTTGATACTCTCTGTGTATCATTTTTTAATGTCACATAAAATCTATTTTTAAAGTTTTGCCAAGTTTCTAATAATAATTGAGATATTTCCTTCAACTCCCAAATTGGTTGAGTAGTTTTGATGATATTCTTCTAAGTATTTTACTTTTACATTTGAATCATTTCAGAACTACTGTATATATAAAGTATACAGTATAAATATTATAAATATACATTTATATTTATATACATATGCATATAAAATTATATTTAAATATATCTAAATATGAGAAAAAGCTACACCACCCACAGAACATTTATAGTAATGAAAAATTTTGTAATTTTTACCACACAATGGTTAGTCACTAACTGTGTGTAGCTATTGAGCATTTTGAGACAGGGTTGAGACCACTGAGGAGCAGAACTTTAAAATAATATTGTATTTTAATTAATTTTTTGGTTTTTAAAAATGATACTTATTTTCTTATTAGTACATTTTTGCAGTGCATGAGGCCTGCACTCAACACACCTAACACAACCGGGTTGTTAAAACATCACTGTCCTCTCACGCCCCACCCAGCTATGTCGGTTTTTTCTTACCCTCCCTCTGTCTTCCCTTCATCTCTGTTTTTCCTACCATCTAACTTTATTTTGCTTTAATTATTTTTCAGCTACACTTAGGTAATACTCGGGCTTCTGGTTAACATTATCGGACAGTGCAGATACAGAGAAGATGAGTTCCACTTTGATTAATCTGACTAAATAGCTATTTTAGTCCCATTTATTACACAGGTCATTTTTCTCTCACTACATAGAAATAATGTTGTTAGGTGTGAAGGTTTCATATACAAATATAATTTTTCCAGCTTCTCTATTTTTCGCAGGCATGCGTACAGCTAAAGCCCATATTGGTTTGATTACGGTGACCCTGCTGCCTGAGGAAGAATGTGTGAAACAAGTCCCCCGGCTTCTGCTTCTCCTGTAGCAGGCTTCCTTGGCTGGTCTCACACATATTTTTCCAACTAAACTTTAATATCATTGTATCCAATTCTAAAATCAACACTTGATGGAATTCTTCTTGAAAGTGCCTTAAATTTATAGAATAATTTTGAAGAATTGGCATTTTTACCATATTAATTTTTTTCATCTAGGAACACCGTATGTTTTTCAACAGTGTAGATAGCACTTTATGTTCTGCAGTAAGATTTCATAAGATATTTTTTAAATTATCTTAAAATATTTTTTCATTTTCATTGCCATTTCCTTACAAATAATATAGAACAAGTGTCAAAAATTCTATATAGTTTTTATATTAATTAATTTTTAAATTCAGAATTATGGTTTATTTTAATTTGGTGTAAAAAATGTTGTCACTTTATGCTGTTGGCTTCTACTCTTATTTAATTTAGATTTTTTATTGAAAATACATATTACATTTTAATAAGTTGGGGGAATTTGTTTTTTTAATTAAAAATCCCCCTTTTCTTTAATATGTGCTACAGTTTTTTTTTTGTTTTTGTCTTTGTTTTTTTGGTGGAACCAGGGATTGAACTCAGGTCCTTGTGCTTGCCAAGCAAGCACTTATTCCACTGAGCCATCTCCCTGGCCCCCTGTACTACAGTTTGTTTTTTAAAATCATAATTCATTTTGTTAGTAAGGTAACATCCTGTTTTTCTTTTTTTACTCCCAATCCCAGGGATTAAATCCAAGATTTCTGCACTAAGTTACGTTCCCAGCCCCTTGTTCTTACCAAGTTGCTAACAAGCCCTGAACTTCAGCTCCTCCTGTCTGCACCTCCCAGAGTGCTGAGACTGTAACTGTGCATCACCACGATCATCTAATATCTTTCTTCTATAAATGAGAATCTGGTGGAATTTCAGAGACATTTTTTTTCATTGTATTAAGTCTATTGGTTCAATTTAAACAAACATAACGATCACATTCATCATAGGGAATTTGTGCCTATCCGTGCTGCATTATGTTAGTTTTGATTTTTATAGATTAATATAAATAATTGCATTAAAATTATTTATACTAAAATCTCTTACACTTTATAAATATTTTGTATTTGCATTTACAAATGAAGTTTGGCTACACTTTTGCTCTTTATATTAACTCTATAAGGTTTCATAATAAAGCCCTTCTGCAGTGGAATGTAATGGTTCAGATAGTGTAGGAATTGTCTACTTTTTAAGGGTTTGATAGAGTCAGATATAAAATCTGTGGTTCTAGAATCTTTTAACCCTCTCAATCAATTTCATGATTGTTTGTTGAACTTTTTACTCTCTCCTAGCATAACTTTACAAAATTAAATTATGTTTGAAAACCATATTTTATCTAGCTTTTCAGATTTTTTGCCATAGAACTAGCTATAGAAGTATTTTTGTACATTGCTCCAGGAGTTACCTCTCCTGCCCCATTCTGGTATATTGGCTCCCTTTTGTGGGACAGATTTTCTTGTGTCTCCAATCTCACCTTTCTGGGGAGTCCTGAGTCTGATAGACACTCAGATGAACCCAGGTGGACTTCCTCTCACGCACCGCCATATCGGCTGTGTAGCATCACCCCAGTGTGCTCCCGTGTGGTAGCCTCTGAGAACAGCTGGCTCTCTTAGCAGCTGCTGGCCAGCGTCTGCTTGCTTGAGGCCTTTACACTTAATAAGCTGGTATCAGATACCAGTCCACAGAGTCACCCCCAGCCTGCCCCGGAATGACACCAAGTTCACAGCCTTCCAGGAGTCTTCTTTAGATGCAAAGTGAATGTGAAGCAACTCTCTGCATTCTGTCTTTAGGGCGTGCACTCACAACATAGCTGTTTTCAAATAATTCCTTTCCCTAAAGTATAACAGCAGTTGAATTTGAAAATGGGACTGAGTCCAGCAAATACAAGCAGCAAAAATAATGATTTATTTCATTCCTGCTTTCAGGATCCTTCCAGGATCTGGGGAAGTTGATGAACAGAAACTAAGGAGGGGAAACAAGCTTGCGTGCTAGCTGACTAGTGAAATGACCCACAGGCACTGACCATTTCTGCCACAGTTGGGAATCTTCAGTTAACATGGGCAGCAAGTGCTTCTGTAGTTCCTGTGGATGTAAGAGTGAACAGAACAAAACAAAACAAAAACAAGACTCCTGCACTAATGAAGCTTTGTGTTGGGGATGGAGAAGAAAGAGGCAGGAGCAAGCAAGGCAAGGACAGAAAGTGAACGGTATGTTCAGTACCAATGATGGTCATGGAGATGCACACAACAAAGGGGTTGCAAGTCTACAGAGGTTAAAAGATCAAGTGGGTAAGAAACAATAATATCTCGGGTAAGAAAGTTCCAAGAAGAGGAGGGAGAATAGCATCAGGCATGCTTAAAAAATGAAGACGCCAATGGGTTCAAACAAAGAGGAGAGTCATAAAAACTCAAGCGTAGCTACAGGTTTTAAGTAGAAGTGATGGGATGAGAAAAAGGTGGACCACTCACATCTCTAGGGAACCTGGCCCAAATTGTGAGCTAGAGAGCCGCTGGAGGGTTTATTCAAATAAGTGCCATGACCTTATTTTTTACAAAGTGTTCCTCTGGCCATTTAGAAAGGGAAAAAGCAAAAGCAGAACCAAGTATTGGAGACTACAGGAATTATTCAAATGAGATGTGATTTAAGTTATTTTTTAACAAGATTCCTCCAGCAGCTGAGAAGGGGCAAAAAGAATGTAAGAAGGGAGAGGTAATAGGGACTACAACAATGATCCAAGTGAGACAGGTTGGTTTGGGTCAGGACGCTGACAGTGGATATGGTACGTGCATTCATGTCAATGTAGATGCGGCTGACAAAGTTGATAAATTAGATATGGAATGTGAAGCAAGGAAGAACCAAGACTTTTTATTTGGGCAAAATGAAGCAGGGAGTTCTCATAAACCAATGTGTGAAAGGTTGTGAAAGAAGAATTGAGTGTGGAAAGATGAAAAATTCAGCTTTGGACTTCTTAAATTGGATACAGTTGCCACATACTCAAGCTGAGATCCCAGATAAAGAGATCCGCAAGCGAGTCAAGAAGCTCTGGGCAGGCCCAAGCCAGATGTTCTGACAGTCGGTGAAAATAGATGCTATCTAGTTTTCCTAGCAGCATCTTCTATTCCTGCACTGTTTTCTCCACTTGCTCTCATCACTTTCTTCCATCCTATTTTTAATCCATAGTTTTGTTCTTCTGTAAAAGACCTACCATGGTAGCACACATCCTCATCCGTGATTTAGTTGTTAACTTTTAAAATTTACAATGTTTTGAAGGGGAAAATTGTATATGTACACAGATAATACTCCAAGAGAATTTCTGAAATATTTTTATCTAGCTGTCTCTCTTCATCCAACAAGCCCGTCTGACAAGGAACCTGCTCTGCATTTTCTGCTTCTCGTGTCCTTTGCTGGCTGGCAGCCTGAAAAGCGATGTTATGTGCTTTGCAGCGAACGAAAGCTCGGGGCATTGGGATTACACTGCACAATGTCAGACTCCTGAGAGGTGATAGGCTTAGTGGTTTGGGCTCTTGGACCATGAGTGACAGATGGAAGATGGTCTAATTATATTTATTTATTTATTTATTTATTTATTTATTTGATACAAAGTCTTGCTATGCAGTTAAGACTCATAGTGATCCTCTTACCCCAGGCCCTCAGCGCTAGGATTACAGGGGTATGCCACCGCCCCCAGTTTTGGTGGCCTGCATAGTGCACCCAGGACACATGGCACATGGTACTGGGGATTGAACCCAGGTCCTTGTGCTTGTCAGGCAGGTGATTAGACTGCTGCGTTATCTCCCCAGCCGAAGATGGTCAAATTTTTAACAAGGAACCAGCAAGACAATTGCCTGCTTCCAGGTCTCCCTGCTGAGTTCAGTCTACCTATTCATCCAGCTAAACTTTTGCTTCATGGGTTCACAGAAAAGCACTTAAGCACCCTCCCTGGGGTTGTAGAGCAGGTTCCTAATTATCAACACCAAGGAAATGTCCTTACTACATGGAAGATACCAAAGATTAATCACTTTGAAATTGTTACTTATTGGAACAGATTGATACAAATACATGTCTAAACAGAGTTTGATCTTTTTTTTTCTGCATGTACTGCCACTTGGGACAATGTCCCATGTCTCTCATTTAGTCCTTCTATCATGATGCAAATGTTGAAGCAAACACTGGAGCACAAGTTCAACTGTCTCAAAGCATAGGTGGTCTCCACTATCATATATAAATGTTGTAGTAAAGTTGAAATGATTTTTATATTGTATATATACATACAAATTTGCATTACCTATGTTAAAGGAATTAAACAAAAGCACACTTCTTTGTGTCTTCTTAACCAACAGGTAACACTTGAAAAGTTTTGACCTGATGTGCCTCGATGCAGCTCAGTCATTTCCATGCCAACAACACGTTTCCTTGAGTTAGGCCTTGGATGATGCTAACCAAGGTTGGCAGCACAGACCTGGGAAGGTGTTTTGGCATGAACGATGTAGTCCTCCCAGAACTGTCCTGGTCTTTCAGTTTATTACGTGGAGATGCTCAGGAGAAATCATCACTGTGCATACATTGGCTCTTAGCCAGGCTCAGATTCCAGTACTTCTATGAATCTCTTCCAGTGACTCCAGAACCAAACCTTATGAACTGCTAAGGACCACCCTGGAGTGACCTTTCAACTGCAAGTGGCCATATCAAATTTCCCAAGTTCTCTTCAGGCTCAACTGGCTCGCATAAGACCACCCAGATGCGGGCGTGGAGATCTAGTGGAGTTTTGGGTTGGATTCAACTTCCAAAGAACGTGTGATGTCTCCTCCAGCACTGAGAACCCTGGCCAGGGAGGCCAGAGCCTATTCTCTTGTGGAACTAGACTGGACACAGTGATTCTTCCCACAACTTGGCTTCCATGAGGTGTCTGAGTAGCAGCTGTCCTCCTCTGAGGATCCCAGCCTGTGAATTCTGCAATGGGAACTTTCCAAGAATGTTACAAAAGTCTTCATTCCAACTTCGTTTCCTTAAAAAATTAAGGATGCATTTATTTCCTGTCAATTGTCTTTTCAGATTCTTGATAAATTCATAATATTCAAAACATAATCTTCAGCATAAATTTGTTAAATAGTTTATGCATTTTAGATGAACTGTACTATATACATGGAAAATAGGACATATGCAGTATGTTTCACTTGAACTATTTTTTCCCCATGAGTTTGGGAGAAACAATCCAAAACATCTGTAATATAAAGATTATCTGTGAGGTAGGTTGGGATTTAAGCTGAGTGTGTGGGTATATCACATTTAGTTGTATATCTGTTTCATATGAGCAAGAGTTGAATGTGATAAATGAGCACATTGAACTGTCCTTTAGTTGAAAAATGTTGACATTTTGAATATATAACCAATGCCATATTCCAAGACTTTCTTTTAAACCCCTTGAGTAACTCCAAATTGATATTCTTATTTAAAATATACTTTTCTTGGGTACAGATGTAAAAAGATACTAGTAAGTTACACTGCAAGTCTGACCTAAAGCACAAACATGCCTCTGAAGAATCCAAGATACTGCTGTTCTTCAAGCCATCCATCAACTCAGAGAGAAAAGGGCAGGGAGAGAGAGAAAATAAGAAAATTCTATTTATGATGTTCCAGGTTCCCCCAAAACCAAGAGCAAGAGGTTTCACCAACATAAGAAATATTTAAAATTTCATCTGCAATTAATACATTGAGGCCCAACTGATAGTTTCATAAGAAAAAAAGAAACTCTTGCTAGATCTATTTCTTGAATAGGAAGACAGGTTAACCCAAGAGTCATCTGT
The DNA here is from genome assembly GCF_000260255.1 of Octodon degus. Classification (NCBI taxonomy): domain Eukaryota; kingdom Metazoa; phylum Chordata; class Mammalia; order Rodentia; family Octodontidae; genus Octodon; species Octodon degus. The sequence goes on from NW_004524591.1 coordinate 5,546,720, forward strand.
CAGCTACCATGTGGAACTGCTTATGCCAGACTGAGCTAGCCATTAAATTGGAACACATGCCCCTTCTGCTGTCTAAATGATACAAAAGTGTCACACAAATGAGGAAGCCAGGCAGCAAGACTGGACCTGGCTGATGCAGTCCCTTGAGTTCCTCCAACTCTGTCATGCTAAATTATCCTTCACCACCTCCTGGATCTCTGCCTCCCATGCGCTTCAATACCAGCATCCAATTGCACGTCCACACCACGGTAGCAGCCGATGAAGAACTCCCTCCCCATTGGTCATCTATGTGTCAGCGGGCGGAGAGCCCCCTTCCTCCCTGCCTGCCTGAGAGCAGACTCATTGTGCATCACTGGATCACCAAGGTGACGGCTAGACATTTACAAGCCATTTTCTTTGGCTGACAATTTCGTTTTAAAGCCCTTAATGGAGCATCTGCATCTACAGTTTTACTGAACTAATTTCAAATGCAGCCTTGTTTCCACTAATCTATGACAGTTTTAAAAGTTTGAAGAGAGCACGAGTCAGAGGCAACAGGAGAGCAGATGTGCTTCTTGGGGATTGTTAGCATCTTGCTACTCTATACGACAGAGAAATTTCAGGAGGTGCAACTTCCGGAGGCAAAAGTCAGGCAAACTACAAATCCCCCCTAAGCATAAATTATTTCACGTCAAGGACAAAGACAATGTCCTGGCTGCTTCTTGTGCTGTGGATGACCGCTGAGAAGATAACAATGTGCAATATATTAATTATTGAAAATGTCTTATTAATCAGCTTGGAAAGTGTCTCATTGATATTTGTTTCTCAATAAAATTTAAAAAAGGACAAAGAAAGCAGCACAAGACTATCTCAATATGTAATGATCACAGATGTCTCTAGAATGTAAAGTGAATATTTTTAATTCCTGAAGATACTATAGTATTTTATTCATTATAAAGAAAATGTATTCATTTATGTTTTAAAAATAATTCTGGGGTGCCTAATATATCATGCATTGACTTATTTTCATGAGCTTTACCAGTGACCAAGCTCCTAACCTTAAGGAGCTCCCATTGTGGGACATGCTTGGGAGGAGAGAGCAGTGCTGAAATGTGGCAGATGCAAGCCTTGCAAGGGTTTAAGGCAAAGTACAGACATACAGGGAGGGCAGAAGGCAAAGGCACAGCACAGAGCAGGGCCTGCAGAAGCATGGAGAGGGAGGGGCGGGCGCCAGGGGTCAGAATACTGTTGGACAGGGTGATATTTAAGCAAACCCTTAAAGAAGGTGAGGAGATCCACAATTATATTTCAAATAATAGATGATTGAATAAATACGAAGGTATTATAAAGTCCATCTGAAATGGCACACCAATTATGCCAATGCTTTTTTATTTTCTTGCCAAATTCTCATGCTCCTCTCCCTGTAGAAATGTATTTTTATATAATAGGCATGACCAGAAGTGTTTGCGATAATTCAGTACTACTTTCACAGGATTTATTTTACTCTTGCTGCTAACCCTTTCATTTCTTTATTCAGACTGTGAGCATCGTAAAGTAAAGTGTGCATCTCATTTGGTGATTTTAATTTTATTTGCAAAGCTCTTACTCTGGAAGAAAAAGCTACAAGTGTAAAACTCCATTAATTTCAAAATGAAATTCTCACTCATATTATGATTTCAAAATTCCAATTTTCTTTCTTTCTTCCTTCCTTCCTACCTTTCTTTCTTTCTTTCTTTCTTTCTTTCTTTCTTTCTTTCTTTCTTTCTTTCTTTCTTTCTTTCTTTCTCTCTTTCTTTCTTCCTTTTGTACTAGGAATTGAACTCAGGACCTCAGGCTTGCCAGGCAGCTGTCAAACTCCCAGTTTTACAGATCAGAAAATACATCAAGTGCACAATGAAAGCAAGTTCACATAAATAAATCACATGAACGTAAAATGCTCTTCAAACATGAAATGTAATGACGTTTATAGTCTTAGTAAGGAATAATGAAATTGGATTAGGAGTTGTCATTGTTCTTGTTTTCAGACAGGTATTTAATATCACAATTGGCTATGCTGATGTATCAGTTTCCCAGAGTTGATATTACAAATTATCAGAAGAAGGGAGCTTTTACACACAGACATGAGTTCACTTGTGGTTCTGAAGGCCCAACATGCAAATTGAAGGCATCAAAAAACTCTCTACAAGCTTTTAACACACAAATTCTATCCTGTGCCTCTCCGAGTTGCTGATGAATGAATGCCACAATCCTCATCATTTCTTGGATTATACATGTGTCCCTCCAACCTTGTCTCTGTCACATCTTTCTTCTTCTGAGAGTCTGGGTCTCAATGCACATCTTCCTAGAAGGACGTCAGTTATTTGAGGATCCAGCCTTCAGTATGACCTCATCATAACTTGTTTACTTCTGCAGATTCCATTTCCAAAGGGAAGGAAGGAGGGCCCCTACTTGGGAGGCAGAGATTGGCACTTGAACTTATCCTTTTGGTGGACTCCTTTCACCCCACTGGATTAGAAGTTCACTTTCCTTGAGATTACACCAAAATAAAGGCTGAACCTGAGGCCAGTTCAAACCACATAGAAAACATGTGGCCAAAATATACTGAGGACTCTCGGACAGCACTACCTCTTCATTCTTCCTTCCCTCCGTACTCACAGAGCAAAAATAGTTCTGTCATCAAAACAACACTTGTTTACAGTTTGTTCCCTGTGATAATCTTTGCTTCAAAAGCATTGTACTCAGTGTGTATGTTTTTTCCTGAAGAATATTTTTGAATATTATTGATGCATTAATTATTATTAATATATTTATATGTGCATATTGTATTCAATGTGATTAAGGATAAAAAGGATTGTTGTTCTCTTTGGAAAAGTATCATTGTGAGAACATAAGCTGCAATGGTGAAAATGGTTAAATGAACAGATACGGCAGGAGTTAAATCTATTTTTTTCAGATTCAAAGGCATCCCAACTGTACACCAGCATATATTTTTATGACAATGTCATGAAATCAATAATTCCAATACACGCTATTAAACAAGAGCTTAAAATTCTTTTTTATTTCAATGTTTTTAGGGAAGCGCCTACAGGGTGTTCAGGGTCTCACTACCAGCAGGACTCGGAGTGACTCTCCTGTTTACAGCCTCCCAAATGCTGAGATTACAGGTGCGTGCCATCCCACCCAGTCTCATTTGCTGTCTCAGTGCACCCCGAGGGCAGGGCCAACACAGCAAGCCCGGGAATTGAACCCCTGGCTCCTGCAACTGCTTGCAGGAGCTTTAATCCTCTGAGCTATTTGACTGGCCCCTAAAATTCTTAACTACCACCATCACCTAAGTTTCACCCAATGGAAAAAGCAAAAGTGTTGCTGCAGCTTGAGCGCTGGTGTAGGAGCAGGAAAGGGAGCCTCCTGGTTCATTTCCACTTGTTTGTTTATTTATTTATTTATTTATTTATTCATTTGTTTGTTTGTACAGCTTCTGTAGTATAATTCACATAACAATTTATATATTCAATATATAAAACCAGTTTTCGGTATATTCACTACTATGTTTGACTACTATCAGGAGGACTTTTAGAATTTTCTTTTATCGTCTCAAAAGAAACCCTGTACCCTATGTTAATCACATCTTTATCTTCACATACCTAAGTACCTGTAAGACACCATTAAGCTAGTTTCTATCTATTTAGATTTTCCTGTTCTGGATATTTAATATGAATGGAATTATATAAATATGTGGTCTTTTATTCTCTGTCTCTGTCTCTCTCTCTGTCTCTGTCTCTGTCCCTCTGTCTCTCTCTCTCTTTCTTTTTCTCTCTCTCTTTCACTGTCTCTGTCTCCCTATCATGGTGCTTTATACCTAGTGACAGAAATAAAACCATGTGGACAATAGACCTCAATAGACATTTCTAAAGGAAGACAGAAAATGACCAATAGCTACATGGGAAAAGTTCAAAATATTTCAAAATATGGGTAATCCATGTTCTTTTATAAGAGAATAAATGAAATTAACTCTCTGCTCTGAATAATTCCCAGTTCCTTTCTCCACTCAAAAAACTGAAATGGAGACTTATTTGAAATTGAGGAAACACCATTACTTAAGCTTAAGTTTATGTAATCTTTAATGTCATAAAGTTAAAAGTTTATATAGTCTTTCATGTTATAAAGGTACGTTGACAAAATGCTTCTTCTAAGCAAAGGAACTGAAGTGTTCAGAAAATTTCCCAGTGTTCTCACAGAGCTTATGAAAACCCCATATTTTATTCAGCTATCCCCTCACCACTGCCAGTAAAGTTACTTCATTTAAGTTTTTATTTAATTATTTATGCTACTTGACATTATTTATTTGAGTGTCATCTTCCATGTAGAAAGCAAATTGCCAAAATGAGCAAGAACCAGAGACAATTCAAATGGATTCATTGTCCTTTTAGGCCAGTCTTTGGCACAAAAGGAAAATTACCAGTTAAAGGCACAACATCCCTGTTCATTAAGGCAACAAAGCATTTTAGAACACAGTAGGTCCTCCTGGTCTGTAAGTCACTCCATGGCAATCTGAAGGGACAACACACTGTAAGAAATACCCTGCAATGCTTGGCTAAGGTTGGAGGAGGGACATCTGACATTCTAATCTTTTTCATCTTAGCATTGAAGATTTTCAGTCTAGGACTTCTAGTTTTGTGTCATTTTAAGTGCATCTTTACCCCCTTCAAACTGCCCTTCTTTATTTTTTTTTCTTATTTCCATATCTATGAATATTCCGAATCCCATTTCCAAGCGATGACATCCTTGATTTCTGTGGCTTTTGATACATAAAAGTAGTATCTCAAATGGGTATGACACTTTAGGGTATGATATCATGTTCATTATCTTATTTTTGGTAAGGTAGACCATACCAGGAGTATTACAAATAAAAATTTAGAGATTGAAGATCCACCCATGTATCTAAAACTCAGGCACAATAATGTATTGGTGAGTGATGGAGCTAAGACCAGTCTTCAGTTCCCTAACGCAGTTCTTCTGCCAATCTCCTGCAATCGCCCTTCTGTTGCAGCTTCTGCTATGATGCGAACTTCACAAAGGCTTTCATCCATCATCTAAGATGGATAGTGAAGTGACTCAGAGCAAGTAGTCCTCTCCCAGTCAGGCATATCTCCAAATGGTATTATTTTTGGTGAAAGTTTTGTTTTATTTTCTGTTTTTGTAATGTATTTGGTACAGGGTCTCACCATGCAGCTCAGACTCATTGTGATCCTCCTGTTTTCAGCCTCCCCAGCACTGGGATTACAGGCGTGCACCCCCACACCCAAACTAGGTGGCCAGCTCAGCCCGCTGGGAGGCAGGGCCGGTATGGCATATAGTATCAGGGGTCAAACCCCAGTCCCTGTGCTTGCCTAAGCAGGTGCTTAGTCTATTGAGCTATTTGCCAGCCCTTGTTGAAAGTTTAAGACATAATATAGTATAGGAAAAAAGTCTCTGTTTGACATAAGCAAATTATATTTTGTTACAACTGACAATTAGTTTGTTTAGATGAACTATCATATCTAATACCATTTGTTGCAAATCTAAAACAAATCCATTCTTAAAAACTGAACAACCAACATAGTCTACACAGGCATCCTTAGCATGAAGGATACATTGACTTTGGAGAATGTTAGGACACCAAGTGCAGGAGGTCCCAACTATGTCTGCTTAGATCAGAGGAGTTCTGTCTCTAACTTTACCCTTGTCTGCTATGCTTTATTCTTAAGTTTCTAGCTAGTTCTTGTTATTTCCAAGGAAATCTACAGTTGCACAGCTTGGGAAATGGTTTATAAGTTTAGTGAAGTATGACAATTACAGGCAAAAATCCAAATCTGTTTTTATATTCTCTACTTAGTCTTACCTGCTTCTGTAGCCATGAAATCATTCTTTCACTGCCGAAAACGTAAAGCCCAATAAGCATATTCACAATCTATGGAAATCCAGACCAACCTCACACATTACAGAGTAAGTAGTTGCAAGCTTAGAAAAAAAAAAAAAATATATATATATATATATCTGGGCACTCTAAAGCATATATATATATATATATATATCTGGGGATTGAACTCAGGCCCTTGTGCTTGCCAGGGAAGCATTTATTCCACTGAGCCATCTCCCTGGCCCCAGAAAATATATATTCTTATAATTTCTTTTCAGTGTTTTTCCATTTTAACCATACTTGTGGTCTTGTACATATGACTTTACACCTCAGAGCAGAAATATTACCTTTTGTCATATACGAAAAGGCAATGGATTACTTAAATTATCTATTCAACAACAGAGTTAAACTTGAGATAGACAGATGATAAATACTGGAGATACAATATGGACAACATAAACATAATTCTCTCCTTCATGAAACAATAGTTTGACAGAAGATTTAAAAGTAAAATATGAAGTTAAATTGAAAGTGATAAATGCTACAATGATGAAAACGTAGAACACTGTAATAGAATTAGAAAGTATTTTCATGGGCATATGGGTTCAAATACAATGTATTGTGTGTTAGTTTTAACTCAACTAAAGCTTTCTCTCTTAGTATTTCAGAATCAACATGAAGGGCTCGTGAGACAGCTCAGCAAACTAAGTGCCTGCTTAGGCAAGCACAGGGACTAGGGTTCGATCCTTAGCAACACATGCTGCGCTGACCACACCCCCGGGCACCCTGGGGAGGCTGAAAACAGGAGAATCACTATGAGTCCGAGCTGTGTAGTAAGACCCTGTACCAAATACATTTTTAAAAAATCATCATGAATAAGGGTAATGTCATTAAAAGGGTAAACTTGAATGAATTAATTAGTTGGTATTGTATTAATTACAACATCATAAACTACTTTGTGATACGCCTAATTATTGAAACATTGCATTGTACTTGAGTCTACAGTGAAGTCAGAAGGCACATTTTAATGCTTATCAAATTTTTGTAACTGTGGCAGTCTACCCTTGGTCCATGTCTTGAATGTATTTAAGGTTATAATCTATGAGGAAAAAAAAACCAAGTGCAATCTACTGATACAGGAAATGGCACCTACTGTAAATCTACATTAAAAGTGATGAAGAAATTACATTATCATAAAGTACTCAGTCCTTTGGAGTGGTAATAAAACAGACAAACCACTTTCAAATTTTGTACCAAAATTGTACCTCACTGTTAAGAACTATAAGTATGATAGCCTGATGCTGAATCTAATGAGCAAAATTAATAATGACATGAAATGTATTGCAAATTGCTTCCATGACTCACAAATTATAGATAGATGATAGATAGATAGATAGATAGATAGATAGATAGATAGATAGACAGATAGATAGATAGACAGATAGATAATGGATAATTGGAAACCCATAGAAGACTCCACATTGATTATACACCAAAGAAAGAATTTTAATTTGTGATATAATCATCATACCTGTATTGCAAAAGTCTTAGCGCTGTGTTTTTTTTAAATTTTTATTTATTTATTTGTTTATTTGTGTGTGCGTGTGTGTGTGTGTGTGTGTGTGTGTGTGGCCAGCTCAGCCCACCAGGGGGCCGGGCTGGCTGGCATGTGGTGCTGGGGGATTGAACCATGGTCCCTGTGCTTTGTTAAACTTGTTCTAAGTAGGTGCTTTAGACCACTGAGCCATCTCACCAGCCCCTTAGCTCTGTGTTGATGTTTTAAAAAAATCATATTTAATGAAAAAGATTTCTTTCTCTTTATGGGTCCCTACTTCTTTCAGCTGGTGTAGAAAAACTTTCATTTAGCACATTATTTAGGTCAGTAAGATAACCGACAGCTAGAGCAGATGAACATCCAGAAGGAAAGATTATCTGGCTGAGTTTTAGAGGTTTTTCATCATTTCCAAGATCTTCTGATGTCAAAAGTAAGAGTGAAGTCTCCTGCAGTTCAGATTTAGATCACTACAGAGTTATTGAATAAAGGGATAATGTTGCTGAGGACTTATTTCTCCCTTGTCTTTCATGTCTAATCCAATTCTACTTAACCACTGATGTAAAATTAACTACAAGGAGCTTAAGGAGCTGGCACAGGTTGTAGTTCCTCAAACCACTGACTCTGAGAAAATTTTTGACAGACTCAGATCTACATCAATTTAAAAAAAAAATACCTTCTGCTTTCTTCTTTTTGTGTTACATCTGCAGAGGTACCAACACGAGCAGCTGCTACGGCTACAGATACAACTAAACTCATTCTAGACCAACTAGTGCCAAAATAAAATATACTTTTTTCAGTTCACAGTTCCCAAGAAAGCAATTGTCAACTGGCCAGGGAATGCATCCATGTAGGCCAAACCACACACAAATATTCTTATCTTGTGTATATTTATTTTACTATTTGCTATATCATAGACATGATCCAAATTCCCTTTTCTTCATGACATGTTAATATATGACCTCTGATGGGGAACCAGAAACCTCCACCATACCAGTGATTTTTAAAAGTAACAGAACAAAATAATTCTTATTACATCCAATATTTTGCCTACTGCATTTTAAAACTCTATGTTTATATAGTCTCAAATAATATTTAAAATATGTATAATATTTAAAATAGAACATTCCTGTACCTTAAGTACATTTCAAAAGAAAACATTCTAGTTTATAAATTAAAGAATGTAGTTCCTATGGGTAATAGTTCTATCTGGCATGCATGTGACATATAATATGTACTCAAAAAGATGATGCAACTCATTAAAAGAATCATATAGAAATGTAATTTTGTCAAATATCTAATTGTATAGTATAATCTTAACTGTGATTGAATTTTTACATACCCTTTTTCACTAGTCCACTAATATTAACAAACAGTAAAGAATACTATACACTCATTATCTGAACTTCCCGTCTTCTGTTTTCCAAATTAACATTTTAGGCTAATTAAAATATTTTTTCTTTATTAAAAAATTATCTTAAAAATTAGAACACACAAATTTGTACTCTTTTATTGTGGCAACAACCTTAAAATGACTGCAACTATAATAAGAATAAAGCTTAAGCTCATAATAGTGCAAGAAATGTAAAATAATAAATGGTATACTACATAATTTAACAATAAAAAGATAGATGAGAAATATTTCCAGTAGTACAGCAGCTTATATACCTAATATAGCATGCCTAGAAAACCACCCCGAATGCTGGATACAATAGGCATAGCATCAATTAACCGCGTGCATGTTTGTAAAAAGGTAAAAATTTTTATTTTTTTTTATTTTTATTTTTTTTTTAAAGAAGCTTTCTTTTTATTTTATTTATGTGTGTGTGTGTGTGTGTGTGTGTGTGTGTGTGTGTGTGTGGCCAGCTCAGCCCACCAGGGGGCAGGGCGGGCTGGCATGTGGTGCTGGGGGATTGAACCATGGTCCCTGTGCTTTGCTAAGCTTGTTCTAAGTAGGTGCTTTAGACCACTGAGCCATCTCACCAGCCCCTAAAAATTTTTAGAGTAAAAATAAAAAGCAAAGTGAAAATATTAAGGCAATGATATTGTTTTTACTTTGAAGATATCAATCCCAAGTCAACTTTGGAATCAGCGTTCAGGGTTTCAGGGGTCACAAGAAATATGAGGTAAACCCTAGAGCCACTCCATTTGGAAAACCTTACCCTGGGGAGGACACGGTGACATATTCTTGGTTCGCACACGCATGAACTCTGCCCCGCCCCTCTTGCTTTCCCACCCCCGTCCCACCCCTGCATGTCCCACCCACACTCAACCGAGTGCTACTAATAAAGAGAAAATTTTTCTTATCTTGAAATTCAGTGCGGATAGAGGAAAGAATAACGTTCCTAAGAATGTGTGAACGGCAATCGGTTCCTGATGGGCTTTTCAAGCCAGTACTATGCCAAATGAAATTCCTGACAGATCTTAAACTTCAAATTTATCTCTCAGGGGTCCTAGAGTAGAGAAACTGCAAGCACAGAGTGAAACAACTTCATATCCATTTAGGAGGACACTGACTTTATGCCAAGACCATAAGGAAATACCTCCAAAAGTTATGTACAATCCTCCAAAAGTTATGAACTCATCTTTGCAGAAATCAAACACTATGAAGAAGAACATGAGCATTAACAAACAGAATCAAGGCCTCAGTAGAACCAATAAATCACTGAGATATTTTTCTAACAATAATTCCAAGAAAGAATGGAATATATGATCAAAGAATAAAAGACTAAAAAACACTTAAATGGATAGGAAAATAATAAAATGTAACTTTTTAATAAAAAATACTAACCTGATAGCAGATGTTTCATTCTGGGCTTATAACACTGTCAGGAAGAGCTTTATTATTCTAACTTAAAGAATAGAAATGTGACATAACATATAAATTTTAGTTTCCAGACATCATATAGGAGACAATGTAGGTCCTCAGCTCCAAAGAGAAGGGCCGCCCATGAAGGCAGATGACTGCATGTCATGGTTTGGTCTTAACATAGCTCGAAGAGTTGGAGGTTCAGTTTCCGTCATGCCAATACTGGGAAATGTGGAATCTTTAAAAAATGGGCCAGTAGATTTTAGGTCATGTGATACGTCCTTAAGTGAGAATGTGAGGATCAGGTCTCTTGCTGTCTTTACCTTGACCTCCTAGTCACTCAGCAAGTTGTTTCACCATTGTGTATCATCACAGGCCCAAAGCAACACAGCTCACTGGTCATGGACCACCACCTCCAAATCTCCAAGAAAAAAAAATCATCCTTTTTCTCCTTACAAGTTAATTATCTCAGATATTTTGTTATAGTAAAGGAAAGCTGATGACACAGAAGGAGAAAACCATATAGAGCCTCATCTGGAAACCACTCCTGGACCTATGAAGAAGAACACGAGCTCCATATGGCTAGAGAAAAGATCTCATTGCATATGGGGCATACGGAGGAACCTCCAAAAGTATATATGCAAGGTGACATATAAGTGCACATTGTACAAAAATGAGGGGAAAAACAAAAGATCGTATCAACTGAGTCAAGATATAGCTCAGGGGCACAGCACTCGCCTGGCAGGGGCAAGATCCCGACTTCCATTTGTAGTACCAAAACAACAACAACAAATCCTACCAACTTATATTTCATCACCAACGAATAAAATAAACTTTTTGAAAAATCTAACCAAGCATAGACTGGACTTTCAGTGCCCTGGTTTAAAAAATAATCAGTGTCAAACCTACAAACAATAAAATACTCAATAATTAAAAACTAACGACTACCTGGAAAGACTGAAAAAAAGT